>NC_092745.1:8994182-9295886 GCF_047496795.1 Chiloscyllium punctatum | reverse complement strand
TGGAGGGAAATGGTTCTGGGAAAATTAAAGCATGTTAAATCAGCAGGGACAAATAATCTATTTTCCTGAGTACTTGAGCAAGTACTCAATAGTAGAAACATTGATGGTTATATGTTTTTCAACGATGGAATAGGTCCTACAGAGTGGAGGGAAGCTAATTTAACACGTCAATTGAAAAAGAGATAGAGAGATAAAATAGGGAATTTTAGACCAATTAGTCGAACATCAGCAGTGGAAAAAAAGCTCAAGTTCATGATAAAATATTTTATAGCTTAGCTCTGAGAAAACAGTGACAGAATTGGACAGAGTCGGCATGGACTGTCAAAAGAAAAAACATGCTTAACAAATCGACTGGAATTGTTTGAGTATGCAGTGAGTTGATTTCATAAGGGGAGCCCGCGGATGTGGTTTATTTGGACTTTGTAAGGGGAATATATCGGTGGTTCTGTAGTCGAAAATGAGACTCCCGAATAGCTCTGAAGGGGGAGGGTGAACAACTAGCTGTGATGGTGCATGTAGGCCGCAATGATATACGTAATAAATGGGGTGAGGCCCCACACGCAGAATTTAGGGAGTTATGAACCACATTAAAAATAAGGACCTCAGAAGTAGTAATCTCAGGATTGCAACTAGCACCACGTACTAGTCAGATTAGACATGGAAGAATAGGTAGGATGAATGAGTGGCTTGAGAGATAGCGCAGAAGGTGAGGTTTCAGATTTTTGGGACATTGGGACTGGTTCTGGGGGAGGTGGGACTATTACAAATCAGACAGTCTGCACCTGGGCAGGACTGGAACCAATGTCCTCCAGGCTACTTTTGCTCATGTTCTTGGGGACGGTTCAAAACAATGTAGCAGAGGGATGGAAACCAAATGAGGAGGTTAGTGGACAGTAGGAAGGTAGTAACTAAAGCCTGTAAGGAACTAGGTAATGAAATCAGCGTGACTAAGGGTAAGAATAGGTAGATGATGAACGCAAAGGGACAGGTGGTCTGAGGTGCATTTGTTTTAATGAAAGAAGTGTAGTAGGTAAGGCAGAGGAATTCAGGGCTTGGACTTGTACCTGGTAGTATGATGTTATTGCTATTACTGAGACTTGCTTGAGGGAAAGGCAAGATTGGCAACTAAATATCGAATGCTACAGATGATTCAGATGGATTTGAGAGGGAGGTAAAAAGGGTGGAGGAGTTCCATTACTGGTCAGAGAGGATATCACAGCTTGCTGAAGGAAGGCAGTTGGGCAACTTGGGCAGACCTCAGAAACAGGAAGGGTACAGCAACAATGCTGGGGCTGTACTACAGGCCTCCCAACAGCGAGCGCGAGATAGCGGTCAAATATGCGAACAGATTATGGAAGATGTAGGAGCAACAGGGTGGTGGTGATGGGAGATTTTAATTTTCCCAACATTGACGGGGATTCACTTAAAGTTACAGGCTTAGACAAAGCAGAATTTGTAAGGAGCACCCAGGAGGATTTTACATAGTACGTAAACGGTTCAACTCAGGAAGGGGCCATACTGCACCTGGTGTTGGGGAATGAGCCCAGCCAGGTGGTTGAAATCTCAGTCGGGGATTACTTTGAGAACAGTGATCACACTTCCGTAAGATTTTAGAATGCTAATGGACAAAGACGACAGTGCTCCGAAAGGAAGTGGGCTAAACTGGAGGAAGGCCAGCTATAACAAAATTCGGCAGAAGCTGGGTAAAGTGGATTGGTGGCAGCTGTTTGAGGGTAAATCCACATTTGATATGTGGGAGGATTTTCAACAGAGGTTGATGAGAATGCAGGACAGACATGTCCCTGTGAAAATGAGGGATTGAAGTGGCAAGATTAGGGAACCCTAGATGACAGGTGAAATTGTGAGACGAGCTAAGAGGAAAAAGGAAGCATACATAAGGTCTAGGTGGCTGACAACAGGCAAAGCTTTGGAAGAATATTGGGAAACTAGGACCGATCTGAAATGAGGAATTAAAAGGGGTCAAAAAACATCATGAGCAAAATGGGTTAAGGAAAATCCCAAAGCCTTTCATTCATATATAAGGAGCAAGAGGGTGACTAGAGAAGGGTTGGCCCACTCAAGGACAGAGGAAAATTATGGATGGAGTCAGGGAAAATGGGAGAGATTCTTAATGAGTGGTTTGTTTTGGTATTCACCAAGGAGAGGGAAAAGATGGATGTTGAAGTTGGGGATAGATGTTTGATCACTCTTGGTCAAGTTGGTTTAAGGAGGGAGAAAGTGTTGAGCATTCTAAAAGGCATTAAGGTGGACAAATCCCCAGGTCAGGATGGAATCTATCCCCGGGTACTGTGGGAAACAAGAGAGGAGATAGCTGGGGCCTTAAGAGCTATCTTAATAGCAATCTTGAACATGGGTGAGGTCCCAGAGGACTGGAGAATAGCTAATGCTGTCCCCTTGTATAAGAAGAGTAGCAAGGATAATCCAGGTAATTATCAAGCGTTGAGCCTGACGTCAGTGGAAGGGAAGCTGCAGGAACAGATACTGATTTGGAAGAAAATGGATGTATCCGTGATAGGCAGCATGATTTTGTGCAGGGAATGTCATGTCTTACCTACTTCATAGAATGTTTTGAAGAAGTGGCAAAGTTGATAGATTAGGGAAGAGCTGTAGATGTCATACAAATAGACTTCAGCAAGGTGTTTGATAATGTTCCCCATGTAATCTGATGTAGAAATTAAAGTCTCATGGGGTTCAGGGTGTACTCACTAGGTGAATAGAGAACAGGCTGGGCAACAGGAGACAGAGAGTAGTGGTGGAAGGGAGTTTCTCAAAATGAAGAACAGGAATCCATGCTGAGACCATTCTTATTTATGAGATATAAAGAAATGATCTGGAAGAAGGTATAGGTGGTCTGATTAACAAGTTTGCAAATGACACTAAGATTGGTGGAGTATCAGGGGACTATCAGAGAACGTAGCAGAATATAGATAGATTGGAGAGCTGGGCGGAGAAACGGACAGATGGAGTTCAATCTGAGCAAATGTGATCTGATGAATTTTGGAACATCCAATTCTGGAGTAAACTATACGGTGGATGGAAAGCCCGGGGGGAAATTGATGGACAGAGAGATCTGGATATTCGGGTCCATTGTACCCTGAAGGTGGTAATGCAGGTTGATAGAGTGGTCAAGGTTGGGGTACAAGAGTAGGCAGGTCATGTTAGAATTGTAACGGACTTTGGCTTGGCCACATTTGGAATGCTGCATAAAGTTCTGGTCACGACATTACCAGAAGGATGTGGATGCTTTGGAGAGGGTGCAGAGGAGGTTAACCAGGATTACCTCATATGGGGGGCATGAGCTCTGAAGAGAGGTTGAGTATATTAGCATTATTTTCAAAAGAATGTTGAAGATTGACGGAGGACCTGCTGGAGGTCGACAAAATCATGAGAGCTATAAACAGGGTGGATAGCAAGAGGATTTTTCCCAGAGTGAGGGGCTCAATTACTAGGGACCATGGGTTCAAGGTGAGAGGAGAAAAGGTTGAGGGAAATATGTGTGGAAAGTTCATTTTGCAGAGGGTGGTTGGTAGCGGAAGTGGTAGAGGCGGGCATGATAGCATCATTAAAGATGTATCGAGATAGATGCATGAATGGGCAGGGAGCAGAGGGATACAGATCCTTGGAAAATTGATGATAGGTCTAGATAGAAGCTGTGGATCAGCGCAGGCTTGGAGGGCCAAAGGGCCTGTTCCTGTTTTGTAATTTTCTTTGTCCCTTGTTCTTGGACCTGAGAAAGCTCAAAGGAACAGAGTGATCTTGGGGGACTTGTCCACTGATCCCTGAATGTGGCAAGACAGGTTAACAGACCACTTAGGAAGGCACAGGGGACACTTGCCTTTGTCATTTCAGGTATTGGTTATAAAAGCAGGAGGATATGTTGCAGTTAAGCAGAACATTGGTTCGGCCACAGCTGGAGTACTGTGTGCAGTTCAGGTCACCACACAGTAGGAAGGATGTGATTGCACTGGATGGGGTGCAGAGGGGAATCACCAGGATGTTGTGTGGGATGGAACCTCTCAGTGATGAAGAGAAATTGGATAAGCTCGGGTTGTTTTCTTCAGAGCACAGAAGACGGAGGGGGGACCTGATCGAGGTGTATAAGGTTATGAGGGGAATGGACAGGGTGGATAGAAAGCAGCTGTTCTTCTCCGTGGGAGGGTCAATAACAAGTTGGCTCACATTCAATATGAAAGATAGGAGGTTTCAAGTTGCTTTGAGGAAAGTGTTTTTTACCCAGAGGGTGGTGGGGGTCTGGAACGCACAGCCTGGGAGGGTAGTTGACGTGGGAAACTCACAAACTTTAAAAACTACTTGGGTGAGCAGTTGAAATGTCATAACATTCAAGCCATGGGCCTCATGTTGGAAAGTGGGATTGGTGTAGGTTTAGTGTAGTTTGGCAGGTACACAGTTTATGGGCTGAAGATCCTCTTCTGTACTATGTGATTTTATGATTGTATTAAGTGCAGTTTTGGTCTTCTTTTCTGAGGAAGGATGTTCTGGCTGTGGAGTGAGGACAGTGAAGGTTGACCAGACTGATTCCTGGGATGACAGCACTTAGGTCTGATGAGAAACTGGATCAGTTAGGACTATATTCACTGGAGATAAGAAGGTTGAGAGGAATCACATTGGAACCTTTAAAATCCTAACAGGACAAGACCGGAAAAACACACGAAGTATGTTCCTGATCACTGGAGAATCCAGAACCAGGAATTACATTTTAAAGAAAGGGGAAAGGTTATTTCAGACTGAGATGAGGAGACATTTCTTTCGCCAGAGAGTGGGAAGCTTGTGGAATATTCTCTCACAGAAAGCGTTTGAGACCAAAACATTAAAATTTTTCACGAAGGAGATAGGTTTAAAGGGACTTAGGACTAAAGGGAATAAGGTTATGGGGAAAAAGTGGGAACAGGAGACTAAGTTGGATAATCAGCCTTGGTCATATTGAATGGCAGAGCCCACTCGAAGGGCTGAATGGCCTACTCCTGCTCCTAGTTCCTTTGTTTCTGTGTTTGAGTGAATGTCCATAAACATGGAAACCTAGGGAATTATAGAGTCAAAGAGTCATCGAGTCCTGCAGCACAGAGACAGGCTTTTTGGTCCACACTGGTCCATGCTGACCAGAATGTCCATCCATGCTAACCCCATTTCCCTGCATTTGGCCCATTCCTTCGGAGCCTTTTCTATCCATGTATTTGTCCACATGCCTTTTTAAAAGTAGTTAATATACCTGCCTAAATCACTTCCACTCACCGCTAACTCCATATGTGTGCCACCCTCTGTGTAAACAAGTTGCCCCTCAGGTTCCATTTTATTCTTTCCCCTCTAACCTAAAACTGATGCTCTCTCATCCTCAATTCCCCAACCCTGGGAAAGAGACTGAGGGCACTCACCCTATCCATGTCTCTCAAGGTCTTATACACTTCTAAAAAAAAAACCCCTCAGTCTCCTACACTCTCAGAAAATATCCTAGCTTGTCCAACCTCTCACAAAAACTCAGATTGTCGAGTCCTGGCAACATGCTTGTACATTTCCTCTAAACTCGTTCCAGTGTAATAATGTCCATCCTATAACAAGGTGACCAAATACTCCAAGTGCGACCTCACCAACGTTCTGTACAATTGTAACATAACTTCCCAACTTCTATACTCAATGCCCTGACTGATGAAGGCCAGTGTGCCAAAAGCCTTCCTCACTGCCCTTTCAAACTGTGACTCAACTTCCAGAGAACTGTGTACCTGAACTCCAAGATCACTCTGTTTCACTATTTCAGCTTTTTATGATATTTCTCAATGACTTGGATGCAGAATCAGAGAGCCATACATCCAAAATGGCTGATCACACTGACTGAGGCAGCTTGGAGGAGGTTACAGACAAAGGGAGGGTGAAGGGCAGAGAGGGATTTGCGAACAAGGGTGAGAACTTGAAAATCAAGGTGTTGCTGGAGAGGAGCCGATGTAGACACAGGGTGCGGGAGTTGGGGGAACAGGACTTGATGCAAGTTTGGATACAGGCATCAGAATTTGGGAAGAACTGAAGGTTAAAGAGGGCGATTGCTGTGATGTGTGCCAGAACAACATTGGAATGGTCATGTTTAGAGTCCCACCGGCATTACTGAGATTTTCAGTGGTTGGTCTGTTTAATATGGAGGATATTGGGCTCAGATTATTCTCAGAGATGTGGCCATTTTTGTAAAGTGTCTGGTTGTGCAGCAGACCCCCAGAGAGAGAGATGGAGTTTGTACCAGGAGATGAAGAGGATGGCTTTGATCTTCCCAATATGTTTCACAGTGAGTCCAGGCTCCTCAGTCCTGACTGCTCTGAGCTGCTGTGATTGTCACTGATTGGACACTTATTATTAGAGATTCTGACCACAGCAGAAAGCCCCAGTGTAAAAAATAACTGCAAAGACTGTCAGATCACAAAATTGAAACTTCACCAAAAGAGGAAGTCAAAGAAGGAGCTCGGAGCAGCTGGATGTTTGTTACTGAGACGGGAGAAAACTGTGAACCATCTGCACTCCCTGGAATCTGACAGCACAGGAGGCTAGTTCTGCGATCTGTTTTGCAGAAAAAGCACAGTGATGGAAACAGTGTCAGTCACTCTCTCACAAACACACACGCCTGCACTTGGAGATCAGAAACAGAATCCAGCAGCAGCTCTGTCTCCAAGCTGTGAAACCTGCACAGAATTGTTCCCTCATTCCGTTTTTAACTGGCAGGATAGACCAAGCAGGGGAGGTAACACAGTGGTGTGTACAGTCGGAAGGGAGTTGCCCTGGGAGACCTCACCATTAACTATGGAACCCATGAAACCTCATAACAGCAGGTTAAACATGGGGGAGGAAACCTCCTGCTGATTACCACATAGCACCGGCTTACCCTCCAACCTCAACTGAGCAGTCAGTCCTCCTCCATGTTGAACAACACTTGGAGGGAGCACTGAGGGTGGGAAGGATAAAAGATATAGTCTGAGTAAGGGACTTCAAAGTCCACCATCAAGTGCTGCTCAGAAGCATCACTCCTGAGCAATCTGGTCACGTTCCACCTGATTCAGCTGCTAGACTGGACCTGGGGCAGGTGGTGAGGGAACCAACAAGAGGGAAAACATCCTCACTATCACCCTCACCAATCAGCCTGCTGCTGGTGTATCTGTCCATGACAGAATCAGTAAGAGTGACCACTTCACAGTCCATGTGGAGACAATATCCCATCTTCACATTGAGAATACCTTACATTTTGTTGGGTAAGAGATACGGGATATCAGGAAGGACTTTGTTTTTTGCAGCAATTGGTAATGACTTGGAAATGAGTGCCCGTTCAGGTGAGGCAGGTGAAGACACTCAGTGATTACAATGACAGATTGGATGGGCTCTTGATGGAAATAAACCTGCAAGGCCCTAGGGGGTCGAGTAGGGGAGGGGGTGGGACTGACTGGATTGCTCCATGAAATGACAGCATTTATCTGACAGGCTGAATGTTCTCCCCCTGTGCTGGAAATAGGTCTCACTCAATGAGGGGTTCACAATTAGAGAGTTTGGATGCAGTAAATACAGGACCAATTGTTTCTCCAGGCAGGAGGGTCAGTACCCAGAGGGCACACATTTCAGAAAGGGTCTGAAGGACAAGGGAGAAGATAGGAACATTTTTATCCAGCAAGTTCATGATGACTGTCTGCAAGGTGAGTGGAAGTAGATTTAACACCAACTTTCAAAAGGGCATTTGGCGAAATAGCTGAAAAGGAAACAATTTCAGGGTTATACAGGAAGGGCTGGGTAAATGGGACTCATTGGACTCATTTGACTAACAGTCACAATAGGCCCAATGACCTCTGTCTGTGCTGTATAAGAGTTTACACACACTTAGTCTCACCTTTACACAAAGACTCGGAGAAACAGACAACCCAGGTTTCAGAAGAGTGTTTTCTCAAGCAAAACGCTCTTGAACCAACTCAGAAAACAGGCCAGACGAGATTTACTGATATAAGTCATCAATGCAATGTCAAGGAACAACAAAGCAAAAGTAATGAGTCTGAACAGTATGTTCAACAGCACGATCACCAAGAGGGGAAGCGATGAAGGGCACGTGGTCAGAGAGTATGCTCTCGGGGTCTGAAGTTTCTGCTGTCAATGGTGGGATGGAGGAAGCAACAATGGGCAGGAGACCAGAGAGAGAAGATGGAAGGGGTGGGAGGGAATGTGAGTCTGCAGAAGGACACAGAGTGATGGAGGAGGGAGGCCATGGAGGCAATTGGCTGGCAGTGAGCTCAGGGATCATTCTGGATCGACACTATGTGTAAGAGAGGGAAGGACCCACTCTATATCAGACAAGTTGGGGTTTATGGAATATGTCTTTAGGAAGCTGGAAAAGGATATTGTAATCATGTAGTTTGGACGTGGGACGAGCGGATTTAGGGTTTCTGTGGTCAAGGGGCTGAGGTAGTGCAGAGACAGACAGTGTTGTTGAAATTGAAATAAGACACCTACATGACGGAGAGGATGTGGGGTTTGCATCTCAGGTACTGGACAGTCCAGTGGAGAGGATGTGCATGTTTACTAGTCCTATGGGAAGGTGGCCCATGTATACATCAGCTGAGAGTCATAGAGGTTTACAGCATGGCATCAAGCCCTTCCTTTCAACTCATCCATGCCGACCAAGTTTCCAAAACTGAACTAGTCCCATTTGCCTGTGTTTGGACCAATCCTCTCTAAATCCTTCCTATCCATGTTCCTGTAAAAATGTCCTTGAAATGTCGTAATTGTACTCGCCTCTACCAGTACCGCTGGCAGCTCATTCCACATACACACCATCCCCTGTGTGAAAATGTTGCCTCTCTGGACCCTTCTCATTCTTTCCCCTCTGAACTTAAACCTATTCCTTCTTGTACCGGACTCTCCTACCCGGGGGAAAATCTATGACCCTCGTAAATCAATAAACTTCTGTAAGGTCAACCCACAATCTCCTGTATTTCCTGGAAAAACATCTCGGCGTATCCATCCTCGCCTTGTAATTCCAGCCCTCCAATCTTGATAACATCCCTGTTAATATTTATTTTATCCAAACCAGTGTAATAACTTCCTTGCTATAGCAGGTTGAGTAGAAATGTACACAGTGTCCAAATGTGGCCTTCCCAATGCCTTGTACAGCTGTAACATGATGTCCCAGCTCCTGTACTCCCTGCTTTGACCAGTGAAGGTGAACGTGCCAAATACCTTCTTCACCACCCTGTCTACCTGTGATATCACTTTCAAGGAGCTATGTACCTGTACCCCTCAGTCTCTCTGTTCAACAACACTCCCCATGGCTCTACCATTAATTGTGTAATTCCTGCCCAAGTTTGTCTTTTCAAAAGGTAACTCCTTCCATTTGTCGAAATTGAACTCCATCTGGATTTGTTGACCCACTGGCCCAGTTGATCAAAATGACATCGCACTCTTGGATAACCTTTTCCCTGTTAACGATGCCAACAATTTTAATTTCAGCCACAAACTTACTGAGCATTCCTGCTATTTTCACATCCACATTGTTCATATAAATCATGAACAACTGTGGATTCAGGATCGATTTTTGTGGCAGACGGCTGGTCACTAGCCTCCAGTCTGAAGAACAACCGCCTCTCACCAGCCTCTGCCTCCTACCATCAGGCCAATTTTATGTCCAATTGGCTCGCTCTCCCTGGATCCTCTGTGAGAGAATCTTCCTGAGCATTCTGCCATGGCGGGGGGATCTTTGTCTAATGCCTTGCTAAAGTCCATGTAGACAGAGTGTACTGCTCTACCTTTATCTACCTTCTTGCTTACTTCTTCAAAAACTCAGCCATCCATTCATCTCCATTGGAAAATCCAGTGATTAGGAGGCCCATGTTTACGGGTCTCAATTGGGAGATTCAGTGGGAAGGAGGTCCATGTCTCTCCATTGGGCAGCCCCGTGAACTGAATTCCATGTTTGTTGGACTCTGTTGGAGTGCCCATTACATCATGGATACCATGGTTGGTGTGGGGCCAGTTCCCTTCTGTTGTAACTGTGATGCTCTGAACATCATCCCAGTGAAACACCTTGACTCAGAGACTGATCAGGGAATGGGAAGGAGAGGGGAAAGGATTGGAACATGTTGTGAATGGACAGGATGGGTCACTGGGTCAGAACCTGTCCTGCCCCGTCCCTCCAGCTCATACTGATGGTGTGAGGATATCCTCTCTCTGCTAGGCCTTCATGGAATGAGGTTTGTGTCCAAACCAGTCCCCAGTAAGAATAGGCCAACAGCACAGAACTGCCCTTCATTTGACAAGAATCTGTCCATCTTCCTGTGAGAGGCTAAATCTGGTCACTGTGGGAAATGGGGCCTTACTCCAGGAAAAAAAAACATGCTTCTGGGGTCAAAGGTTAACATCCATTATTGGGGCAGAGCAGAGGGAGATTTATTCTGCATTCAACTGTCATCACCTGGGACACTGTGAGAAAGGGAGAGAAGCGAGACAGAGGGAGAGAGAGAGAGTTAGAGGGAGAGTGTGTGTGCAATTGAGGGATGGAGGGAGGAGCATCTGAGACAGTGTGAGATATGTGAGGGTACCGAGAGAGGTAGAGGGAGGTAGAAATGGTGTGGATGATGGAGAGAGAGAGAGAGAGAAACAAACAAGATGTGATTGAAAGGGATGGAGAGAGAGGAAGAGGCAGCATGGGTGTAATACCAAGAGTGAAGGGAATCAGGAGAGAGAGTGTCAGGTTGAGTGTGAGAGAGAGAGAGAGACATGAGTATGTTTAATGACAGAATGACAGAGAGGGAGGGAGTGAGACTGTAGATTGGGATGCAGAGAGAGAGGCAGACAGACAGAGGGAGGAATAGAGAGGGACTGGTAACATTTGCAGTCTTTCAATTGAATCGAGTGATGGAGCGAGTGACGGAGACAGAGAGAGCTGGAGAAATAGAGATTTTCTGACGGAGTGAGGAACCGTGAGTGGGTTGGAGAGAGTGGCTATGGGAGAGAGAGAGAGAGAGAGAGAGAGAGAGAGAGAGAGAGAGAGAGAGAGAAAGAAGTGACAGATGTGAGTCAAAACGTGAGATAAAGAGAGAGAGAGGTGGACAGGTTGTGGTCACCACATTCTGGGAAGGCTGTGATTGCACTTGAGAGGGTGCAGAGATTTACCAGAATGCTGCCTGCAATAGAGAGTCAGTTATGAGGAAAGATTGGAAAGGTTGAGGTTGTATTGCATGGAGCAGTGAAGGTTGAGAAAGAACCTCATTGAGGGGTATAAGATTATTCAGGGCTGTGATATAGTGGGCAGGAAATAAAAGCATCCATAAAACAGTTATTAATGTGATTCTCAGAGATGTGTCATTATTCTAGTCACAAACAAATATTTCCCAGTGAAGGGGTCCATCCTGCTGAATATTAGATACAGCTGGGCTTTGGAGAAATATTGGGCAGATGGAGTGTAATGTTGGGGACAAGAATCACAAAGTTAGTGCGCAGCTACAGCAAGTGAATCCGGAGTCAGATGGAGTGTTGGTGCTCATTGTAAAGGGAATGCAATTAGATTAGATTAGATTAGATTAGATTAGATTAGATTACTTACAGTGTGGAAACAGGCCCTTCGGCCCAACAAGTCCACACCGCCCCGCTGAAGCGTATCCCACCCATACCCCTACATCTACATCTACCCCTCCCCCTACATCTACATCTGTCAATCTAAAAGCAGGGACATTTCACTGCAGCTGTACAGGGGTAAGGGTAGGAGCTTGGTGAGAGCACATCTGGATTATGGTGTCCTGTCCCAGGCTCCTTATTGAAGAAAGGACAGGAGCTGCATTGGATGTAGTTCAGAGATAGTTCCCTTGACTAATTCCTGGTGTAGAGAGATTGTCTTATGGGCAAAGGTCAAACAGGTTTGGAATCTGACCCCTGGAGTTTAAAAGAATGAGAGGGAATCTCATTGAAATGTATAGAATTCTTAAGGGGCTGGACAGGGGAAACGCAGGATGTTTCCCTTCTTGTGAGAATAAGGGCGACACAGAAAAGAACTGGATAACCACTAGGACAGTATCAGGAATACAGGAGGACCAGAAAGCTGAACTGTATCTTTTTAGTGTAAGGAGCTGGATGAGTAAGGCGAGCATTGAAATGAGAGCATTGACCAGCACGTGGGAATATCATATTGTTGCAAATGCTGAGACATGATTGAACAAAGATAGGACTGGCAGCTCAACATTCCAGGTTAGAGAAGTCTCAGGTGGGATAGAGGGAATGCAGGAGAGGTTGGTGTATTGCATTATTGATAAGGAAGACCAGCACTGCTGGATTGAAGGAGCATTCCTAGGAAGGCATTTCAAACCAGGCCATCTGGGTGAAGCTAAAAATACAAAAAGAATAATCATTTTGCTGGGATTGTACTATAGACCTCCCAATAGTCAGCTGGATAGAGAGAGGAGTAGATATGTTGGCAAATCACAGAGAGGTGTGAGAGGAATAGGGTTATGTTAGTAGGGAGTTTCAACTTCTCTAATATGAACTGGCATTGCCTTTGTGTGAATGGTGGAATGTTTAAAGTCCATCCAGGAGAGCTTTTGGTGCCAGTGTGTAGATAGTCCTTCTAAACATGGGCACTGCTGGACTCAATCCTAGGTAATGAAACCAGTCAAATAGTTGAAGAGTCAGTGGGTGAGCATTTTGCAGATATTGAACAGAAGTCCATAAGTTTCATAGTTATTATGGAAAGGAATAAGGGTAGTGCAGAAAGGTAAGTGTCTAAAGTGAGGCAAGGCCAATTTCAATGTCATGAGACAGGATCTGGCAAATATAGACTGGGAGCAGCCACTTGTAGGTCAGTCTACATTTGGAAAGTGGGAAGCTTTTTAATGTGAAACAGTGAGAATTCAGGGCCAGCTCAGAAAGAAAGGCAAGGGCAGCAACTCCTGGGATCCTGGATGTCAAGGAATATGGATAGTTTGGGAAAGGAAAAGAACTAAACCTTTGTCAGTGACAGAGCATCAAAAACAAGGGAGGCCCTTCAGGAGGAGAGAAAGTGTGGGGAGGTGCTTAAAAAATAGGAGGGCAAAGTGGAGCCATGAAATATCTTTGGCAGCCTGAGCCCCTCACCCCAGAATGCTTTAAAAAATGGCACTAGAAAGAATAGATGCACTTGTGGTCATCTTTCAGAATTCTAGACGCTGGAGCAGTTCCTATGGATTGGAGGGTGGCTAACATAACCCCACTATTTCAGAAGGGAGGCAGAGACCGGTTAGCTTGACATTAGTAGTGGGAGAAATACTGGAGTCCATTATAAAAGATGTGAAGCAAATTTTGTTGTAACCTGCACCTTATGAACTAGCACTCTTGACAAACTGACAAAAGTTATATCCCTCAAATGCCACAAAGTTTCAGACATTACTCTGTCCAATTATCATACATTTATAATCTATGAATTTCAATGTGAACATACTTGTTGTTTAATTGAATATCCACATGAAATATCAACAATCGATTCAATTTCGAGTAAGTTTCTCCTCAAACACGGCAACCTGCCGCAATGCCCGGGTAATCAGGTGAGAGTGTGAGTGAGAAGGATATGGGGAGAAAGTGGGCTATTCTAGATACAAAGCATTGCTGACCACAATCATCATCTAGTGGCCTGCTGGGTTTGGCTTGTCAGGAGGTGAACAAGAAGGAAAGAGTCATTAAGCTGAACAAGAAAGTTTGCAATTAAAGATGCCCAAGTTAAAGACGTAAGTCACACACTGAGAGTAAAAGGATTTCCCTGGATTCTGGAAAGGTAGGAGCGGTAGCAGTGATGTGGTGAATGACAGATGTGAAAACAGTGGAAGGGTTTGTTGGATTCATCAAATATGAAGTGCCAATTTCTAATTAGAGTGACAATCATGATGCTAGCCAACTATTCCCATCCCAACTGCTGGTATTCTTGGACAACACAGTTCTCAGACTGAAACACAAACAGAAGCTGCTGAAGAAATGCAGTTGGTCTGCAGCATCTGTGGAGCAGAAGCACACAATGATTTAGATGTAATAATAATACCTCCTTCGACAAAAGAAATGAAGCTGAACCAGACTGACAGAAAACACACATTCAAAAGATTTCAAAACTCATGGCAAATTAAAATCCTTTTAAACTAACATTATTTCTTTCCAGTACTCAAATAGCAGGGAGAAGGTGTCCATTTCTCCATCACATCTTTTAGTTTAACTTAATTATATTTTTCATTTCATTGCTTTTAAAGTTTGATTGCCTTTTCCTTGATTAATACTTCGCTGGCCACAGGTGAAGTGCCAGAGTGGAGGATTGTCAATGTGGTTCCTTTGTTCAAGAAGGGCAGCAGGGATAGGCTAGGCAAATACAGACCAGTTAGTCTGATGTCACTGTGAGGGAAATTATTAGAAAAAAATCCTGAAGTACAGGATTAAGCAATACTTGGAGAGGTAGGGATGCCAGTATTGATTGTGTCAACAAAGGCCCCACATGGAAGGCTGCTCCAGATGATAAGGGCCCATGGAATCCAAGGCAAGTTAGCAAATTTGATCTAAAATTGGCTTCCAAATATGAGGCAAAGAGTGATGATGGAGGGTTGTCTTTGTGATTGGAAGCTTGTGACCAGTGGTGTGTGACAGGGATTGGAGCTGGGACGCTTTCTGTTTGTAATGTACATTAACAAATTGACTGTGATTACATAATTAGAAAAAATTCAGATGCCACATAAATTGGTGGTGTTGTTGATATTGATTTGATTTTTATTTTATTGTCACAAGTACCCAAGTACAAAAGTATAGGAGGCCAGTGAAAAGTATGTAATGTTGCCTCACAAGGTGCCATCTTACGTACAAGGACCTAGGTACAGAATCTTAAGAACAAGATCGAAAGAAAGAATAAAGTTAAAAGATACCCATTACAGATTAGGTTTAAGAAGACAATAAAGTAACAAATCTGAAAGTTCAATCATTAGTCTTTCCTAAACACTTTGCTACCATGGGATCATACTGCGAGTTGTTACCCTGAGACCGGAAGTCCATGCTGAGGCCGTGCTGGGCTGAGAGACCACCAAATACAGCAAAAGATCATCCTGTGGGCTGAGAGACAACCACACTTGGCCACTGAGAGATGGCCATGCTAGGCTGAGAGTCCATCACACTGGGCTGACAGTCCAGCATGCTGGTCTGAGAGGCCACCACATTAAACTGAGAGGCCACCATGTCAGACCGAGAGTCTGCCTTTCTGGGCTGGGAGGTCTCCCTGCCTGGGCAGGACACTGCCACACAAAGCTGAGAGGCCGTATCACTGGGTCTGCATTGATCGGAGACCAGGTGTCTGAGGCTGTGAGTCAGTGGCTGGGAGAGAAAAGATGAAAGAAGGACAAAAGAAAAACACAAAAGAAAAGACAAAAGATGGAAGAAAAAGAAGAAAAGGAAACAGATGGAGCAGGTGAACTCGGTCTGAAGAGTCCTACTCTGCTGCCATCTTGGATTACCGGGTCTCAGGTTACAGTCTGATATTGATCAGCTGGTAAATTGGGCAGATCAATGGCAGATGGAATTTAATCCTGATAAGTGCGAGGTGATCCAATTTGGGAGGCCTAATAAGGGAGGGATATACACAATGAAAGGTATATGCCTTGGGTGTCCTTGTGCATGGATCATAGAGGGCTGATCTGCAGGTACAACATGGAATTAGGAAGGCAAATGGAATTTTGTCCTTCATTGCAAAAGGGATTGAGTTTGTATAGCAGGGGGGTTATGTTGCTGCTGTACAGGTTGCTGGTGAGGCTACACCTGGAGTACTGCGTGCAGTTCTGGTCTCCTTACTTGAGAAAGGATGTACTGGCACACAAAGGGGTGCTGAGAAGGTTCACTAGGTTGATTCAGGGGTTGGGAGGGTTGCCTTTTGAATGGAGACTGAGGAGACTGGGATACATACATTGAAACTTAGAAGAATGAGGGGGTGGGGGATCTTATAGAAACATATAAAATTATGAAGAGAATAGATAAGACAGAGGACGTTTCCACTGGTAGGTGAAACTAAAACAAGAGGGCATAGCCTCAAAATTAGGGGGAGCAGTATTAGCACCAAATTGAGAAGGAAATTCTTCACCCAGAGGGTCATAAATCTCTGGAATTCCTTGTCCAATGAAGTAGTCGATGCTACTTCAGTTAACGTTTTCAAAGCTAAGATTCTTTTTGAACAGTAAAGGAATTAAGAGACACAGTGAGATCGTGGGTAAGAGGAGCTGAGTCGATGAAAAGATGAGCCATGATCTTATTAAATGGCAGAGCAGGCTTGAAGGGCCAGATGGCCTACTCCTGCTCCTAGTTCTTGTGTTCTTATGTGCCTCGGGAGTAGTGAGGAACAAAGGGACCTTGGTGTACAAGTCCATCAATCCCGTAAGGTATCAGCACGGCTAGGCAGGGTGGTGAAGGAGGCATATGGGATGTTTGCCATCATTAGCCAGGGTGCAGAATAGAGGAGCAAGGAAGTCTCGTTGTTACTTTATAGAGCATTGATTAGGTCATATCTGAAATACAGTGTATCGTGCTGGTCATGACACTGTCAGAAGGTTGTTATTGGACTGGAGAGGGTGGAGAGGAGATTCAGCAGGATGTTGCCTGGGATTGTCGGAGTGGGGAAAACATTCCCTGTTGAGGGAGTCGATTTCCTTCTGGGGAATGATTTGTCGGGACTAAAGGCAGTAGCTTCCCCAATAATTACAGCATGCCCAAAGGAGGTCCAAGAAACAGAGCAATGACAGGAACAGGTTCCTGGTCTCTCTCCTTTGTGTGAGGTCACCAGGGCCATGGTTAAACCAAATCCATCAATAAGGGGTGATGTGACACCACAGCAAGTGAAAGGATCGCTGAAACTTTCCGAAAGGGTGAAGATAATCCAGGTGGAGTGGTTGGTATGATGTCCCTAATTACAGCAGATCCAAAAAGCAGATCCTGAATGAAATAAATGAGCACAGTCAGCTCATACTGAGGTCGAGGCTGGAGGAGTTTCAGAGTGTTATTACCTTCAGAATGGAGCGCTGATGAGGAAGTGGAGACCCCCCCTCATCGACTCCCAGATAAAGAATGGTTAGTTAGACATTGGCTAGTGGTCCCACCCAGCTATCATTGGGAGATAATGTGGCGAGTACATCAGATTTCCATGACAGGACCATGCGGATTTGGAAAACACAAGCATCCAGAATCAAGTGTTTTACCGAGCAAAAATTGTTTAAATATGTGATGCAGTTTTTAAAAATGTGTCATTCTTGACCTCATCCTTACCAATCCGCCAGCTGCAGATGCATCTGTCCTATACAGTGTCAGTCAGAGTGAGCGTCGCACAGTCTTTTTGAAGGCCAACTCCTGCCTTCCACTGAGAATAGCATCCATCATGTTGTGTGACACTATCACCACGCTAACTGGGACAGACTTACAACCGATCTCACAACTCATGACTGGCCATCCATGAGGCACTGTGGGCCATCAACAGCAGCAGATTTGTGCTCCAGCACAATCTGAAACATAATGGCCCGGCGTATCTCCCACTCAACCATTACCATCAAACCAGGGGATCAACAATGGAGAATTCAGAAGGACATGCCAGGAACAGCACGAAGCATGCATTAAGATGAGGTGTTAACCTGGCGAAGCCACTAAAGAAGACTCCTTGCAGACCAGACAGCATAAGCAGCAAATGAGAGACAGAATTAAAGAATTCCACAACCAATAGATAAGGTCTAAGTTCTGCAGTCCTGAAACATCTTGTCATGAGTGGTGTTGGATGATTAAACATCTCACTGGAGGAGGAGGAGTCTCCACAAATATCCCCATCCTCAATGATGGAAGAGCCCAGCACAGCAGTGCAAAAGATAAAGCTGAAGATTTCGCAGCAATCTTCAACCAGTAGTGCCAAGTGGATGTTCCATCTTGGCCTCCTCCAGTGGTCTCCAGCAATACAGATAAACGTCTTCAGCCAATTTGATTCACTCCACATGATGTCAACAAACGGTTCGGGGTCCAAACAAAAACTGGAATCACTGGATGTCATTGGCAATCTCTTTGGTATTTAGAGCCATACCTGACACATAGGAAGATGGTCATGGTTGTTAGAGGTCAGTCATCTCAGCTCCAGGACATCTCTGGAGGAGCTCCTCGGGGTAGTCTCCTTCACCCAACACCCTTCAGCTGCTTCATCAATGACGTTCCCTCCACAAGGTCAGAATGTGTGGTGTTCACTGATGAGTGCACAATGTTCAGCACCATTTCCAACTCCTCAGAGCAGTCCATGTTCAAATGCAATAAGATCTGGATAATATCCAGGCTTGGGCTGACAAGTGATAAGTAAATTTCATGTCATACAAATGCTAGACTCTGACTGTCACCAATAAGAGACAATCTAACCAGTGTCCCTTAACATTCAGTGGTGTTACTATCATCGTGTCCCCCACTATCAACATCCTGGGAGTTGATAGCCAGCTGAAACTCACCAAATAAACACAGTGGCTACAAAAGCAGGTCAGAGACTAAGAATACTGCAGCAAGTACCTCACCTCTTGTCTCCTGAAAGCCTGGCCACAATCTACAAGGTACAAGTCAGGAATGTGATGGAATACTCCCCATTTGCCTGGATGAGTGAAGCCCCCAACAACACACAAGAAGCTGAACACCATCCAGGGCAAAGCAGCCGCTTGATAGGCACTGCATCCACATGTAACAATGCCCTCTACCACCGACATTCAGCAGCAGCAGTGTGCACTATCGACAAGATGCAATGCAGAAATTCACCAAAGATCCTCAGACAGCAACTTCCAAACACAACCATTTCCATCTAGAAGGACAAGGGCAGCAGATATATAAGAACATCATTACCTTCAAGTTCCCCTCCAAGCCATCTTGAGTTGAAATGTATAGTGTCCCTTCACTGTTGCTGGCTCCAGATCCTGGAATTCCCTCCCTAATGGTATTGTCGGTCAACCCACAGCAGGTGTACTGCAGCAGTTCAAGCAGGCAGCTCACCAAAAGACTTCTCAAGCGCAATGAGGGATGAGCAATAAATGCTGGCCAGCCAGCGATGCTCACATTCCACAAAATGAATACATTTTAAAAAAAACTTGTCAAGTTGTAGGTAAACCTCCACAAATGATGAAAGCAGCATCCTTAATTCCTCTCCCAGTTTTTGAGGAACCATTCAGTTGTGTCGAGGTGTGTCCAGCACTGAGTGTAGCAGAAAGGGGATGAGAAAAAGTGTGAGTGCCAAAGAGAATTGGTCAATTCCCAAAGTGAACTTCCTTCGGTGAGGTGAACAAACTCAGAGATATTACGGAATTCAGACACGATTTTTGTATCTGGAGAAATATCAACAGAGGGACAGAATGAGATTGCTCAGAGAATACAAAGACGTTTGTAGGAGGAATGGTTGAGGCCTGTATTCGGTCTGTACTCGATGGAGTTTAGAAGGATGAGGGGGAATCTCAGTGAAACATAAAGTATACTGAGAGGCCTGGATAGAGTAGACATGGAGAAGATGTTTCCACTTGGCAGAGAGACTGGGATCTGAGGGCACAGCCTCAGAAGGGGCCATCCTTTGGAAGTGAGATGAGGAGGAGATTCTTCATCCAGAGAGTGGTTAATCTGTGGATTTATCATTGCTGCAGAGTGCTGCGGAGTGTATTTAAGACTGATAGATAAGTTCTTGATTGATAAACCAATCAAGGGTAACAGCGAAGGCAGGAGAATGTGGTTGACAAACAAATCAATTATGATAGAATGGCAGAGTGGACTTGATGGGCGGAATGGCCACATTCTGCACTGATACATGGTCTTTAAAAGATACACTTGGATGGGCCACATTAATTGAACATGATGTGGAGGTAGATAATTCAGACCCAATAAAACAAAACCCATTTTAGTTAAACCCAGAGAAACTGGCCAAAGTAACAAAGGAAGCTCAATGTTTATTTGAGAATCAATTGATTGATTTGTCAGAGTAATTGGAGTTCTCCCATGTTGGAATTGAGCAAATATCCCAATCATCTAAAACCCGAGATTTTTAAAAACCTTTTAAAAATAAAGAGGCAGCTGGGCTGAGCTCTGGGAAAACACAGAGACACGGAGATGGCTGCCTGGAACCATTGTTCTGCCTGGAATTCCAGTTCACACCTCAACCCTTTAAAAGACACCAGCCAGATCTCATTCTCCAGACTGAACCTCACTTTTCCACCTCGGCCTACTGACGCACACATTTTGGAACTTGTACAGATACTGGACATTCAACACAATCAATAGTTATTCACAGGGATATTGGGCATTCAACATCAATCAAGATAAATTCACAAACACTCTTAACTGTCAGGAAGCCAACTGACCCCAAAGGGAACACCAGAAACACATTGGCCAACACCGATCTGAGGGGAGATAATGGGGGACACAATCTGAAAAACAGACAGCCCTAATCTGAGGGTGAGCTTTTTCAACAACAAGTTTCTGCAGGAATAGCTTCAGCAAGCTCCAACAAGCAGCTTCAGAACCAAGAACCACAGAGGCTGAACAGAGAAGCTGCATTCAGGAGCCAAACCAAGAGCATCATCGCAACAAAGGACACCCGAGAGGAGGAACACCAACCAAACACTATCTGAACAAGAGCTTCCAGAGACAGGCCTGTTCCGAACACCTTCCCAGATTCCTTCGCCCCAGTCTTAAACCCCCTCCCATTTATCTCTCAGCCCCCAGCCCACAGGTCATAATCTTGATGAAGGGCTTATGCCCGAAACGTTGATTCTCCTGCTCCTCGGATGCTGCCTGACCTGCTGCGCTTTTCCAGCACAACATTCTTAACCCTGATCTCCAGCATCTGCAGTCCTCACTTTCTCACAGACCTGTCCTGAGCCAAGAGAACTGACGGCGAGAACCTCACCAGCAGGACACATTTTAAACCTGTATTTTCCTTGATGCTGAGCTGAAAATCCTGAGACCCCAAAGTTTCCCTCTGAGCTCGCAGTGAGGGGATGGTCGCTGGTGACAGTGCATTGGGACCCCAAGGGTAGGGAGCCTGATTAAAGTTTGTGTGATTCAAACTGTTTTGCTTCGAATAATAGAAAGTGAGGACTGCAGATGCTGGAGATCAGAGTCGGAAAGTGAGGCGTTGGAAAAGCACAGCAGGTCAGACAACATCTGAGAAGCAGGGGAATTGACATGTTGGACAGAAACCCTTCATCAGGAATGTTGGGAAGGACGAACTTGCGGAACATTTCTGGGACACCTGCACCAAACAACCCCACCACCCTGTGGCCGGCCACTTCAAATCCCCTTCCAACTCTGCCAAGGACATGCAAGTCCTGGGCCTCCTCCACTGCCAACTCTAAGCCACTCGAAGTCTGATTGGATTAGATGAGACTCCCTACAGCATAGAAACCGGCCCTTCGGCCCAACATGTCCACACCAACCCTCCAAAGGGTAACCCACCCAGACTCATTCCCCGACCCTATATTTACCCCTGACTAATGCACATAACACTGAGCAATTTCGCATAGTCAATTCACCTGAGCTTTTGGATTGGATTACATTAGATTCTCTGTAAGATGGAAACATTCCTTTGACCCAACAAGTCCACACCAACCCTCTGAAGAGTAACCCACCCAGGAGCATTTCCCACTGACTAATTTACCTAACACTGCAGGCAATTTAGAATGGCCTATTCACCTGCACTGCAAATCTTTAGACTGTGGGATGAAGCTGGAGCACCAGGAGGAAACCCACGCAGACACAGGGAGAATGTGCAAACTCCACATAGACAGTCACCCAAGGCTGGAATCGAACCTGGGACCCTGGTGCTGTGAGGCAGCAGTGCTAACCACTGAGCCACCATGTCGGGATGAGGAATGCCTCATTTTCCACCTTGGGACCCCCCAACCACACGGTATCAATGTTGATTTCACCAGTTTCGTTATCTCCCCTCCTCCCTATCCCCCCAAACGAATATCCAATCCTCCAACTGGACACCACCATCTTGAAATTTCCTATCTGTCCATCATCCATCCCACCTATCTGCTCCACCATCCGTTCTGAACTATACTATCACCTCCCCCCCCACCTGCATCTATCTATCTATCACCTTCCCAGCTACTTGCCCCCATCCCTTTCCCACCCTCCTATTTATCTCTCAGCCCCCTTGCACCTCCCCCCCCAACCTTCCTGATGAAGAGCTTATGCCTGAGACGGCGATTCTCTCCTGTCCATCAGATGCTGTCTGACCTGCTGTGCTTTGCCAGCGCCACACTTTTCGATTATAGTTTCTAATAGGTTTTAACCTGTGTTTAATTTGATAGTGTATATAATTACTGTTCTCTGTACAAATGACAGGGTTAATTTCACTGTTTATTACATTTGCACTTGTTATTGTATTATGTATATCTTTTGTATTGAGTAAACGTAGAGATTCTTTTGCCCTGAAACACCCATCGAATGCCTTCTTCATTTGACATTTTTAAATAAATCCAGTGGCAGAACCAGGGATCTAGGGATGATTCTAACCATCTGAAAATCAGCGAATTACTGATCACAAACTAGACAGGGTACACTGATTGAACTGTAAGAGTAATTGGGGTTCTCTTGTGGTGTTGGTTCTGAAACCAAATGTTTCAATTCGATCCTGTGTACATTAGAGGAAAATGAATGGGGTCACAGAGATGGATTTGTACCCTATTCCCAGGTCAGAAGATTGCATTGATAGGGTGGGTAGCATGCAGGTGCAGCAGGCAGTGAAGAAGGTAAACGATATGTTATCTTCATAGTGAGAAGATTTGAGAACAGGATCAGAGATGCCTTGCTATAATTGTATGGGGGCTTAGTGAGACCACACCTGAAATATTCAAACCAAAACTGGTTCAGTGACAGGAGACAGTGGGTGGAGGCAGAAGGTCGTTTGTGTGACTGTGCCCAGTGTGCAGTGTGATACCACAGGGATCAGTGCTGGGTCCCTTATTGTTCAGGATGCATTGAAACAATGAAGATCAGAATGTGAGAGGTGAGGGGTGGGGGTGAGTGGATGATGACTGAGTTTGTAGATGACATGAGGTTTGGCAGATGGTTGACAGTGAGGAAGAAGGTCTTAGGTTACAGGAGGATCTAACTGGATTGGTCAGATGGGCAGATCAGAGTCAGATAGAACTTACCCCTGATAAATGTGAGGTGATGAACTTTGGAAGATGTAACAGGTGAATAAGGTATTTATGAAGGTATATGGGATACTTGCCTTCATCATTTCCAGTATAGATGAGAAGCACAGGGAAGATATGTTAGAGCTGTACAGAACTTTGGTTAGGCCAAACCTGGAGTCCTGTGTACAGTTCTGGTCACCACACAATCGGAAGGATAGGATTGTACTGGAGGGGGGTGCACAGGATAGTCAACAGCATGTTGCTTGTGGTGGAGCATTTCAATGATGAAGTGAGGCTGGATAAGCTCGGGTTGTTTTCTTTGAAGCAGAGAAGGTGGAAGGGGGACCTGAAAGAGGTGTATACGGTCATGAGGAGAATTGACAGTTTGGATAGAGAGCAGCTGTTCCCCTTACTTAGAGTTGGCACACATTCACTGTGAAAGACAGGAGCTTTAGAGGGGATCTGAAGAGCAGGTTTTCACTCAGAGGGTAGTGGGAAGTCTGGTTTGCACTGCCTGGGATGGCAGGTGAGGTGGCAAATCTCACAACCTTTAAAAAGTAATTGGATGAACACTTAAAATTTCATAACAGTTAAACCTATGGGCCTCGTGTTGGAAAGTGGGACCGGTGTAGGTTTAGTGTAGTTTGGCTGGTACGCAGTTTATGGGCTGAAGGCCCTCTTCTGTACTGTGTGATTTTATGAATGTTTTGTGTGCAGTTTTGGTCTCCTTATCTGAGGAAGGATGGTCTGGCTGTGGAGGGAGGGCAGTGATGGTTTACCAGACTGATTCCTGGGATAACAGCACTTAGATCTGATGAGAAACTGGATCAGCTAGGATTATATTCACTGGAGGTTAGAAGATTGAGGGGAGTCACACTGAAAACTTGAAAATCCTAACAGGTCAAAGCGGGATGTTCCTGATGCCTGGGGAGCCCAGAACCAAGGATTACAATTTAAGGATATCGGAAAGGCCATTTAGGGCTGAGATGGAGAGAAAGTTTTTCATCCAGTGAATGGGAAGACTGGGGAAGTTTCTGTCACTGAAAGCAGTTGAGCCCAAACCAATGAATATTTTCCAGAAAGGGAACGATATATTTCTCAGGACGAAAGGAATCAAAGGTTATGGGGAGAAAGTGGAACATGTGATTGTGTTGGATGATCAGCCATGATCATATTGAATGGCGGAACAAGCTCCAAGGGCTACTCCTGCTCCTAGCTTCACTGTTTGAGAGACTATTCATCAACATAGAAACATATTGATTGGGAAAACACATTTGCCTTGTTTCAAGAATTGGTTTGGAGGTAGGAGACAGAGAGGAGGGATAATGTGTGTGCTCTCCAATGAGCAAGATGCAAATAGTGGTTTCCCAGGGATCTGTGCTGGGACCTCAGCATTTCACAATATCTCTCAAAGATGTGCACAAAGGATTAGAGAGCTATATATCTAAGATTGATAACTGTACTGAATGAGGCAGCTGAGGTGGTTACAGAGATAGGGAGGGTGGAGGACAGGGAGGGTTTGAGAACAAGGATGTGAATTTTTAAATCGAGATGTTGTTGGACTGGGAGCCAATGTAGCTCGGGATGGAAATTGGATTTGGTGACAGTTTGAATTCAGGCAGCATAGTTTGGGATGAGCTGAAGTTTACAGAGGGCAGTGGCTGTGATGTGGTACAGGGCAACATTGAATTGATCACATTTGGAGTCCCAAAGCAAAGAGATTTTGAGAGGGTGATCTTTGACGTGGACGATTTGGGGTTCTGATCAGCCTCAAAGATGAGGGCAAGATAGCAAGGAGTCTGATACTAAATAAAAGCTGAAAAAGCTGTGGTTGCTGTAAATGAGAAACAAAAACAGTAATTACTGGAAAAGTTTAGCAGGTCTAGCTTAATCTGTGGAGAGAAAGCAGAGTTAACATTTTGGGTCAAGTGAACCTTTTTCAGAACTGTTCTGTTTTTGTGAAGAGTCTGGTTGAGCAGCAGACAGTGCTCAGGGAGAGGGATGGAGTTTGTACCGGGAGCTGAAGAGGATGGCTTTGATCTTCCCAATATGTTTCTCATTGAGCCTGGCTCCTCAGTCCTGACTGCTCTTAGCTGCTGTGATTGTCACTGATTGGACACTTATTATTAGAGATTCTGACCACAGCAGAAAGCCCCAGTGTGAAAAATAACTGCAAAGACTGTCAGAGCGCAAGGTTGAAACTTCACCGAGAGAGGAAGTGAAAGAAGGAGCTCAGAGCAGCTGGACATTTGTTACTGAGATGGGAGAAAACTGTGAACCATCTGCACTCCCTGGAATCTGGAAGAACATAAGAATGAGGGGCAGGAGTAGGCTGTCTGGCCCCTCGAGCCTGCTCCACCATTCAATAATATCATGGCTGATCTTTTCCTGGCCTCAGCTCCCCCTACCCACCCTCTCACCATAACCCTTAATTCCTTTACTGTTCAAAAAATATCTGTCTTAGCTTCAAACATATTTACTGAGGAAAACTCAACTACTTCGCTGGGCAGGCAATTTCCATCGATTCACACACCTCTGGGTGAAGAAGTTCCTTCTCAATTCAGTCCTAAATCTGCTCCCCCGAGCACAGGAGGAGACCATTCAGCCCATCATGTCTGTGAGTGATCCAATTAATCCTATTGCCCCTCTCTCTCCATAACCCAGCAAATCTTTACTTTACAGCTCAATCTCCAGTTGTCTCTTGTAGACATGGGTCCCCAGCAGAGACTGTTCAATAACTTGGGGTCCAAATTGGCATCTCATTCATTCACTGGGAAATTAACTGCCGGGGCTGGGAAATGGAGCTCAGGACCTTGAACATTCTCTCTCCCCTCCTGCGGGACACTTGTTGCTGAGGGATAGTTCCATGGAGCCCTACAATATATCCTTACTGTACACACTTCCCCATTCTGTGTGTAAAAGGCTGGAGCTTGCCAGCAGGATATTCAACTGCAGGAGCCATCATCAGTTTGATCAATTCTGACCACATTCACTTTCCAGAATGCTTCAACTCATTACTCATATAAAATCAGTCCATCTCCTCCAACGTGTGAGTCAG
This sequence comes from Chiloscyllium punctatum, assembly GCF_047496795.1. Classification (NCBI taxonomy): domain Eukaryota; kingdom Metazoa; phylum Chordata; class Chondrichthyes; order Orectolobiformes; family Hemiscylliidae; genus Chiloscyllium; species Chiloscyllium punctatum. The sequence continues at coordinate 9,269,672 of NC_092745.1, read as the reverse complement.
GGAAGATGCCACTCCATTTCAGACAATTTGGAATTTATGGAACACAGATGGAGTAAGCTGGGAAAGGACATCGGAATCATGGAGTTTCGAGGTGGGATGAGCAGGAATAAAGATTTCTGTGGTCAAGCGGATGATGTAATACAGAGGCAAATAATGTTGTGGAGATTGAAATAAGAGACCAATGTGATGGAGAGGATGTGGGGTTTGAGACTCCGATACTGGAGGGTCCAGTGGGAAAGAGGCCCAGGCGTATTCATGTCCATTGGACGTTCCAGTGGGATGGAGGCCCATGTTTACTGATCTCTATTTCGTGGTCCTTTGGGAACAATGTCCAGGTTTATTGGTGTCTATTGGAGAGTCCTGATGGAAGGATACCCATGTTTCCTGATCTCTGTTGGAGTTTCAGTGGAAACTGAGCCCCATGGAATTGGAATGTTGGCATTTCTTGCAGCAATTGGAATCTTGGTATTTATTATAAAAGGACTGGATTACAGAAATAAAGAAATATTGTTACAATTCTGTGAGGCATTGGTGAGACCACATCTGAAGCATTGTGTCCAGTTTTGGTCTCCTTACTTGATGAATGATATGGTGGCACTGGATACAGTTCAGTAGATGTTCACCAGACTGTTTCCCGGGATGAAAGGGCTGTCGTACAGGAATGGCTGAATAGCTTGGGCTTGAACTGACTGGAATTCAGTCACATGAGGGGGGGATCTGAGACAGGTACATAAAATGCTAAAGGGGATTGATAAGGCAGAGATGGAACAGATGTTCCCTCTTATGGGCCAGTCTTGAACAATAGGCCATAGATATAGAGTGAGAGGAGGTAGGTTCAAAACTAGGATGAGGTGAAAGTACAGGTGGCACAGTGGTGAGTACTGCTGCCTCACATTGCAAGGGAACCCAGTTTGATCCCACCCTCAGGCAATTGTACGGAGTTTGCACATTCTCGCCCTGTCTGCATGGCTTTCACTTGGGCCCTCTGGTTTCCTCCCATAGTCTAAAGATGTACAACCTCGGAGGATTGGCCATGCTAAATTACCCATAGTGTCTAGGGATGTGTAGGTTCGGTTCATTAGTCATGACAAATGTAGGGTTGCAGGGGAAAGGGTAGGGAGAACAGGTCTGGGTGGAATGCTCTTTCAAGGGTGGTTATCGACTTGTTCGGCTGAATGACCTGTTTCCGTACTGTAGGGATTCTGTTCCATTCTTCCTATTTCTCTCAGAGGGTTGAGAATCTGTGGAAGTCACTGCCCGCAGAGTGCAGTGAAAGCAGAATCAATCAACAGATTCAAGAAAGAAACAGATAACTTTCTGATGAAAAGCAGGATAGAGGGCAATAGGGAGCAGTCTGGAAAGTGGAGATGAGGATAAGATCAGCCATGATTATGTTAAATGGCAAACGTGCTTGAAGGGCTGAATTACTTATTCTTGCTCCTCATTCCAACGTTCCAAAGATCGTTGTTTACTGGTCTTTATTTGAAGCTGGTCCATATTTACTGGTCTGTACTGGAGAGTTCATTGAAATGTTGGCCTTTCGTTCCTGGTTTCTACTGGAAGGTCCAACAGGAATAAAGTCCATGTTTAACTCGTCTCTGCTGGAGTATTCAGTGGGAAGAAGGCCCATAATTGCAAGTCTTCATGAGAGAGTGCAGTGGCAAAGAGGCCCATGTTTAATGGTCTCTATTCGTTGTCCGGTGGGAATGACTTCCATTTTTACTGGTCTCTATTGGAGGGTCACAGTGGGACATGGACATCATGGTAGGTGTGGGGTTCAGTTCCTTTCTGTTGTAACTGTGTGATGGTCCAGGCCTCATCCCAGTAAAACACCCTGATCCAGAGCCTGACCATGGAACAGAAAGGAGAGAGGAAGGAATTGGAACATGATGTGGATGGACAGGATGGGTCAGTGGGTCAGAGCCTGCCCCGTCCCTCCAGCTCACACTGATGGCCTGAGGATCTCCTCTCTCTGCTGGGCCTTCATGGAATGAGGTTTATGTCCAATCCAGTCCCCAGTGAGAATCGGCCAACAGCACAGAACTGCTCTTCATTTGGCAAGAATGTGTCCATGTTCTTCAGAGACACCAAACCATGGTCAATGTGAGAAATTTGGCCTTAGTCCAGGAGAAGATATGTGTCTGGGGTCAAGGGTTAAAATCCATCAGTAGAGCAGAGCAGAGGGAGATTTATCTGTTGTCACCTGGGAAAGAGTGAGGCAGGGAGTGAGAGAGAGAGAAAGAAAGTCAGAGAGATAGAGATAGAAGGACAGGGTGTGACAAAGGGAGAGAGAGAGTTTGAGGCAGTGTAAGCTGAGTGCAGGGAGAGAGAGAGGTAAAGGGAGGCAAAGATAGTGGGGTTGAAGAAAAGAGAGAGAAAGACAGGGCCTGAGGCTGTGTGACTGAGACAGAGAAAGAGACAGAGTAGATGTGAGACTGGAGTAAAGGGAATCTAGTGAGAGAGACAGACAGGCAGACAAACAGGTTCTAGTCACCACATTATGAGAGGGATATGACTGTACTCGAGAGAGTGCTGAGCAGATTTGCCAGGATGCTGCCTGGCCTGGATGGTCTGAGGTATGAGGAATGATTGGAAAGGCTGGGGTTGTTTCTCTTGGAGCAGTGAAGGTTGAGAGGGAACCTAATAAAGGGTGATAAGATTATGAGGGGCAGAGATAAAGTGGACAGGAAGGCAATTTTTCCATGTGTAGAGGGATCAATACCCAAGGGCAGAGGTTGAAGATAACACAGACATAGAAAGATAGAAACATGGAGTTGGGGAAGTGTCAGTGTTAGCGTTAGGGTTAGGGTTCGGGATTGGCCCTGTGAGAATGCTCTGCCACTCAACATGATCATGGCTGATCTCTCCCTCAATGCCAAGTTGGGATTAGTGTTGTTAGATCATGGATGACCAGTACAGACTTGTTAACTGCTGCTCATGTCATCGAGCTTCTGATTGAGAGAGGGACAGAAGACACACATAGTGAGTGTGTGTGTGCGTGTGAGAGAGAGAGAGAGAGAGAGAGAGAGTGAGAGAGAGCATCTGTACATTGTGAGATTGAGTGAAAGAGGGCGAGGCATTTAGCTCTTGCTCCAGGACTCAGATTTGCAATATCCTGGAATAATGCCTGCTCGAGAGATCAATTAGAGATTGACTGGAGGGAGGGAGACAGACAAAGAGTGAATGGGGTAATGAGAGATTGAGGAGACAAGGAAAGAATGATTGAGGAAACAGGTAGAAAGATAAGTGAAGGAGAGGAATGGATCATAAGCGAGAGAGAGAGAGAGAGAGAGAGAGAGAGAGAGAGAGAGAGAGAGAGAGAGAGAGAGAGAGAGAGAGAGACCAACCAACACAGAAGGAAAGGGAGATAGACAGAGTGTCAAACATACATGGAAAAAGGGAAAGATATACATGATTATATAATTGGGAGAGGACAGAGACGGAAATGGAAATAGAAAAGAGGAGGTAGTCAATAAATGACAGGAATATATTCAAGTGAAAGGTAGAAAGAGGAAAATAGGAAAAAGGAGGGAGGAAGTATGAAAAGGAAGGATGAGAGACAGAGAGAAGAGGAAGTGTGAGGGGCTGACGTGGCTCTCTCTGTCTGATGCCATTTACATACTGAGGAACACCCAGTCAGACTCTCACAGGCTGCAGCTTTATAAAGCAGAGCCCAGTGAAGGGAGAGTTTATCAGGAACCAGGCCCAGGGACAGGAGCACACACCATGATTTCACACATCCAGCTGATCTGGCCCCTGGCATTCTGTGTCGCAGGTACAAATCTCTCTCCTTCCACCTTGAATCTTTAGCTGCTCTCCATTTCACTTCAATTCCACTGACTTGTGATTGAAGGAAAAATGCTAAAACCAGAGGAATGCTCAGTGTCTCCAACAATCTCTCATTTGACAGTCTCTTTCTGTGACAGTTCTGACTTCACTGTGTTTTTCTCTGACCCCTCAGGTATCAGTGGGGACATCATCATGACCCAGTCTCCCCCAGTGCTGTCAGTGGGACTGGGCCAGACCGCAACACTCACATGTAAATCCAGTCAGAGTGCCAGTGGTGATGTTTCCTGGTACCAGCAGCGAGAAGGGCAGAAACCCTCTCTCCTGATCTACGATGCAACAAGTCGATTCACAGGAGTCTCCAGCAGATTCACCGGGACACAAGTATCCAGCACACATTTCACCCTGACAATCAGCAACGTTCAGAATGAGGATGTCGCTGATTATTACTGTCAGTACGAGTCCAGTGCTTACACAGTGATACACAGCTGTACAAAAACCTCAATACACATATCACCACCTTCTGTACTGACACATCCCACTGCTGTATCTAATATATATATATATATCTGGACACACAGTCCCAACTCCTGTACTGACACATCCCACAGTTATATTAGGTGTATAATAATGGACACACAGTCCGGCCATCTGAACTGACATATCCGACAGTTAGATCTAAATAAAACTGAGCAAATTACCCCATGCTGGGTTTGGCACCGTCCACTACACACTCCAGTCCCTGTGGTGTGCACTACTCACTGAAGGCCTCAAGGTTCCCCCTTATAATCCATGGCCACATAAGAGAGATCAAGAGAGAGGGGGCGGGTGCTGGGGTGGGGAGCGGACAGAGAGAGAGAGAGAGAGAGAGAGAGAGAGAAACAGAATGAGAAACACAGAGCGAGAGAAAGACATGAGTGACAGAGAGAGGCAAAGAGAAGGTGAGAGTCAGTGAAAGACAGAAAGTGGCATAAGAGGATGAGAGTGAGCGATAGACAGAGAGGGACAGGGAGAGGGTGAGAGTGACGGAGGGAAGCAGATAGCAGAGGTTTTTGTACAGCCTCTGCACTGGGAGCTCTCACTGTGGCCTACGTTCGGTAAAGGAACCAAGCTCAGACTGAGTAAGTAAACCTCAATCCTCCGTTATTAAATCGTTCAATACTGAAATGTTGACTAAAACACAAATACTGAATTGTTGAAGGTGTTTAAGGGGAGCTGCAGTGAATGAAATGGTTGATTGATGAGCACTGTGTCTAACAGGGTGTATACCTGTATTTCTTTTTCCCATTGCTCCCTTTAAGCAGCAAGATATAAGTCAGTCAGTTTTACTCACCGTGTGGAGGAGCTCTGTCCATTTGCAGCCTGTGGTCCCATTCCTGCAGCATGGAGTGAAATCAGTGAGTAACCTCCTGTCAGTCTCAGTGTGACTGACACGGGCAGAGTTTGATGTGAGCTCTGGTTCCCTGTCCCAGTCTCTGATCTCACTGACCTCAGCAGCAGCAGCAGCAGCAGCACAGTGAGACACCGAGCTCCCACCTCCCCCAGCTTTAACTCTGCTCAATCACACAATCACAGAATTGTTACAGTGCACGAGGAGGTCATTCTGCCCATCCTGTCTGGACCAGCTCTCTAAATGAGCAATTCACTGAGTGTCATTCTCCTGCCTTCTCCCTGTCACCCTGCACATTGTTCCTTTTCAAATAACAGTCTCATTCCTTTTGGAATGTTTCAATTGAAGCTGCCTCCACCCCACTCTCAGGCAGTGTATTCCACACCTTAACCACTCACTGGCTGAAAATGCTTTTCCTCATCTCATTTTTGATTATTTTACAAATTACTTTCAATCTGTGGCCTCTTGCTGTCAATCCTTTCATGAGTGGGAACATTTTCTCCCTATTTACTCTGTCCAGAACCCTCCTGATGTTACATTCCTCAAACAAATGTCCTCTCAGCCTTCTCTTCTCCAAGGAAGACTATCCAAACTTCTCCAATATATTTTCTTAACTGACTTTCCTCATCCCTGAATTTTCCACAGGAATTTTCTTAGCTCATCTGCAAAATAATCACAGCCTTCATGAGCTATTCAAGTTATCTATTCCCCCTGGTCCCTTTTGCCTGCATTTGGATCATTTCCCCCTAAATCTTTCCTCTCCATGTATCTGTTCAAATATCTTTTAAATGTTGTAATCAGACTCACCTCTATGATGTCCTCTGGCAGCTCATTCAATACACGCACCATCCTCTATGTGAAAGAGATGCACCTCAGGTCCCTATTGAATCTTTCCCCTCTTGCTTTAAACTTCTGCACTCTAGTTTTGGACTCTCCTACCTTGAGGAAAAGACTTTGACCTTATCTATGCCCATCATGATGTTTTAAACCTCTAAAATGTCACCCCACAGCCTCTGACCTTCCAAGGAAAATAGCTCAGGCCTAACTGGCCATTCTTTATAACTTAAACCATCCAGTCTTGATGACATCCTTGTCATCTTTATTACACTCTTTCCAGTTTAATGACATGTTGCCAGTAGCAGGGTGACCAGAAATGTTTCCTGACCAATATCTTGGAGACCTGTAACATAATGTCCCAACTCCATTACTCAATGCCCTGACCAATGAAGGCAAGTGTAGTAAATGCTCTCTTTATCACCCTGTCTACATATCACTCCAGTTTCAAGGCACTATATGCCTCCACCCCTTGGTCTCACACTTTGAGAACTCTCCCTATGCCCTACAATTAACTGTGTAAGCCCTGAACTAGTTTTTGTACCAAAATGCAACACCTCATTATTATCTCAATTTGGAATGTAAATGTACTCTCAAATAACCTTCATCACTGCCCATTATGCCGCCAATTTTGGTGTCATCTGCAAACTCACAAACCATACCTCCTATATGCTCATTCAAATGTTTTCTATAAATGACGAACAATGATGAACCCCGAACCAATCCTTTTACCACACCGCTGGTCAAAGGCTTCCAGTCTAAACAATAACCTTCTACCACCACATTGTCTCCAACCATTAAGCCAATTTTGTATCAGTTGGCTTGCCCTCCCCGGATCCCATTTAATCTAACCGTATTTACCAGTTGTCCATGCGGGAACACGTCAAAGGCCTTGCTAAAGTCCACGTAGACAATGTCTACCACTCTGCCCTCAGCTATCTTTTTGGTCATGTGTTAAGAAAACTCAATCAAATTTGTGAGACTCGATTTCCCACTTACAAAGCCTTGTGGACTATCCTTAATCAATCCTTGTCTTTCCAAATGCATGGTAAATCCTATCTTTCAAAATCTCCTCCAACAACTTATTACCCACTGATATCAGCCTCACCTGTCTAGAATTCCCTGGGTATTCCTTGTAGACATTCTTAACTAACAGCACAACATGAGCCATGCTCCGGTCCTCCAGTACATCACCCGTGGCTGTTGATGATATAAATATCTGACCAAGGGGTGTCACTGTCTCTTCCCAAGCTACACTCAATGACTTCCCCTCCACAGCAATGAGGTCCATGGATTAATCACCTTCTGGCAGAAGATATTCCGCCTCATCTCAGTCCTCATGAGTTATCCCTTAACTTTGTGGATGTGCCCACTGGTCCGAGTTTCTCTTACGAGTGGAAACATCTTCTTCCCGCCCACTCTATCCAGGCCTCTCAGTATTCTGTAAGTTTCAATGTGATCCCTCATGTCCTTCTGAACTCCATCAAGTACACATCCAGAGTACTCAACCGCTCCTCATCAGACCAGGCTGGCACCCCCAGGGTCATTCTTATAGACTTCCTCTGGATCTCCCCCAATACAAGCACATCCCTCCGTAGATACAGGTCCCAAAACTGTTCACAATATTCCAAATGCAGTCTGACCAGAGTCTCATAGAGCCTCAGCAGTACACACCTGCTCTTGTATTCTAACTCCGTTCAAATGAATGATAACATTTCACTTGTCTTCCTATTTGCCAACTGTACCGACATGATAACCGTCAGAGAAATCTGAAAGAGGACTTCTGAGTACCTTGATGCTTCAGAATCCCAAATTTCCCCGTTTAGAAAACAGTTTAAGCTTCTATTCTTACAACCTAAGGGCATAACCTCATACTTTCCCACACTGTATTCCATCTGCCACTTCTTCGCCCACTCTCTGAGCCTTTCCAAGTCGTTCTGCAGCCTCACTACTTCCTCAACTCTCCCTGTCCCTCACCTCATCTTTGTGTTATCAGCAAATTTCGGAACAATGCCCTCAGTTCCTTTTCCCGATCATTAATATATAATTAATTGTTACATGAATAGCTGAGGTCCCAACACTGCCCCCTGCTGAACTGCACGAGGCACCTGCTGCCATCCTGCAAAAGACACATTTATTTCCACTCTATCCATGTCAGTACCGGGCCCCAAACCCCATGGGCTCTTATGTTATTTAGCAGCTTCTTGTGTGGCAACTTGTCAATGACCTTCTGGAAATCCAAATATATCATATCCATTGGCTCTCCTTTATCTAACTTGCTCATAAACTCCTCTTATTACAATGAATTCCAGCTTCTCCCTCACGAACTGCAGGGTGAATTCTATCATATTGTGGTCACTGCCCCGTCAGGGTTCACTCACCTTCAGCTCCCCAATCAGGGCTGCCTCATGAAACATCACCAAATCCAGAATTACCTGTTTCCTAGTGGGTCTACCAAAAACTGTTCCAAAAAAGCCTCTCGCAGACGTTCCATGAATTCCTTTCCTTGAGATCCATTCCCAACCTTATTTTCCCAGTCCACCTGCATATTGCAGTCCCCATGTCTATTGTAATAATGCCTTTCTCACTTGCTTTTTCTATCTCCTGATTTATTTTCGTACCCACATCCCGACGACTGCGAGGAGGCTTGTACATAACTCCCATCAGGATCTTTGTTTCTTTGTGGTTTCTTTAGTTGACTCACACAGACTCTATGCAGTCTAACTCTATATTTCTTCTTGCTGTCAATTTAATTTCATTTCTTAATAACAGAGTCAACCTGCTCCCCCATACCCCCATCTACCGATATTAGAAACGTAGAAATATAGAAAATTGCTGCAGGAACAGGCCATTCAGCCTTTTGAGCCTGCACCACCATTCAATATGATCATAGCTGATTATGCAATCTCAGTATCCCATTCCCACTCTCCCCCTTACCCATAATTCCCTTCAGACTCAAGGACACGGTCCCCCTGGAATATATCGAACAAACTGGCCCCAGCAGCTTTCTGTGGTAGAGAATTCCACAAGTTCACAACATCTGAATAACTTACCCCTTATTCGTGAACTTTGACCCTGAGTTTTGGATTTCCCTAATATTGGCAACATTCTTCCAGCATCAAGCCTGTCAAATCCCATCAGGATTTTATATGTTTCCGTGAGATTCCCCTCACTCATTCTTCTAAATTCCAGTGAGGACAAGCCCAGTTGATCCAGTCTTTCCTCATATGTCAGTCCTGCCATCCCGTGAATCAGTCTGGTGAACCTTCGCTGGACTCCCTCAATAGCAAGAATGTCCTTCCCCAGACTCGGAGACCAAAACTGTACACAATACTCAAAGTGAAGCCTCACGAAAACCCTGTATAAATCTGCAAGACATCCTTACTCCAACACACATATCCTCTCACTGTGAAGGCCAACATGCCATTAGCTTTCCTCACTGCCTGCCGCACCTGCATGCCCCCTTTCAGTGACTGTTCCACCATGACACCCAGGTCTCATTGCACCTCACCTTTTCTTAAACTTCCACCATTCACTAATAATCTGACTTCCTGTTTTACCACCAAAGTGGATAATCTCACATTTACCCAAATTACATTGCATATGCCAAGTATTTATCCACGCAGCCAGCCTGTCCAAGTCACCCTGCAGCCTCTTAGCATCCTCCTCACAGCACACATTGCCACCCAGCTGAGTGTCATCTGCAAGTTTGTAGGGATTGCATTCAATTCCTTTGTCCAAATCAGTTATGTATATTGTGAACAGCTGGGGTCGCAACACTGAACCCTGCGGTACCCCACTCATCACTGCCTGCCACTCTGAAAGGGACCCATTTATTCCAACTCTCTGCTTTCTATCTGCCAATGAGTTCTCTCTCCATGTCAATACATTACCTACAATACCATGAGGTTTTATGTAACTCACTAATCTCTTGTATGGGACGTTGTCAAAAGTCTTTTGAAAGTCCAGAACACAACATCCACTGAGTCCTGAGGGAGGGTCACTCAATCAAAAATGCTAACTTCGCTTGCTCTCCACAGAAGCTGCCAGACCTGATGAATGTTTTCATCAATTTTTGTTTTTATTGTCCACTGATTCAACCTTGACCATTCTCCACTGATAACATCCTCAAAACCTTCCAGAAGATGTGTCAGGCCTGATTTCCCTTTAGTGAATGCATGCTGACTTGGACCGATCCTGTCACTGCTTTCCAAATGCTCGGTTACTGTATCTTTAATAACTGACTCCAGCGTTTTCCTCATGTATAATTCCTCATTTTCACTCTCCCTCCTTTTATTAAAAAGTGGAGTTATATTGAATAATGTCCAGTCCATTGGAACTCTGTCTAGTCTTCAGAATGCTGGAAAATGTTCACTATTGTGTCTACAATTTCTACACCCACTTTCTGAAGGACTCTGAGTTGCAGAGCATCAGGCCCTGGGGATTTACAAATTTTGATACCGTCAGTCTCCACAATACCACATCCCAACTGATAAGGATTATCTTCAGTTCCTCCTTCACACTTGACCCTCTATCCCCTGGCATTTCCTTTCAATAGGATGTGCGTCCTTGGATATTCAGTTCAAATCCCTGATCCCCTTGCAGCCATGTCACTGCACTACAGAGTCATTTACCTTGTTTCATATACTCGATGCATCGAAGTACAACACCCTCAGTCATGCACTGACTGCCTTCTTCTCATAATTATCTCTGTCAGAAATCATAGAAACCCTACAGTGTTGTAGCAGGCCATTCAGCCCAGTCTGACCCTCCAAAAATTATCCCACCCACCCTACAATTCCCATAGATAATCCTCCTAACCTACACATCTTTGTGACAATGGGAGGAAACCCAAGTAGACACGGGGAGAATGTGTAAACTCCACACAGACAGTCAATTGGAATTGAATCTGTGTCTCCGGAGCTGTGAGACAGCAGTGCTAACCACTGATACACCATTCCACCCTGCTAGGCATCAAGTTTAATTCCTGATCTTTTCCATACTCTCCATCCTATTACATGGTCTGGATGCTTTCATAAATTCTCATGAGCCCCTATCTTCCTTATTTACCTTGGATTGTGTGGTACCACTTTGTCTACTGTATTCCAAATGGTTCGTGTGTTAAAAGACAAAGCTTTTACGTTTGTACTTTTGTTGAGTTTCTCTGCACTTTTATGTTTCCTTCTTACAATATGACATTCACAATATTCTGTCCTTTCCTTTTATTTTCTGGTCACAATCAATCCCATCACTAACCAGTAAGCCGACATTCTCCTTTGCCATCCATTTTCTCATTTTCCATCCAACTGTCCCAGTTATTTTCTATTTGAATCATATTCAGACTGATATTTATCCCTGACAAACATCACTCAAAATGTTCCTTGGTTCATTGTTGCTTGTGAGATCTTGTTGTGTACAATCTGGCTTCCACATTTCCTACATTGCAACAGTGACCACATTTCAAACAAGTCCCACACTGTCTGCAAATGTCTTGGGGACAGCATGAATCTTTCTTTTCTTTGGATGAACTGGGAGTCTTTCAGATGTGAAAGATGCCGTTCCAATATTTCACAGGCTTCCTCCTGAACTACAGTTTCTGCTTTGTCCTTCTCTTTTGTGAAAATAGATGGAAAGTTTTCTTGAGGAACCATTGCTCCAGCTTCCACCTCCGCACACGTTCCCTTCCTGCTCTCGAATGGGCCTCATACATTCTTTCATTCTCTTCTTGTTCTTTCTGTGATTATAAATATCACTGGGATTTTCCTGACTTCATTTGGACACATTTATTCCTGTCAGCTCTTTGCTTTCCTCAGGTCCTGGTTAATTTCACCCCTGCATTTTGGCTTTCAGCCAGGCTTTTTTTGGCTTTTCAGCCAGCCAGTGACCAGTTTAGAAAAATGGTTTGTTCCCAAATGAAAACTTTTACAATTTCTCCATGGTTCTCCATTTCCATCCTCCTCTCAATCTCACTGAGTTCTGATCACTGTCACTGAAATGCTCCCCCATTGATAGCCCTTCCAGCTGCCCACACTCATTCCCTAAACGATGGTCCAAAACTGTCCCTTCCCTTTCACCATCACCTTCTCAGGGGCAATTAGGGATGGACAATAATGGCCAGTGACCCCCACATCCTAAGAAGAAATTTGAAAAATGCCTGTTCTTTTATGGGGTTTATAGGGGTTGGATACAAATGATCAAAATGGATTGTTTTGCCGGTTCATGTTCAGAGAGTTGAAATCTCTTTGAATGGCAGAGATTAAAATTGTTTCTCTTGTCTTTCAGGCCGTGACAACTCTCAGCCCAAGCTGACCATGCTGCCCCCCTCCCTGGAGCAGGTCAATGCCAAGGGCACTGCCACCCTGGTGTGCCTTGCCAATCACTTCTATCCCGATGAGCTGGAGGTGCAGTGGAAGAAGGATGGTGCAGTCATTTTGGACGGAGTTCAGACCAGCAACTACCTGCGAGCTTCAGACAGCACCTATAGTGTCAGCAGCCTGCTGACCCTCTCTGGGTCTGACTGGGAGTCCAACGCTCGCTTCTCCTGTGCCCTCACCCACGTGACCCTCCCCTCTCCTCTCAGCAAGAGCATCAGGAGATCAGAATGTGTGTAGAGTGTTTGAGACAGTCCACAGAGGAGACGCAACTTTAAATAGAACAGGGCTGAGCTGGCAGGACAAAGGTCATTGTCAGCTCTGAATTTCAACTCTCTTCCTTCTAAGGCTTGGTCAGAGACACTTCTGAGGTTCAGCGGTTAAGGCAGGTCACTGGGACAGTGTAAAGGTGATTTAATTTGTATCTAACCCCGTACTACCCCTGTTCTGGGAGTGTTTGTTGGGGACAGCATTGACTTGTGATGTCAAGTCAAACTCCTCGATACTCAAGACTGTCAGTTGTACAAAATGTGAACCTCAGAAGTCTCTGCTTCAGTAAACCAGATCTCCTTCCTGCTCAGCTGCCAGTTCCAATTTAAGTTTCTGTCAGTGTTTAAAAGGACAGGATTCTCTTTTTTTTGAGAAAATCTCCACAAGTGTTTTCCTCAAGCTCCATTGTGGCAGTGAATTTGTGTAGCTTCTTCTGTCTGGGTCGTTAATTGCAGTCCTTTTTCTGTCAATGTCAATCTGGAAAGGGGAATAAAGATGAAGAAGATTCAGTTTCTGTCTCTGAGTGCTTTGTATATAGACTGCTCCAGCCTCAGTTGATTGGCTACGTTTCAGCTAATGGTTGTCATGGTTGGCTGCTTGGATGGTCAATCAATGACACATCAGCTAAAGACTGGATTTGAGCCAATCTTCAATCATTTTCAAGAGATCCCTTCGACCTGGAATCTGTCAAGTTGACAAGATTCGAAACAGAACAGAAACTGAAATCTGCTGGGGCCCAATCATTCCAATCTGACGCATTTCCTCTTCACTCTGTTGGTCCAGATCCAGCTGGTGGGATCGCACTATGCTCACTTTGCTGCTGCTGAGTCACATTTCAAATGAGCTGAGGCCAATCACAGACACTGGAGGCTTCAGTCATTACATTCATTTCTCCCACGCTCGCCTGTTCCTCACAGTGACAGCTCAAAGCTGAACTGAGTGACAACTTAGCTCAGAAAGATGATCAGTCAGAATCTTCCATCATACATGACTGTCTTTAGGTGTGTGTCTCTGAGTGTGGGTGTGACTGCTACCCAGTACTGTCTGTAGGTGTTTGTCCCTGAGTGTGGGTGTGATTGCTACCCAGTACTGTCTGTAGATGTATGTCTCTGAGTGTGGGTGTGACTTTTACCTAGTACTGTCTGTAGGTGTGTGTCCCTGAGTGTGGGTGTGATTGCTACCCAGTACTGTCTGTAGGTGTGTGTCTCTGAGTGTGGGTGTGACTGCTACCCAGTACTGTCTGTAGGTGTGTGTCTCTGAGTGTGGGTGTGACTGCTACCCAGTATTGTCTGTAGGTGTGTGTCTCTGAGTGTGGGTGTGACTGCTTCCCAGTACTGTCTGTCGATGTGTGTCCCTGAGTGTGGGTGTGACTGTTACCCAGTTAATGTCTCTGAATTTGTGTCTCAGCTTTCCTGCATTTCATAGTCTCAGAATCATAGAGATGGACAGCACGGAAACAGACCCTTCGGTCCAAATCGCCCATATCGACCAGATGTATGAAACTAATCTGGACGCATTTGCCAGCACTTGGCCCATATCCCTCCAAACCCTTCCTATTCATACACCCATCCAAATGTCCTTTAAATGTTGTAACTGTACCAACCTGCACCACTTCCTCTGGCAGCTCATTCCATACATGCACCACTCTCTGTGTGAAAACGTTGCCCCATAAGTCCCTTTCAAATCTTCCCTCTCTCACCCTAAACCTATGTCCTCTAGTTCTGGACTCCCCCACCCCAGGGAAAACGCTTCGTCTTTTTACCCTATTCGTGGCGCTCAATGGTTTTATAAACCTCTATACGGTCACCCCTCAGCCTCCGACATTCCAGGGAAAACAACCCCAGCCTGTTCAGCCTCACCCTATTGCTTGAAAAAAACGCAACACTGGTAACATTCTTGTCAATCTTTTCTGACCCATTTCAAGATGCACAACTTCTTTCCGATAGGAGGGAGACCAGATTTACACACAACATTCCAAATGTGGCCAAAACAATGTCCTGTGCATCCACAACCTGACCTCCCAACACTTGTATTCAATTCTGACTAATAATGGAAAGCATACTAAATGCCTTATTCACTATCTTTTCAACCTGTGACACTAATTTCAAGGAGCTATGAACCTGCACTCCAAGGCATTTTTGTTCAGCAACACTCCCCAGTACCTTACCATTAAGGCACGGTGGCTCAGTGCCTCAGTGATTAACACTGCTGTCTCACAGTGCCAGAGTCCTGGTTCAGTTCCAGACTCGGGTGACTGTCTGTGCAGAATTTGTACATTCTCCATGTGTCTGCGTGGGTTACCTCCCATAGTCCAAAGATGTGCAGTTTGGGGAATTAGACATGCTGAATTGTCAAATGTTCAGGCATATATACGTTAGGTTCATTAGTCAGGGTTAAATGTAGAGGAGTAGGGTAGGGGAATGGATCTGGATGGGTTGCTCTTCAGAGGGTCGCTGTGGACTTGTTGGGCCAAATAGCCTGTTTTCATGCTGTAGTAATTCCATGATTAAGCATCTAAATCTTGGCCTGATTTGACTTTCCAAAATACAGCACCTCGCATTTATCTAAATTAAACTCCATCTGCCACTCATCGGCCCATTGTGCTCTGTGGTAACCTTCCTCACTGCCCAGTACATCTCCAATTTGGTGTCATCTGCAAACTTACTAACTGTACCTCCTATGTTCACATCTAAATCATTATGTCAACGACAAAAAGCAGTGGACCGAGCACTGATCACAGGCCTCCAGTCTGAAAAGCAACCCTCCTCCATCACTCTCTGTCTTCTACTTTCAAGCCATTTCTGGACCCAAATACCTAGTCTCTCTGTTTTTCCATGTGATCTAACCTTGCAAACCAATCCACCACAAGGAAACTTGTTGAATGCCTCACTGAAGTCCATACAGATCACGTCCACTGCTCTGACATCATCAATCATCTTTGTTACTTCTTCAAAAATCTCAGTCAGGTTAGTGAGTCATGATTTCCCAGGTACAAAGCCATGTTGACTATCCTGAATCAGTCCTTGTCTTTACAAAGACATGTAAATCCTGCCCCTCAGGATTCTCTCCAACAATTTGCCCACCAACTATGTCAGGCTCACCAGTTCCTGATTTTTCCTTACCACGTTAGCTAAACTCCAGTCTTCCAGCAACTCACCTGTGACCATCGATGATAGAAATATTTCAGCAAGTGTCCCAGTAATCACTTCCCCAGCTTCCCACAGAGTTCTGGGGTGCACCTGATCAGGTCTCAGTGATTTATCTATTTTTATGCATTTTAAGACATACTGCACGTCCTCCTCTGTAATATGGACATTTTTCAAGATGTCACCATCTATTTCCCCAAATTGTCTAACTGCTGTGTCTTTCTCCACAGTAAACACTGACGCAAAGTACTTGTTTAGTATCTGCCCAATCTCCTGCAGTTCCACACATGGGCTGCCTTGCTGATCTTTGAGGGGCCCTATTCTGTTAATTATTTCTCTTTTGTCCTTAATGCATTTATAAACTCCCTTTGGATTCTCCTTAGCCCAATTAAGCAAAGCTATCTCATGTTCCCTTTTTGCCATCCTGATTTCCCTCTTAAGGAGGAGGAGTTAGCAATTCTGGAAAGTGTGAAAATATGTAAGTTCCCTGAGCCGGATGGGATTTATCCAAGGATTCTCTGGGAAGCGAGGGAGGAGATTTCCGAGGCTTTGGCTTTGATCTTTATGACATCATTGTTGAGAGGAACAGTGCCAGAATATTGGAGGATAGCAAATGTAGTCCCCTTGTTCATGAAGGGGAGTAGAGACAAACCTAGTAATTATTGACCAGTGAGCCTTACTTCGGTTGTGGGTAAAGTGTTGGAAAAGGTTAGAAGAGATAGGATTTATAATCATCTAAAAAGGAATAAGTTAATTAGGGATAGTCAACACGGTAGCTCCGGCATCACAAACCTTATTGAGTTCGTTGAGAAGGTGACCAAACTGGTGCATGAGGGTAAAGCGGTTGATGTGGTGCATATGCACTTCAGTAAGGCATTTGATAAGGTTCTGCACAAAATACCAAGGCATGGGATTAAGGGTAATTTAGCAGTTTGGATCAGAAGTTGGCGAGCTGAAAGAAGACAGAGCGTGGTTTTTGATAGATAATGTTCATCCTAGAATTCAGTTACTAGCGTTGTACTGCAAGAATCTCTTTTGGGGTCACTGCTGTTTGCAAGTTTTATAAATGACCTGAATGAGGGCATCGAAAGATGGGTAAGTAAATTTGCAGATGACACTGAGGTTTGTGGAGTTGTGGATAGTGCTGAAGGATATTACAGGTTACACAGGGAAATGGATAAGCTGCAGAGGTAGCAAATACAGAGTTTAACGCAGAAAAGTGTGATGCGATTCACTTTGGAAGGAGCAACAGGAATAAAGAGCACTGGGCTAATGGGAAGATTCTAAGTAGTGTAGATGAGCAGAGAGATCTCGGTATTCATGTACACAGATCATTGAAAGTTTGATAGGAGAAAGTGAGGACTGCAGATGCTGGAGATCAGAGCTGAAAATGTGTTGCTGGAAAAATGAAGCAGGTCAGGCAGCATCCAAGGAGCAGGAGAATCGACGTTTCGGGCATGAGCCGTTCTTCATTCCTGAAATGTCGATTCTCCTGCTCCTTGGATGCTGCCTGACCTGCTGCGCTTTTCCAGCAACACATTTTCAACCCAGTTTGATCGGGTGGTTAAGAAGGTTATGGTGGGTCAATTTTTATTGGTAGAGAGATTGGGTTTAGGAGTCATGAGGTCATGCTGCAGCTGTACAAAACTCTGGTTTGGCAACAATTGGAGTATTGCATACAGTTGTGGTCACCGCATTAAAAAAAGGATGTGAAAACTTAAGGGTTCAAAGGAAATATACGAGGATGTTGCCTGGCATGGAGGGAAGGCCTTATGAGGAAAGGGTGAGGGACTTGTGGCTATTTTCATTCGAGAGAAGAAGGTTGAGAGTTGCCTTAATTGAGACATACTAAGATAATCCCAAGGTTAGATAGGGTGGACAGTGAGAGCCTTTTTCCTCAGATGCTGAGGGGACATAGGTTTAAATTGAGGGTTGATAGATATAGGAGAGATGTCAGAAGTAGTTTCGTTACTCAGAGACTAGAAGGGGCATGGAATGCACAGCCTGCAACAGTAGCAGCCTCGCCAACATTAAAGGCATTTAAATGGTCACAGGATAAACGTATAGGTGAAAATGGAATACTGTAGTATAGATGGGCTTCAGAATGGTTCCATAGGACGGTGCAACATCGAGGGTTAAAGGTCCTGTACTGCGCTGTCATGGTCCATGTTCTGTGTTCTGGATATGACATTGCTCACTACCGCCCTCTCCCGGACAATTAGGGAAGGGCAACAAATAGCAGGCAAATCAAAGCTTGCCCCATCCCAGGAGAAATCAAAATAAATGACATACAATTCAAATGATTAAACTGGTGAAGCTTAAATTCATCTCTTTGAAAGACTGGAGCCTCGATCATGACATGGGTGAACCTGCATTTTCAAATTGCAAGATGGAGTGCCCTACAGATCCGGCACAAAATGAATTACACAAACACCGAACAAACAGCGACCAAGGTGTGTCACCAACCTGCATCTTTACGGGCGGCACGGTGGCACAGTGGTTAGCACTGCTGCCTCACAGCGCCAGAGACCTGGGTTCAATTCCCACCAAGGAGACTCTCTGTGTGGAGTTTGCACATTGTCCCCATGTCCACGTCGGTTTCCTCCCACAATCCAAAAATGTGCAGGTTAGATGAATTGGCCATGCTAAATTACCCGTAGTGTTAGGTGTAGGGGTAAATGTAGGGGAATGGGCCTGGGTGGGCTATGCTTCGGTAGGTCGGTGTGGACTTATTGGCCCAAAGGGCCTCTTTCCACGCTGTTACTAATCTAATCAATTTGTCAGGAAGAACTCAAGAGAAAGAGTGGGTGTAAGAGGGTAAGATGTCATTGAATGCACCATAAATGCACTAAAGCTGTTGGGATAGAGCAGGGCAATATTGTAAACAATGTACTGCAGGGGGCAAGAAAGGATGTTGAGCAATAAATGCTTAAAATTGGGAAAGGAAGTCATATAAAAGAAATGGGAAAGGCCAATGGGATTTTGGAATGAACATTGAGAGTGAGGAGATGGAGGGCAGAGTGGCCAGGACAGCTGTACTGAAGAATGGTTAGGTCACATCTGGAATATGGTGAACAGTTATGTGCTTCCACGTGGGGCAATGCAGAATGGGATCGGGACAGAGGATCTTGGTTACAAGGAAATGCCAGAACAGGATCTCGAGAAGGGAGGAAGGGTATTCTGAGAAAAAAACGTGTTTATAAAATCGACACAGTTATTGTAGATTTACTGTCAATACCGACAAACAGAAAGGCAAAATGACACATTCTCTGGTCATACAACAGGAACAGGAAGGAGATCAGGAAAAATATTTTGATCTAGAAATTGGAATTTAGCAAGTGCTGGTAGACAATAGACAATAGACAATAGATGCAGGAGTAGGCCATTCTGCCCTTCGAGCCTGCACCGCCATTCAATATGATCATGGCTGATCATTCCTAATTAGTATCCTGTTCCAGCCTTATCTCCATACCCCTTGACTCCACTATCTTTAAGAGCTCTATCCAATTCTTTCTTAAAAGAATCCAGAGACTGGGCCTCCACTGCCCTCTGGGGCAGAGCATTCCACACAGCCACCACTCTCTGGGTGAAGTAGTTTCTCCTCATCTCTGTCCTAAATGGTCTACCCCGTATTTTTAAGTTGTGTCCTCTGGTTCGGCACTCCCCCATCAACGGAAATATGTTCCCTCCTGCCAGAGTGTCCAGTCCTTTCATAAGCCTATACGTTTCAATCAGATCCCCTCTCAGTCTTCTAAACTCAAGGGTATACAAGCCCAGTCGCTTCAGTCTTTCCGTGTAAGGCAATCCTGCCATTCCAGGAATTGACCTCGTGAACCTACGCTGCACTCCCTCAATAGCCAGAATGTCTTTCCTCAAATTTGGAGACCAGAACTGCACACAGTACTCCAGGTGTGGTCTCACCAGGGCCCTGTACAGCTGCAGAAGCACCTCTTTGCTTCTATACTCAATCCCTCTTGTTATGAAGGCCAGCATGCTATTAGCCTTCTTCACGACCTGCTGTACCTGCATGCTTGCCTTCATTGACTGGTGGACAAGAACACCCAGATCTCTCTGAACAGCCCCTTTACCTAATTTGATACCATTGAGGTAGTAATCTGCCTTCCTGTTCTTGGCACCAAAGTGGATAACCAGACATTTATCCACATTAAACTGCATCTGCCATGCATCTGCCCACTCACCTAACTTGTCCAGGTCACCCTGTAATCCCCTAACATCCTCATCACATTTCACCCTACCACCTAGCTTTGTGTCATCAGCAAATTTGCTAATGTTATTGCTGATACCATCTTCTATATCATTTACATATATTGTAAAAAGCTGCGGTCCCAGCACGGATCCCTGCGGTACGCCACTGGTCACTGCCTGCCATTTCGAAATGGAGCCGTTAATCACTACCCTTTGTTTCCTATTAGCCAACCAATTCTCTATCCAATCTAGTACTTTGCTTCAACAAAATGTTTTGTTTTTTTCAACATTCATATTAGGATCAGTTTAGAGTGAAATAATGAAGATGGAAATATATTAAGTTAACAATGAAAATTGGTCTAAATTCAGCAGAGACCAGGATAGCTTCAGCTTGAACTTAATACAGGAATTACCAGGTGAAATTTAACCACTGGAATGATTTAACCACCTTCCACCAGTTTGATTGTTTGAATTGCTCATCAGTTATGTTGATTACTCCTGGGATGGGGAGGACATTGATATGTCTGCTGTTTATTGCCCTTCCCTAACTATCCTGGAGAGGGCGGTGGTGAGCCATGAGTTTCTCGAAGAGGAACTGACAGTGGGACAAGATCATGTGCTGGGCCTGAGTGCAGCTGTCCCTCAGGAGAATGAGCTGTGGCACAAGGAAAAACCCGGGAGTGGTGGAAAGGCACAGGCAGACTGGCTAAGCTGCAGAGGGACAGAACCAGTTTTGACGAATGAGCTGAGGTCCTTCCGAGCTGAGTTGCAGATTCAGGCTTTCAGAGCCGCACAAATTACACTGTTACTGACCATAGCTCCGTGATTGATGAGGCCTGCCCCAGGAGAACATCCACAGAAAGCTGCCTCCTGTGTGTCTGATGTGTCTGTGTGTCTCTCTCGGACGTGACTGAGCAGACAGCAAGGGTTTCAGCAGCAACAAAGGTGTTACTCTAGTGCCCCTCCCACTTTCACACATCGACTTACAAACTCTTCTGGCGAAAGGGCTCAGCACCTGGCAACGCCGGCTTCAATGTGTCCTACACCCCACCTCAAGACAACTGATCCCACTGCCCCCTGCCCCTATCATCTGTTCACCATCTCTCCCCTGAAGGTACTATCTCTGGCTGGGAAACATCTCTAGACTCCCCAGGTGGTTTCATTCTCAAAGTGTGGGCTGGGATGGGGAAGCAAGGCAGGCTATTGGACCGGGAGGTCTCAGCCTGGTCTCAGTGGGGAGCACTCTCCACTCACACTCACAATGTAGCAGACTGGGTGGATGAGCCATTGGGAAACGCAGGGTTGCAGGGATAGTGCAGTGGTTTGGATCTGGGTGGGATGCTCTTCGGAGGATTGGTGTGAACTCATTGGACTGAATGGCCTGCTTTGACATTGTACAGATTCCATCATTACATGATTCTATCACTGAAGCAAATTATCCAGGCTGAGAGTACAGTGCAACACTGTCAGAGGGTCAGTACTGACGGAGTGCCACACTGTCAGAGGGACAGTCCTGAGGGAGTGCCACGCTATTGAAGTGTCATCACTGAGGGAGTGTTGAACTAATGGTGGGTCAGTACTGAGGGACTGCTGCATTGTCAGAGGGTGAGTACTGAGGGAGGGTTGCACTGTCAGAGGGTGAGTACTGAGACTGTACCACACTGTCAGAGGGTGAGTACTGAGGGAATGCTGCAATATCAGAAAGTCAATACTGTGGGAGTGCTGCACTGTCAGATAGTTCATGATGAAGGAGTGCTGCACTGCTGGTGTGTCAATACTGAGGGAGTGCAATACAGACAGAGGTTCAGTTCTCATGGACCATCTTTCAGATGGGATGTTCTGATGTCTGCTCTCTCAGCGGCCAGTAGAAGATGCCGTGACTCGATTAGAAGAGCAGAGTAGATCCCCATAAAATATACCTTTTAAAAAATACCTGGATGAGCATCTGAAATATCCAAACATTCAATACCTTGGGCCCAGTTCTGAAAAGTGCATGGAGAGTAGATTTAGTTTTGCCTTGGTGGGACAGACATGATCGGATGAGGGACCTCTTCTACACTGTATGATTCTCTGATTCTGTGAAATCTCTGGCTGATGACCACATACTGTCCTCCCTCGGCTGATGAATCAGTCTCTCCTCCACGTTGAACAGCACTTGGAGGTAGCTCTGAGGGTGATGAGGGCACAGCATGTACTCTTGGTGGGGGAGTTCAATGTCCACAATAAAAAGGAATTTAAAAAACATCGGATTTGTTGAGTATTGGATACAAATATTCAAAATGATACTTTTGCCAGTCTAACGCTCGCTTCTCCTGTGCCCTCACCCATGTGACCCTCCCCTCTCGCCTCAGCAAGAGCATCAGGAGATCAGAGTGTGTGTAGATTATTTGAGACAGTCCACAGAGGAGACACAACTTTAAATAGAACAGGGCTGAGCTGGCAGGACAAAGGTCATTGTCAGCAATGAATTTCAACTCTCTTCCTTCTTGAGACTGGCCTCTGAGAGACTCTGAGGTTCAGGCGTTAAAGCAGGTTACTGTGACACTGCAGATAGAGATTCACTCTGTTCCCAACCAGTGCTGTTCCTGTCAGTGTGGAGACAGTTTAATTTCGTATCTTATCCTTTCCCTGTCCTGGGTGTTTTTAGTGGGAACAGTACAAAAGAGATTTACTCTGTATCTAACCATATTCTGTTCCTGTCCAGGAGACTGTTTGTTGGGGACAATGTTGACTTGTAATAACAAGCATAATCTTTCAAAGGTATTGAAGACTGTCAGCTGTACAAAACCAATGTGAACCTCAGAAGTCTCTGCTTCAGTAAACCAGATCTCCTTCCTGCTTAGCCGCCAGTTCCACCTTAAGGTTTTGCCACTTTTTGAAGGGACAGGATTCTCATGTTATTGGGAAAATCTCCACAAGTGTTTTCCTCAAGCTCCATTGTAGATGTGAATTTGTGCAGCTTCCTTTGTCTGGACTGTTAATTGCAGTCTGTTTTCTGTCAATGTCAATCTAAAAATGGGAATAAAGATGAAGAAGATT
The DNA here is from genome assembly GCF_047496795.1 of Chiloscyllium punctatum. NCBI lineage: Eukaryota > Metazoa > Chordata > Chondrichthyes > Orectolobiformes > Hemiscylliidae > Chiloscyllium > Chiloscyllium punctatum. The sequence goes on along the minus strand of NC_092745.1, from coordinate 9,246,630 downwards.
CAGTCTCTGTCTCAGTCTCTGTCTCGTGCGTGCTTTGGAAATGGCCGGAGCTGAAGCCGAAGGGAAAGGTGTGTGAAGTGACACCCTCCACCATCAGGGCACGGAAAATGAGGGAGAGAAGAGAGAGGGCAATGGGGTCCCGGTGGCAGGAGGGCAACACTACAGTTAGGGACAGAAGGGGCACGTTCAGCAGGAATGCAGGGCCCTGAGAAAATTTTCGTTTGTAAATGGAAATAACATTTCTTTATTGAGTTAAAGTGACTCAGATTAAACACGAGTGAATGGATAAATCCACAACAACCCCCACACAGGGTGTTTGAATTGGAGGCTGAGTTGAAAGTATTGGTGACACATCAGGGAGGTGCAGAGATACCTGGAGACTTTGTTCCAGATGGAACTTATAAGCCTCTGGTCCAGGCAGTCCAATTAAATATGTTGGAAGGGGCAGGAGGGTATGACTATGAAGATGGCAGGTAAGGATTTGGAGAGCACTGTAGGACAGGAAAACCCCTCACTTTTGCTGTAGTTGTGGGTATGCTCGCCGAGCTGGGAAGTTGATTTGTAGATATTTTGTCCCTTGTCTAGGTGACATCTTCAGAACTTTGGAGCTTCCTGTGAAGCGCTGTTGTGCTGTGTCTTCTGGAATTTATTTGGTTCCATTCCTGCTGTTTCCAGTTACTGTTTCCTGATGTTCGTTGCAGTGGTCAGTATACTGGGTCTAGGTCAATGTGTTTATTGATGGAGCCCATGGAAAAGTGTCATGCCTCGAGAAATTCTCTGGCTGCCCTCTGTTGAGCTTGTCCTATGATCATAGTGTTGGTCCAATCGAATTTGTGGTCCTTGTCATCTGTGTGTATAGCTACTCAGGACAGCTGCTCATGGGGTTTAGTGGCTCGTTGGTGCTCATGGATGTGGATGGCTCGTTGTCTGCCTGTGTGTCCGAGGTGTTTCGTGCAAACGTTGCATGGATTCTTGTAAACTATATCTGTCTTTCACACGGTGAGTATTGTGCCTTTTGTTCTTGTGAGTTGTTGTCTGAGTATGGCTGTCAGTTTTTGGGCAGTTGATGAGTGGTTGGAGAGGTCTAGCTGTCAGTTCTGTGATGTTTTTATATAAGGTAGTGTGGCTAGTGAGTTAGGTCGTGGCATGTCCTCATCGCGTTGTTTGCCTCTGGGGCATCTGTGGATGAAGTTAATGGAATATCCGTTCTTAGCAAAGTCTTTGTAGAAATGATCTTCTCTTTGCAGGTCGGGAGTGCTGCAGTGTGTTGTAGCCCTTTAGAACAGGCTCCTAATGCAGCTTCTCGTGTGTGTGGGGGGAGGGATCAGGCAGAGAGGAAGAGGCAGTGCAGCCATTGTGTAGCATGCATTGTCGAGTTGTCCCATTTCCAATCCCACTGCGATGTCATTGTCTGCCCTGACACCAAGCAGATGCTCCCATCACAAGAGGCTCCATGGCCCTGAGGACTGTGAGAGTGAGCCCTGTCCATTCAGCTCGATCATCAAGCTCCAGCCTTCCTGATGTGGTGACAGCCAGGAGAACCCTGCCCATGGGAGATTCCACACACACTTTCTCCCTCCTTGCAGGGAAAGATGATTCCATGGCCCTGCTTTCTCTCCAAACTGATCCAATTTCAAGAGTTGCTGAAAAAAAGAGACATTTTGTCAAAACATTTGTCTTGCACACAACAAGACAATTTGTAAGAAATAGCACAGCAAAACTCTGGAGATCCCAGCGGGTCAGGCAGTATCCATGGAGAGAAAGCAAGGCAAAATGAAATGTTTTCACAAGAACGATCTTGTCCCACTCAAGTACTATATTCTCAAATGACTATTTGATCCTGATTTCCTCTTTTGCTTCAGGGCTGTTGAAATTCTAAAAAGTAATTCTGTCTTTTTTTTAATGGAGCACTATGTTTATCATCATTCATCATTAAGTTCCAATGACTGCATCAAAATATTTTTCCTGATCACTTTTCTGTACCTGGTATATGACTGCAGAATCAGTCATTTTTCCTTTCAGTTTGTCTGCACTGATAGTAAATCTACATTTACTGTGTTTATTTGTTTAAGAATTTTTGAACATCAGAATTCCCTACCTCCAATTTTGAGATCATGTTCTGGCCTTCACAGAATCATCGAATCGAGGAATCCCTACAGGTGGAAGCAGGCCACACAGTGCAGCAAGCTCGTATTGACCCTTTGAAGGTCATCCCACCCAGACCCACACCTCCCCTACCTTATCCCTGTAACCCTGCATTTTCCATGGCATTTTCCATTTGCTATCCTGCACATTTCTTATGACCCTTGATCCCCTGTCCCTGCCCCATTCTGTATTGTCCCTCACAGTAGCCCCTAACTGTACACCATATTCTAGACGTGATTGAACCATTCTTCAGGGCAGATGCCATGGTCATTCTCCCCTCCATCTCCTCACTCTCAATATTCAATCCAAAATCACATTGACCTTTATTTCTGATATTGTTTCCAATTGAATGGAGATCTGTCACTCGGCATCCTTTCTTGAGCGCTGCAGTGTTGTTTATAATATAAACAGCCCTTCAACCTTTATCATTCTCAGAGGAGTTACAATTGAGAAAACCCCTTCCAGTTCTCAGTGGAGAAATTCAGTCATTCCCGTTTCCCTGCTCTATCCCAATAGCTTCCCTTTCTGTGTGACTGTGTTTCTGGTGTGTTCAACAATATCTGACACTTGTCTGCCTAATGCTCTTACACCCACTGATACCTGTTGAGTTCTCCCAGATAAATTGCTGCTCTTTGCAGTTTGGTGACCCGCTTTGATCGCCGTTTGTTCGGTCTTTGAGTGTAATTCATTTTGTGCCTGATCCCAGTGTTAATCCGAAGGACACTCCACCTTTCAGTCTGACAAACCAGGTTCACCCATGTCATGGCTCTGTTTCTAGGCTAGGCTCCAGTCTTTCAAAGAGATGAATTCAAGCCTCACCAGTTTGATCATTTGAAATGTATCATTTATTTTGATTTCTCCTGGGATGGGCGGGCACAAAAGTGGCTCTACCCTAATTGTCTTGGAGAGGTTTGTTTATTTTAAAAATTATCTAAAATATTTAAATCTATGTTAACCTGCGTGTACAAGGCATAGTTTTAAAATTTGCTGATGGTATGAAACTTGGATGTGTTACAGCTCATGAAGAAGTTCGTGTCGAACTTCAAAAAAGATACAGGTAAGTTAATGGAATCAGCAGATGGTCGCAGATAGAATTTAATGGAAAGAGACGTCACTGATTCATTTTGGAAGGAAAACGTGGAAAGACAAAACAAACTAAAGGGTACAAGTATGGGTGGGTGTTCGGGCAGTAGGATCTAGATGTTTATGATCATCAGCCATTGAAGGTGGCAGGATAGGTAGCTGTTCTCATGAGAGAGCAGCTGATTAAAGCAGATGCTGTATCAACATGAACATACAATACAGCGTGGATGTGAAAAGAATGCTTCCTTTTCAGGGAGAATATCAAACTAAAACAAGTTCCCTCATTTAAGTTCAAGATAAGCAGATTTTATTTTCTTGCTTAAGGTCACGGATCTTTGGAACTCTTCTTCAAACATAGAAATGAAACCTCTGAATGCTTGGAGTGAAGAAGTAGAAAGCCATTGCTTATCAAGAATCTATCAGAGTGAGGCAATAATGTGGGATAATCAGGTCAGCCATGGGGAGCAGGCTCAAGAGGATGAATCTCCTTCATTTTTGTCCCTCATTCGTCTGATCGTGTGGCCAGTTCCACCGTTGAAAGAACAACGCCTTAAAGCTTGTGGTTTTCAATAAAGCAGCTGAAGTGGCTGTTGGTTTGTGTGGGCGCGAATGGAAGGGGACTTTACCCATAATCCTCAGCAGCCGTGCAAGCGCTCTCTCGCCACTAGAGGGCAGCTGCCTCACTGTCCGTGATCAGTAAAACATAAACTGGGGCCCTGCTTGGAGCGAACACGCTCAATCTGTACAGACCCATAGAGAGAGAGCACAGCTTCAGAAATAGGGTACTTATCACACCACAATGAAAATGTCCCCATGATAAGAAACGTACTTCAGTGTGACTTTTGCTTGTCTTCACAGTGTGCTGTTATGTTCATTCTGTGATACACGTAGATGATGTCAGTACTAAGTGACACAAAGTATACTTCCTCTTCTAACCCCTTTCAAAAACACCCTCTCTATCTTGCTTTACTCCTTATTGACTCTTCTACAATTGTCCCTGTTCCCTCACTCCGTCCCGGTCCCAGAGGGATTGATGGCCGGAGTTCATGGCCCTGCACCGTGTGAAGGTTGGTGTGAAGTGAGGCCAGTGTGTTGGAGCTTGAGCTCCTGCCTCAGGCCCAGGTGTAGGGGCCTGTTCAACAAGCTGCACATTGTCCTTTTTTCTCTTTCTGATCGTACTGGAATTTTTAAGCTGCAGTAACTTGCTGGCAACAAGGTGTCTTGTCTATAATCCTCCCAGCACTGGACAGACCTCGGCTGTTGATTTTTTTTCTCTCTCAGGAGCCTGCTCTGTATTCAGTGCCTGTTATCATTAGTTTGTTAGAGTTCACATGGCAGCTGCTGCTTCCTTGCTATGATACTGGAAATTAGTCATCAACGCGTCTTGAGATTTAAATACTCCATCTTCATGAAAGTGGTTGGCAGACTTTTTAACATCATTTAACAAACTACTGATGTGAATGCATCTGTGTTATTTCTGGCTGGGAGCATATAACATCATGGTCCTAGTTTTTAATGGGTCCTCACGCGTGGTAATATAATTTATAATGCTTCTCTCTCCTTCCGTGTTTTTAAGAGGCTTGCAAACGTGTTATGATGAGAACACCATGGGATAGAGTGGGTAGTTGTTTGAATTCTCATCTCATTATCGTCAGCTTTCAAAGGAAATGCTATAGTCTTTGTAATGAGATTGTACTCAGTTTTTATACATATTGTGTTTGGATGTTATTTTTGGAATGCCAATTTTCATAAAAAATCCTGTACAATTTAATAGCTCAGTAATGTGTTTGTTCCCTGAGATACTGAGAGTTTGCACAACATGCCATTTGCCTGTGACCCAGTTGTTGGCTGAAGCCTCTGGTTGCTCGGTGAGTCCAAGCCATTGCCTTGCTCTCTGCAGTTGTACCATCAACTTGGTTTCTCAGTGTGAGCCAGGAGATCACTGCGTGGTGACTTCCTGCCCCACTGTCGGTGTAAAGGCAAGTGGGAATTGTCAAGGTTAATCCCATCATGAACATCAGAACATTATATTCAGCTGGAATTACATCCACTGACTAATTTCATTGGCCGCTATTACGGTGTAAACAAATCTCTCCCTTTGCTCGCACAAAGAGAAACTGCCCGTCAGATTCCCTGGTGTGTGATGGTTTAGCCCAATAGGAGTAGCACTGGCAGATCATGCTGTATCAGACTGGACAGAATCCTGGGCAAACTCCAAATGAAAGCATGACCTTCAGTGGATCTGCTGCCACACAAAATATGGAATTGGAATCCTTCTTCCCGAATCACATCATCAAACCTAAATACAATTGAGAAAATATAAACCAAACCCATTTCCCAAGGATATATGTCACAACAAGAAAGTGGGGAGCAGACATTTACTGTTCGCCTGTCTCTGGGGAGTGTCATGCTTCCTGTCCTCTCTCTCTCTCTCTCTCTCTCTCTCTCTGTGGGGTACCATTTCTACCATCCTTTCTGTCTGAGAATATTATTGTTCCTATCCCCACTCACTTGGGGATAGTGTGCGGGTGTCACGCCCACCCAGTTTGTTAGTCCCATTTACTCACGCAAAATGGGGAATCCCTGCTTCACTATGTTTATGAGCCATGTGTGAAAGCCCTGCACAGCTAACCCTTCATCTCAATCAGATCACAGGGTCTGAGGTTGGTCAGTACTGTCTCTACCCAGAACAATAACACTGATTGACTCATACCAACTCAGATCAAGTCACAAGGAGACTGCTATTGACCTTCACCCTCAAAGCCCACTGAGGAGATGGTCATTAATCCAAGAGTTGTCATAGATTAAGTTCTCCCAGAGATTCATGATTCATTCCAGACTTGACACAAGTGTGGAATGCTGTACGGTAATAGGTGGGAAGGCATGGAGATAAAATATAAAAAGAGAGAGAATTATGTTTGTGTTATACCGTCCTTGTACTTAGGATGTTTGGAAATGTTTTCCAGCCAATGGAATACTTCTGAAGTCCAGACATTGTTGTAATGTGGGAACTGTGACAGCAAGGCAGATCTTTTGGCAGCACCACCCAGAGACTGGAGGCTGTTACTGCAGGCAGGCAACAAACCAGCTCCACTGTTGGGAAGGACACTGGAGTACACGAGGACATGGGAAATAAGAGCAGGAGAGAGAATAAAATGGCTGTCCATTCTTTCTTAAAAACAGGGACCAAAATGCACACAATAATCCAAATGCAGGCTCAGTAACACACTGTACAGTTTGAACAGGCTTTCGCTACTTTTAAATTCCAACCCCCAGCAATAAATTTGAAAATTCCATTCAACTTCTCAATTACTTGCTGCACCTGCACTTACTTTCAGTGTCCCATGCACAAGAACACCCAGATCACTCTGTACTGCACTTTGTTGGAATCTCTCACAATTTAAATACTAGTCGGCCTTTAGATTATTCTGACCAAAATGCATGGTCTCACACTTTCTGATGTTAATTTCAGTCCATTGTGTCTGAATGTTTCATTTCCAGTTTAGTTTTCTCTTTGTGAATGACCACCTCAATGCATCTATCTGTTGCATGTTCCATTTGTTTATGGCCCTGATACTTGATTGTCAAACCCTTTCCTGCTGTTTCCATTCAATGTAGACAGACAGGAGGCTGGAAGAACACAGCAAGCCAGGCAGAGGAGTAGATTAGATTAGACTCCCAACAGTATGGAAGCAGGCCATTCAGCCCAACAAGTCCACACTGACCCCAAAGAGTAACCCACCCAGACCCATTTCCCCTCTGACTAATGCACCTAACACTATTGGAAATTTCGTATGGCCAATTCAGCTGACTGGCACATTTTTGGACTGTGGGTGGAAACCGGAGCACGCGGGGGAAACCCATGCAGACACGGGGAGAATGTGCAAACTCCACACAGACAGTCGTCTGAGGATGGAATCAAACCCGGGTCCCTGGCACTCTGAGGCAGCAGTGCTAACCACTGAGCCACCATGCTGCCCCCTTCTCTACAGTGTGGAAACAGGCCCTTAAGCCCAACAAGTCCGCACAACCCCTCTGAAGCATAACCCACACAAGCCTATTTCTCTACCCGATATTTACCCCTGACTAACACACCTAAAACTATGGGTAATTTAGCACAGCCAATTCACCTGACCTGCACATTTTTGGATTATGGGAGGAAACCAGAGCACCTGGAGGAAACACACGCAGACAAGGGAGAATGTGCAAACTTCACACAGGCGACGGGAATTGAACCCAGGTCTCTGGTGCTGTGAGGCAGCAGTGATAACCACTGAGTCACCGTGCCACCCTAGTTGACGTTTCGGGTGTAACCCTTTTTCAGTAATGGAGGTGGTGTAGGGGGAGATGAAGATAAAAGGGGGAGGCAGGGATCGGATGATGAAGTGGTGATTGGTGGTGACAGGTCGAGGTTATGACCTGGTTGGTCAATGGGAGGAATGAATCTAGTAGGTGGCAGGAAGGAGTGGAATGGAGGGAGAGGGGTTGGGAAGGAAGACATGGGATGGGAAGGGTGGTTATATGAAATTGGAGAAGTCAATGTTCAGCCCTCCGAGCTGTCGGGCGCCCAGGTGGAAGATGGGGTGTTCTATCTCCAATTTGCGGTTTGGTTCGTTGTGGCAATGGAGGAGGCCAAGAATGGTCATGTCAGAAAGGGAATGGGAAGGGGAATTAAAATGGGTGGTGACTGGGAGGCCTGGTCAGTCCCTGCAGGCCCAGCTAAGATGCTTGATAAACCATTCCTTAAGTTTACGTTTGGTCTTCCAGATGGAGAGAAGACCCCATCAGGAGCTCCTAATGCAGTAAACTAGGTTGGAGGAGAGGCAGGTGAACCTCTGTCTCACCTGGAAGGACTGTTTGGGGTACTGGATGGAGCTGAGGGGTTGATGTACCAGCAGGCTTTACTTCTTTTTGGGTTGCTGGGAAAGGTATCTCGGGATTCGGGAGGGTTGCTGGGAGAGTGACACAAACCAAAAATTGTCAAACGGAATGGTCCTTGTGGAAGGCAGCCAGAGGTGGGGAGAGAAGGATGTACTTGGTGGTGTGGTCTAGTTGGAGTTAGCAGAAGTGTTTAAGGATGATGCATTGGATACGGAGATTGGTGGGGTGATAGGTGAGGACACTGGGGACTCTGACTTTATTGTGTTTGGAGGTGGTGGTTTGAGAGCAATGGAATGGGAAATGGCAATTGTGCAGTGTATGACAGAAGGAGGAAAAGCACGTTGTTCAAAATAGGTGGACGTCTGTGATCACTGGAATGTCTTCTCATCCGAGCAGATTGGGCAGAAGCAGAGGAATTGGGAGAATGGGATGAAGTTCTTGCAGGATACTCGGTGGGCGGAGGTGGAGTCCAGGTAGTAATGGGAGTCTGTTGGTTTGTAGTAAATGTCTGTCTGAACACTGTCACCAGAGATGGGAATGGAGAGGTCAAGAAAGGGAAGGAAGGTGTCCGAGATGGACCAAGTCAATTTGAGGGTGCGGTGAAAGTTGTGAGCGAAGTCGATGAGCTGCTCCAGTTCAGCCTGGGTGCAGGTCACTCCATCATGCAGTCATCAATGTAATTGCAGAAGAGTTGGGGCATTGTGCCTGTGTAGGCACTAAAGAGGGACTGTTCGACATAGCTGATAAAGAGGCGGGCGGGTGCCCATGGCCACTCCCTGGATTTGGAGGAAGGAAGAAGACTTAAAGGGAACGTTATTGATAGTGAGTACCAGTTCAGTGAGGCAGAGGAGGGTATTGGTGGAGGTGGACTGGATGGGTCTGTTGGAGAGGAAGAGGTGGAAGGCCTGGAGGCCATCCTTATTGGGTATGGACATATATAAGGTCTGCACATCCATCGTGAAGATAAAGCACTCGGGGCCAGAAAACTGAATGTTACTGAAGAGTTGGAGGGTGTGGTTGGTGTAGCGGATGTAGGTGGGAAGTGCCTGAACCAAGGAGGAGAAGATGGAGTCCAGGTAGGATGAGAGGAGGTCGGTGGGGCAGGAGCATAAGGGGATGATCGGTCAGCCGGGGTAGTTGGGTTTGTGGATCTTGGGGAGCAGGTTGAACTGGGCATTGCGGGCCGGGGGACTATGAGATTAGAGGCAGTGGCGGGGAGATCACTGGAATTAATGAGGGCACTGACAGTGTGAGTGATTTTGGCCTGATGGGACGCGATGGGGTCATGGGCAAGGAGGAGGTAGGACGTGGTGTTGGAGAGTTGGTGATTGGCCACAGGCACATCGAGTTCCATTCTCCAGACTACCACCGCTCTGCCTTTGTCAGCGGGTGTGATGGTGAACCAGGGGTTGGTGCAGAGAGAGTGAGCACTGCACTTTCAGCGGGGTTGTGGTTGGAGAGGGTGGGGCGTGGGGGGAGGGTGGAGAAATTGAGGTGGCTGGTCAGCAATGAAGAGGTCTAGGTCTGTGTATACATCTGGAGGCGTGACCAAGGGGAGGAGGAAGGTTGGAGGTGGGAGTAAGGGTCCTCAGAGGGAGGTTGGGAGTTTTTGTTAAAGAAGACGACACGGAAGTCGAGGTGGTGGAAGATGAGCTCCGCTTCGTGGCGGTTGCGGGTTTCGTTGAGGTGGGGTCGGGCGGGAATGACTGTGAGCCCTTTCCTGAGGATGGACATTTTGGCCTCAGTGAGTTCGAGTTCGGGGCGGGACAGTAAATATGGGGCAAGGCTCAGGGGTGAGGTTTTCGGGTGGGCCCAAGTTGGTTGAAGGTGGGGAGGAGGGTGGGTTGATGGCATGTGGTGTGGTATAGCACGGGGAATGGGTGTGGAAGAGAAAGGAGATTGGGGCAGAGATGGGTTGTGGAGTGAGGTGGGGGAGTGGGAAGGTGGGGATGAGGAGAAGAGGGAAAAGTGGAGGGATAGGGTGCACTGTGGGGGTGGATGGTTGAGGAAGGAGAGCGAGTGTGCTGGCTGGCTGCTGGTAGGCAGTTGGACTCAGAGTGACTCTGGGAAACGTAGTCTGAGTCTTGGTTGCAAAGTGGGTGGGGACAGAAGTGGAGGCAGAGGCTGGAGTGAAGTCAAGGCTAATCCAAGTGTTTTGACCCAGGTTCGATTCCAGCTTAGGGCAACTGTCTGTGTGGAGTGAGCATGTCCTACCCATGTCTGTGTGGATTTCCTCTGGGTATTTTGTTTTCCTCCCACAATCTAAAGACATGCAGGTTAGATGAATTGGCCTTTGCTAAATTGCCCACAGTGATCAGGGATTTGTAGATTAGATTACTTACAGTGTGAAAACAGGCGCTTCGGCCCAACAAGTCCACGCATACCCGCAACCCACCCAGACCCATTCCCCTACATTTACCCATTCACCTAACACTACGGGCAATTTTGCCAGGCCAATTCATCTAACCTGTGTTATGGATTGTGGGAGGAAACCAGAGCACCCGAAGGAAACCCACGCAGACTTTGGGAAAATTTGCAAACTCCACACAGAGAGTCGCCTGAGGCGGGAATTGAACCCCAGGTCTCTGGCGCTGTGAGGCAGCAGTGCTAACCACTGTGCCACCGTGCTGCCCACAATTGATTTGGGCCTGATGGGTTAGGTTAGGTTCATTAATCAGGGGAAAAGTAGAGTAATACGATAAAACGTCTAGGGTGGGTAACTCCTCGAAGGATCAGTGTGGACTTGTTGGGCCAAATGGCCTGTTTCCTCACTGTAGGGATTCTATGACATCCATTCCAGATTCCCGAGTCAAAAAGCCCTTTTTCAAATCTCATTTGCGATGTCCAAATGAAATCTTTCAAACCATTGATTTTGTCGAGTGTCATTGAGCTCTTGTGTTCCTTGTTCAATAAATGTTTTATTCTTTTTGATAAAATATGAGTTCCCTGAGAGGGACAGTTAACTTTTGTCCAATCAGGGAGCCCTAACTGACAGATAAACAGGGGAGTGTCAGAAGAACTGATAATCTGGTACCTGACTCTGACTAACAACCTGCCAACCAACCCCCTCCTTTTGTCACCCTCAATCTCCCCATGCTTACTCTTGATGCCCCTTTTATCCAGCTTATGCTGCCTTTGGGAGGAGTTGATCTTCCCTCCATCACCCAGGAACGTGGTCATCATCCCAGAGGAGCATAGTCCCACATGGTCATCACAGCTGGGGCAGGGGGAGAGAATTCTCGGGGTTTCAAGAATTCAACTTCCCTCCCTCACTCAGACAGCTCCCCTCCCTGGAAGGTAATATTGTTGCACCTAGGTTTGGGTTAATTAACCACTGAAATATGACTGTGGGAATCCAGCATTGGCTGGGCAGGCAGTCATGACTGCTCTGACTCTGGATTCAGAAAATCCACTTGTAATTGAGCAACGCATTGGGGAACACAGTGCCCACTGCCTCTGAAATCGCTCCCTTACTGAGAATACACTCTCAATATTCACCTTTTTCAACTGCAATCTCAATTTCACTGCAAATTCTGTGTCCAATAATCCTGCCCTCCAGATACCTAATGAAGGAGCAGCGCTCTGAAAGCTTCTACTTCCAAATAAACCCCGTTTGACTATAACCTGGTGTTGTGTGATTTTTACCTTTGGCCATCTGAATGAACTGCCATCTCAGACTGAATCAGCTGAACTGTTTTTCATTCATGATTTGAGAAGATTAAATCCTGATCTTCAATCCCCAGCACAAAGCCCGTTCCCAATCCATCGCTCGGAGACACATACCTCAGAGAGACAACTGCAGGCAGCACAGAGTCACACACTCGCACTGAGAGAGACACCTGCAGGCAGCACAGCACAGAGGAACACACTCACACTGAGAGAGACACCTGCAGGAAGCACAGAGTAACACACTCGCACTGATGAGACACCTACAGGCAGCACAGAGTAACACACTCGCACGGAGAGAGACACCTCCAGGCAGCACAGATTAACAAAAGCACACTGAGAGAGACACCTGCAGGCAGCACAGAGTAACACACGCACTCTGTGAGACAGGATTTGGAGATGCCGGTGTTGGACTGGGGTGCACAAAGTTAAAAATCACACAACACCAGGTTTTAGTCCAACAGGTTTAATTGGAAACATACTAGCTTTCAGAGCAACGCTCCTTCATCAGGTGATCGTGGAGGCCTCAATCATAATACAGAATTATGATCGTAACACAGATCGTGACAAAATCTGTGTTACAATCGAACCCTCCACTATCACCAGAGTGGTGCTCTGAAAGCTAGTGTGCTTCCAATTAAACCTGTTGGACTATAACCTGGTAAAAACAATGACTGCAGATGCTGAAAACCAAATACTGGATTAGTGGTGCTGGAAGAGCACAGCAGTTCAGGCAGCATCCAACGAGCAGCGAAATCGACGTTTCGGGCAAAAGCCCTTCATCAGGAATAAAGGCAGTGAGCCTGAAGCGTGGAGAGATAAGCTAGAGGAGGGTGGGCGTGGGGAGAGAGGAGCATAGAGTATAATGGGTGAGTGGGGGAGGAGATGAAGTTGATAGGTCAAGGAGGAGAGGGTGGAGTGGATAGGTGGAAAAGAAGTAGGCAGGTCGGACAAGTCCGGACAAGTCAAGGAGACAGTTACTGAGCTGAAAGTTTAGAGCTAGGGTGTGGTGGGGGAAGGGGAAATGAGGAAACTGTTGAAGTCCACATTGATGCCCTGGGGTTGAAGTGTTCCGACGCGGAAGATGAGGCGTTCTACCTCCAGGCGTCTGGTTGTGAGGGAGCTGCGGTGAAGGAGGCCCAGGACCTCCATGTCATCGGCAAAGTGGGAGGGGGAGTTGAAATGTTGGGCCACGGGGCGGTTAGTTGATTGGTGCGGGTGTCTCGGAGATGTTCCCTAAAGCGCTCTGCTAGGAGGCGCCCAGTCTCCCCAATGTAGAGGAAACCACTTCGGGAGCAACGGATAAAATAAATGATATTGGTGGATCTGCAGGTGAAACTTTGATGGATGTGGAAAGCTCCTTTAGGGCCTTGGATAGAGGTGAGGGAGGAGGTGTGGGCACAGGTTTTTCAGTTCCTGTGGTGGCAGGAGAAAGTGCCAGGATTGGAGGGTGGGTTGTTTGGGGGTGTGGACCTGACTAGGTAGTCACGGCGGGAACGGTCTTTGCGTAAGGCGGAAAGGGGTGGGGAGGGAAATATATCCCTGGTGGTGGGGTCTTTTTGGAGGTGGCGGAAATGTCGGTGGATGATTTGGTTGATGCGAAGGTATGTAGGGTGGAAGGTGAGCACCAGGGGCGTTCTGTCCTTGTTACGGTTGGAGGGGTGGGGTCTGAGGGCAGATGTGCAGGATGTGGACGAGATGCGTTGGAGGGCATCTTTAACCACGTCGGAAGGGAAATTGCGGTCTCTAAAGAAGGAGGCCATCTGGTGTGTTCTATTGTGGAACTGGTCCTCCTGGGAGCAGATACGGCGGAGGCGGAGAAATTGGGAATACGGGATGGCATTTTTGCAAGAGATAGGGTGGGAAGAGGTGTAATCCAGGTAGCTATCGGAGTCGGTGGGTTTGTAAAAAATGTCAGTGTCAAGTCGGTCGTCACTAATGGAGATGGAGAGGTTCAGGAAGGGTTGCGAGGTGTCAGAGATAGTCCAGGTAAATTTAAGGTCAGGGTGGAATGTGTTGGTGAAGTTGATGAATTGCTCAACCTCCTCACGGGAGCACGAGGTGGCGCCGGAGAGGAAAAAACGGAGGGCTAGGAGGCTCTGGTCATGGCGAATGGAGGTGTAGAGTGATTGGATATCCATGGTGAAGATAAGGCGAAGGGGGCCAGGGGAACGGAAGTCTTGGAGAAGGTGGAGGGCGTGGGTGGTGTCTCGAACGTATGTGGGGAGTTCCTGGACTAGGGGGGATAGGACAGTGTCAAGGTAGGTAGAGAAGAGTTCAGTGGGGCAGGAGCATGCTGAGACAATGGGTCGGCTAGGGTGGTCAGGCTTGTGGATCTTGGGAAGGAGGTAGAACCGGGCAGTGCGGGGTTCCCGGACTATGAGGTTGGAAGCTGTGGGTGGGAGATCTCCTGAGGTGATGAGGTTTTGTATGGTCTGGGAGATGATGGTTTGGTGATGGGGGGTGGGGTCATGGTCGAGGGAACAGTAGGAAGAGGTGTCCTCGAGTTGGCGTTTGGCTTCAACGGAGTAGAGGTCAGTGCGCCAGACTACCACTGCGCCCCCTTTATCCGCTGGCTTAATGGTGAGGTTGGGATTGGAGCAGAGGGATTGGAGGGCTGCGCGTTGTGAGGGTGAGAGGTTGGAGTGCGGGAGGGGGGACGACAGGTTGAGGCGGTTAATGTCCCGGCGGCAGTTGGAAATGAAGAGGTTGAGGGCAGGTAATAGGCCAGCGCGGGGTGGCCCGGTGGATGCAGTGTATTGGAGGTGGGCGAAGGGGTCCTTGGAAGGTGGGCGGGAGTCCTGATTGTGAAAGTAAGCTCGGAGGCGGAGGCGACGGAAGAATTGTTCGATGTCACGTCATGTATTAAATTCATTGATGCGTGGACGGAGGGGGATGAAGGTGAGTCCTTTGCTGAGGACTGATCGTTCGTCCTCAGTGAGTGGGAGGTCTGGAGGGATTGTCAAAACTCGGCAGGGCCGGGAGCTGGGATCTGGTGTGGGTCTGGAGCTGGGAGTGGGGTCGGAGCCAGTACCTGGAGTGGGTGTGATGGTGGGGGGAATGGGGGTGGAGGCATCAGCTGGGGTAATGTTGCCCTCGGGGTTCTGGGGTGGGGGGATAGTGACAGGGGGGTCTGTGGGGGGCATGTCAGCAGAATGCAGGTAAGTAGCGCTGCTGGAGGCGGAAGTGGTGGTGATCATGGCAGTAGGGGTGGCGGAAGTCACTGAGCGTGTGGCATCAGCGATGCTGTGAGGGCCGGAAGTGGCTGTGGGAGTGTCCATGATGTGGGCGGAAGTGACATCATCACTCAGCGTGGTGGTGGTAGCTGCGTCAGCCGCATGGCTCATGGCGTTTCCGAGGCCAGGGGAATCTTCTGGAATGTTTGAGGAGCGCTGGTTATGGAGGTGGGTGGATAAAAGTTTGTTGTCCTTACAGTTTTTGATGTTTGAGATGTTGTTTGATTTTTAACAGAGTAACACACTCAAACTGAGAGAGACACCTCCAGGCAGCACGAAGCAACACATGCACTCTGTGAGACAGGCAGCACAGGAATAATGTGATCAAGGATAGTCAGCATGGTTTTGTGATGGGCAGGTCGTGCCTCACAAACCTTATTGAATTCTTTGAGAAGGTGACCAAGGAAGTGGACGAGGGTAAAGCAGTAGATGTGGTGTACATGGATTTTAGCAAGGCGTTCGATAAGGTACCCCATGGCAGGCTAATGGAAAAACTACGGAGGTATGGCATTGAGGGTGCATTAGAGGTTTGGATTAGGAATTGGCTGGCTGGAAGGAGACAGACGGTAGTAGTTGATGGTATAGGTTCATCTTGGAGCGCAGTTACTAGCGGTGTTCCACAAGGATCTGTTTTGGTACCATTGCTGTTTATCATTTTTATACATGACCTGGAGGAGGGGCTTGAAGGCTGGGTGAGCAAGTTTGCGGATGACACGAAAGTCGGTGGAGTTGTGGACAGCGAAGAAGGGTGTGGCAGGTTACAGCGGGATATAGATAAGTTGCAGAGCTGGGCAGTAAGGTGGCAAATGGAATTCAATGTAGCTAAGTGTGAAGTCATTCACTTTGGTAGGAGTAACAAGAAGATGGATTACTGGGCTAATGCTAGACTACTTGGTAGTGTGGATGAGCAGAGGGATCTTGGTGTCCATGTACACAGATCTTTGAAAGTTGCCACCCAGGTAAATAGTGCTGTGAAGAAGGCATATGGCGTACTGGGCTTTATTGGTAGAGGAATTGAGTTCCAGAGTGTTGAGGTCATGTTGCAGTTGTATAAGACTCTGGTGCAGCCTCATCTGGAGTATTGTGTGCAGTTTTGGTCGCCATACTATAGGAAGGATATGGAGGCATTTGAACGAGTGCAGAGGAGGTTTACCAGGATGTTGCCTGGCATGGTAGGAAGATTATATGAGGAAAGGCTAAGGCACTTGGGACTGTTCTCATTGGAGATAAGAAGGTTTAGGGGAGATTTGATAGAAGTGTACAAGATGATTAGGGGTTTAGATAGGGTGTCAGTGAGAATCTTTTTCCGCATATGGAGTCAGCTGTTACTAGGGGACACAGCTTTAAATTAAGGGGTGGTCGGTATAAGACAGATGTTAGGGGTAGACTTTTTACTCAGCGGGTTGTGAGTTCATGGAATGCCCTGCCAGTAGCAGTGGTGGACTCTCCCTCTTTATGGTCATTTAAGCGGGCATTGGACAAGCATATGGAGGTTATTGGGTTAGTGTAGGTTAGGTCGGCTTCGGTCGGTGCAACATCGAGGGCCGAAGGGCCTGTACTGCACTGTATTTTTCGATGTTCTATGTTCTATGTTCACTGAGTAACACACTCACACTCCATGCCATGGATAGGTGTCTCGCCGAATGTGGGTGTATTACTGAATGCTGTCTGTGGGTGTCTCTCTGCATAACACACCCACACTCAGAGAGACATCTACAGGCAGTATGAGGTTAAACACTCACACTCAGAGAGACACACTCAGCCAAAAATGTCTGTGATTGGCCGAAGATTGTTTCGGGGGCTATTCGACATACAGCAGAGATTGCACAGTTCGATCCCATCAGCTGGTCCTGGACCATCAGAGTGAAGAGGAAATACATCAGATTGTACTTATTGAGTCCTAACAATTTTCAGTTTCTGTTCTTTTTGAAATCGACATAAATTCCTGATTAAAGGGATCATTTGTAAATGACTGATGATTGAGAATTGAAATTGATTGAAAGGCCAAGTAACCAATTGTGACAATGACCTGCTGAAATACAGCTTTCAACTCAGAGTTGAGGGGGGAGGGGTGGAGGTGGAGGTCAGTTATTTCCAAAGTACGCAGAGACAGAAAGTGAATCTTCACTTTTATTCCCTTTTCCACATTCACATTGACAGAAAGAAAAAACTGCAATTAACAGTCCAGACAGAGGAAGCTGCTCAAATTCACAGCCACAATGGAGCTTGAGGAAAACACTTGGAGAGATTTTCTCAATAACATGAGAATCCTGTCCCTTTAATCAGTGATAAAACCTTAAATTGTAACTCGCAGCTGAGCAGGAAGGAGATATGGTTTACTGAAGCAGAGACTTCTGAGGTTCACATTGTTTTGTACAGCTGACATCACAAGGCAATCCTGTCCCCACAAACACTCCCAGGACAAGGACAGTATGAGGTCTGACACAGTGTAAAGCTCTCTTGCCGCTACCCCAATGATCTGCTTTAACATCCAAACATCAGAAGTGTCTCTGAGCCAGTCCCAAGAAGGAAGAGAGTTGAAATTCAGTGCTGACAATGACCTTTGTCCTGCCAGCTCAGCCCTGTTCTGTTTAAAGTTGTGTCTCCTCTGTGGACTGTCTCAAACACTCTACACACATTCTGATCTCCTGATGCTCTTGCTGAGGGGAGAGGGGAGTGTCACGTGGGTGAGGGCACAGGAGAAGCGAGCGTTGGACTCCCAGTCAGACCCAGAGAGGGTCAGTAGGCTGCTGACACTGTAGGTGCTGTCCGAAGCTCGCAGGTAGTTACTGGTCTGAACCCCGTCCGAAATGACTGCACCGTCCTTCTTCCACTGCACCTCCAGCTCATCGGGATAGAAGTGATTGGCAAGGCACACCAGGGTGGCAGTGCCCTTGGCATCTATCTGCTCCGGGGAGGGGGGCAGGAGGGTCAGCTTTGGCTGAGAGTTCTCACGGCCTGAACGACAAGAGAAACAATTTTAATTCCTGCCACTGGAAGGGAATTCAACCCTTCACTGTCCATACAATCTTTTTGAACATTTGTCGTCAATACAGAATAAACCCAACAAATGACCAGGCATTGTTCAAATTGCTTCTTGGGATGTGAGTGTCACTGGCAGGGCCAGCATTTATGACCCATCCCTAACTGCTCCAGAGAAAGTGATGGTGAAGCAGCAGAGAGAGAATGGACAGTTTTGGACCATTGTTTATAAAATGAATGTGGGCAGCTGGAAGGGCTGTCAATGGGGGAGCATTTCAGTGACAGTGATCAGAACTCAGTGAGATTGAGAGGAGGGATGGAAATAGAGAACCATGGAGCAAGTGTTCAAGGTTTCATTTTACTCAAATGTGTGGTGTTTTGGGAAAAGTGGATCGGAACAAGCGGCATTGTGGGAAATCAGTGTCAAGACAATGGGAGCCCTCGAAGGATGAGACAGAGATTGTTCAGAATCTGTTCCCACAATGAGTAAGGGTGGGACTCCCAGATCTAGACCAAATGAACAAGAGGATTGGGTGTCATGTACTGACATGGATTGGGAACTGGTTGGCAGACAGGACAGGAAGAACGAGTCTTTTTCTGAATGTCAGGTAATTACAACTTAGGATGCCACAGGAGTCAGTGCTTGGTACTCAGTTATTCATAAATTATAATAATAGAATCATCGAGTCAGAGAGACCCAAAAGGCCCATCAGCCATTGTGTTCATACTGGTCAAAAAACAACAACCCAATAATTCTCATCCATTTTAACAGCAAAAGGGAATTTGATGCAGTATGTGTTCAATAAAGAATTAGATATATTTGTTTGGATTAAAGGGATCAAAGAATGTGGGGAGAAAGCAGGAACAGGGGACAGTGTTGCATGATCAGCCATGATCATATTGAATGGTGGAACATGGTTGACGGGCCGAATGGCGTAATGCTGCTCCAGGTTTGGATGTTTCTATCTCTTTTTCAGATAATGAAGGAATGTCTCTTGTCAATTTGAAGCTGCAACTCAAATGTTTGTGGAGGTGGAAGATGTGGCCATGGTGATTAATGCGGGTCAGTAAGGTGGTAAGAAGACACATGGGATAAACTGTTCTTCATTTTCCCTTGATGGAATGAGGCAATTGCTGGATTGGCAGCATTTATTGCCCATCCCAAATCACCCAGAGGGCAGTTTAGAGTCAACCACATTGTTGTGGGTCTGGAGTCACATGGTAAGGATGGCAGTTTCCTTCCCTAAAGGACATCAGGGAATCAGATGGCTTTTTCCTGACAATCAACGATGGTTTCATGGTCGTCATTAGACTCTTAATTCCAGATTTTCTTTGATTGAATTTGAATGCCACCATCTGCTGGATTCTTACCCTGGTGCCCAGAACATTATCTGGATCTCTGGATTAACAGTTCAGCAATAACACCATAAGACCATCACCTCCCTTACCTCATTATTGGTTGACAGCGAAAGCAAGGAGTTTGTTTATTCTGGAACTGTATAAAACGCCAGTTAGAGCACAGTGAGGGAACAGTGTATGGTTCTGGTCACCACATTATAGGAAGGATGGGATTCCATTAGAGATGGGGTCGGGCGAGGAGTTTGTCTGGAATGGGGACTTTGAGCTTTGAGGAATGATTGGTTTGGCTGGGAGTGTTTTCTTTGGAACAGAGGTGGCCGAGGGGAGATTTGATTGTGGTGTGTAAAATGATGAGGGGCCTGGACAGAGTGGGTGGGAAGGACTGATTTCCACCAGCACAGAGGGCAATAACCATGGGGAGAGAGTGAAATCAGTTGGGGGCAGGATTAGAGGGGAGTTGAGGGTATTTGTTTTCACCCAGATGCTGGTGGGATGTGGGATTCACTGTCCGAAAAGGTGGGAGAGGCAGAAACACTCATCACATTGAGAAAAAGCTTGGATATTCACTTCAAACAGTGAAACCTCCAGAGTTATGGATCAAGAGCTGGAAAGTGGGATGGAGCTCGATATCTCTTTAACAAACCTCCGATCACCCACAGATCAGGAGAGCCTTATCTGAGAACATTGGAGCAGAATCGGCTCCACACTTCGGGAACGAGTCACATTGGGGTGTCTGTGTAGAAGGTCAGCGAGAAGGGGACATGAAAAGTCCTCGGGTGGTAGGATTAGGGAAAACCCAAAGGCTTTCTATAGGTATGTCAGGAATAAAAGGATGACTAGGGTAGGTATCGGTCCAGTCAAGGATAGTAGTGGGAAGTTGTGTGTGGAGGCGGAGGAGATTGGTTAGACACTAAATCAATACTTTTCGTCAGTATTCACTCAGGAACAGGACACTGTTGCTGATGTGAAAATTGAGTCACAAGTGATTAGAATGGATGGTCTTGAGGTAGGTCGAGAAGAGGTCTGGGGAATACTGGAAAGGATGAAAATAGATAAGTCCCCTGGGCCTGATGGCAGTTATCCTAGGATCCTCTGGGAAGCTAGTGAGGAGATAGCAGAGCCATTGGCCTTGACTTTTATGTCGTCGTTGTCTACGGGAATAGTGCCAGAAGACTGGAGGATAGCGAATGTGGTCACCTTGTTCAAGAAGGGGAGCAGGGATAGCCCGAGTAACTATAGGCCAGTGAGTCTCACTTCTGTTGTGGGCAAAGTCTGAGAGAGAATTGTAAGGGATAGGTTTTATGAACATCTAGATAGGAATAATGTGATCAAGGATAGTCAGCATGGTTTTGTGAAGGGCAGGTCGTGCCTCACAAACCTTAGTGAATTCTTTGAGAAGGTGACCAAGGAAGTGGACGAGGGTAAAGCAGTGGATGTGGTGTATATTGATTTTAGCAAGGCGTTCGATAAGGTACGCCATGGCAGGCTAATGGAAAAAGTACGGAGGCATGGCATTGAGGGTGCATCAGAGGTTTGGATTAGGAATTGGCTGGCTGGAAGGAGACAGAGGGTAGTAGTTGATGGTATAGGTTCATCTTGGAGCGCAGTTACTAGCGGTGTTCCACAAGGATCTGTTTTGGTACCATTGCTGTTTGTCATTTTTATAAATGACCTGGAGGAGGGGCTTGAAGGCTGGGTGAGCAAGTTTGCGGATGACACGAAAGTCGGTGGAGTTGTGGACAGTGAAGAAGGATGTGGTAGGTTACAGCGCGATATAGATAAGGTGCAGAGCTGGGCAGTAAGGTGGCAAATGGAATTCAATGTAGCTAAGTGTGAAGTCATTCACTTTGGTAGGAGTAACAAGAAGATGGATTACTGGGCTAATGGTAGACTACTTGGTAGTGTGGATGAGCAGAGGGATCTTGGTGTCCATGAACACAGATCTTTGAAAGTTGCCACCCAGGTAAATAGTGCTGTGAAGAAGGCATATGGCATACTGGGCTTTATTGGGAGAGGAATTGAGTTCCAGAGTGTTGAGGTCATGTTGCAGTTGTATGAGACTCTGGTGCAGCCTCATCTGGAGTATTGTGTGCAGGTTTGGTCGCCATAATACAGGAAGGATGTGGAGGCATTTGAACGAGTGCAGAGGAGGTTTACCAGGATGTTGCCTCGTCTGTTAGGAAGATCGTATGAGGAAAGGCTGAGGCACTTGGGGCTCTTCTCATTGGAGAAAATAAGGTTTAGGGGAGATTTGATAGAGGTGTACAAGATGATTAGGGGTTTAGATAGGGTTGACAGTGAGAACCTTTTTCTGCATATGGAGTCTGCTATTACTAGGGGACACAGCTTTAAATTAAGGGGTGGTAGGTATAGGACAGATGTTAGGGGTAGACCTTTTACTCAGCGGGTCGTGAGTCATGGAATGCCCTGCCAGTAGCAGTGGTGGACTCTCCCTCTTTATGGTCATTTAAGCTGGCATTGGACAAGCATATGCAGGTTATTGGGCTAGTGTAGGTTAGGTCGGCTTCGGTCGGCGCAACATCGAGGGCCGAAGAGCCTGTACTGCGCTGTATTTTTCTATGTTCTCTATTCTGTGTTCTATGTTCTAGATTACATTTCAAACCTTACTGCACACTGCTGGGCTGAGGTCAAGGGTGAGACTGCAAAGAGTCTCAGTGTCCTTTGGGTCACTGCTCCTCATGACCCCATGCCCCCGGAAGGTGAGAGTGCACAGACAATGGGTGAATGTCCTGATCAGGAGCCTTCAATCTAAAAGAAAGACTTGCATTTGTGTCGCACCTGTCCCCAACTCAAGATGTCCAAATGGATCCTTCCAGCAGACTGTGCACAGCTAGATCCCAAACACAGTGTGATAAATAGCAGAGAAATAAATTTTCAGTGATTTTGATTGGGGGATATATATTGATCAGGGACACCAGGGGGAACTGCCTGCTCTTCATCCAACAGTGCCATGGAATGGCATCTTTTACAACTGAAAGACTCCCAGTTCATCAAAAAAAAAAAGAATAGTTCACTGAAAGTGAAGTTGCAGGTCGGAGGGGGGAGGAGGGGGGTGCGGGACTTGGCGGGGAGTGACAAAGTCATTTGGTTTGCTTTCCTTTATTGGTCAGTGCATTGAGTATTGGAGTTGGGAGCTGTTGCCGCTGTACAGGACGTTGGATAGGGCACTTTTGGAATACTGTGTGCAATTCTGGTCTCCCTGCTGTAGGGAAAATGTTGTGAATCTTAAAATGGTTCGGAAAAGATTTACAAGGATGCTGCCAAGGTTGGAGGGTTTGAGCTCTTGGGAGAGGCTGAATATGCTGAGGCTGTTTTCCCTGGATCATTGCAGGTTGATGGGTGACCGTATAGAGGTTTATAAAATCATGAGCGGCATCGATAGGGTGAATAGAGAAGATCTTTTCTCCAGAGTGGGGGAGTCCAGAACTGGAGGGCATAAGCTGAAGGTGACAGGGGAAAGATTTAAAAGGGACCTAAGGGGCAACGTTTTCATTCAGAGGGTGTTAAATGTGTGGAATGAGCTGCCAGAAGAAGTGGTGAAGGCTGGTACAATTACAACATTTAAACGGCATGCATATGTAAATAGGAAGAGTTTAGAGGGATATGGGCATCAATCCAGCCCTTAACATTTCAGGCTCTTCCAAAGACATTTCCAGACAGTTTTGTTTGACAAACAGTCACAGTTGCAATGTCAGGAACGTGGCAGCCAGTTTCTACACAGTAAGATCCAACTAGAAGCAATGATATCAAAAAGCATTAATGATGTTGGATTAATGATAAATATTGGCCTGATTAGATTCCCTACAGTGTGGAAATAGTAGTTCAGCCTGACAAGTCCACATCAACCCTCCGAACAGCAGCCCAATGAGAAACCTTCCGAACATTTACTCCTGACTATTTCACCAAACACTGTAGGGAATTTAGAACGGCCAATTCACCTGACCTGCACATCTTTGGACAGTGGGAGTAAACCAGAGCACCTGGGGGAAACACACACAGCCACAGGGAGAATGTGCAAACACCACACAGACAGTTTCCCAAGGCAGGAATTAAACCCGGGTCCTTGGTGCTATGAGGTAGCAGTGCTACCCACTGAGCCACCATGCCTGAAGTCAACACAACGATAAAGTAAGTTGGTTCACTTGGATGGAAAATGAGAAAACAGAAAGTGAAGGAGAAGGTACGATTGCTGGTTAGTGATGGGATTGATTGTTACCAGAAAATAAAAGATAGGGACGGATTTTTTCAATATCAAAGGAACTGAAGAAGTGCAGGGAAAATCAATAACAGAACAAACTTAAAGGGTTCGTATCTAAATGCAAGAATCATTCCGAATAAGGTAGATAAAGTGATGCCATAAATCAAGGTAAATTGAGTGTACAAGGAGTTTAAACTAATTAAAGTGGAGGAGGGCTCAGGAGAGGTTATTCAAGTTTCTAGAAGACGTACGAGGACAGAGTGTACAGAAAGGAACAAGAGTCGAACATCAAACACAGCATATAAGTGGACAATGATGGGAAGGAGGGCAGTCAATGCAGGACTGAGGGTGTTGTACTTAAATACACACAGTATACACAATGAGCTGGTAGTGCAGATTGAAACTGGCAGGTACAATGTTGTGAGTATCACAGAGACATGGCTGTAAGGGGATCCCTGCTGGGAACTAAATAACCAAGGATACATGTCCTATCAAAAGGACAGGCAGATGGTCAGAGGGGGAAGAGTTGCCTTGTTAGTGTGAAATAAAATTCAATCAATAGCAAGAAGTGGTAGAGAGTCAGAAGGTGTAGAATCTGTGTGGGTAGAGTTGAGGAACCGCAATAAAGAATCTGATGCAGGTTATGTTCAGGTCTCCAAACAGTAATCAGGGTGTGGGGAATAAAATCAATCAGGAGACAGAAAAGGCATAAACTAAATTTCAGGGTAGACCTCAATGGATGGGTGGACTGGGTAGTGCGTCTAAAGAAAAGGATTTCAAGGAATATCTACGAGATGGTTTTTGGAGCAGCTTGTGGTTGAGCCACTACAGAACAGGCAGGTCTGGATTCAGTGATGTGTAATGAGGCAAACTTGATTAGTGAGTTTAAGGTGAAAGTATCCCTGTGGATAAATGACCATAATATGATGGAATTCTCCCTGTCGCTTGAGAGGGAGAAACTACAATCAGATGGAACAGTATTTCAATTGAGTAAAGGGAACTACAAAGACATGAGGAAGGAGCTGGCCAGAGTTGATTGGAAGGGGACCCGAGCAGGTAAGATGGTGGGGCAGCAAACAGCAGAGTTTCTTGGAGTAATTCAGGAAGTAGAGTAGGAATTCATCCCAAAAAAGAAAAAAAAACATACTCAGGGGAGGACAAGGCAACCACGGCTGATGAGAGAGGTCTAGGACAGCATAAAAGCAAAAGAAAAGGCATCCAATGTGGTGGAGAATAGTGAAGTCAGAGAATTAGGAAGTCTTTAAAAACCTATCGAGGATAACTAAAAAAGCATTACAGGTGGAGAAGGTGAAATGTTGGAGTATGCTCGCCAGTAATACAAAAGAAGATTGCAAGAATTTTAGCAGATATATAAATAGACATTGGATCACTGGAAAATGAGGTTGGAGAAAGAATAGTCGGAAATGATGGAATAGCCGAGGAATTGAATCGGTCCTTTGCATCAGTCTGCACCATGAAAAACACCAGCAGTGTTCCAGTATTTCAAGACTGTCAGGGGGCAGAGGGGAGTGTAGTGTCCATTACTAAGGAGGAGGTACTGGGGAAGCTGAAAGGTCTGAATATGGATAACTCACCCAGATTGGATGAACTACACCCGTGTGTTCTGAAGGAGATCACTGAGGAGAGTGTGGAGGCATTGGTGATGATCTTTAAGGAATCAATGGAGTCAGGGTGTGGAGGTGAAGGTTTGGTGGGGGTAAGGGATAAAAAAATGGCTCACATACCAACCCTGCTTAAGAAGGGAGGGAGGTAGAAGATGGTACATTATAGGCCAATTAGCCTGGATTCAGTTGTTGGTAAGATTTTAGAATTCAATTTAGGGATGAAATTGCAGAGGACTTGGAAGTGCAATGGTAAAATAGGGCTGAGTCAACACGGTTTCATCAAGGGGAGGACATGCCTGGCAAATCTATTAGAATTCTTTGAGGAGGCAATGAGCCAATCAGACAAAGGAGAGTCCGAGGAAGTAATGTATTTGGATTTCCAGAAGGTATTTGACGTAAAATAAGCACCCATAGTTTTAGGGGCAATGTACTGGCATGGACTGAGGACTGGGGCTGGCAGGTTGTTATAAAGCAGAGAGTGAGGAAAGATGGCAGCTGGTGACGAGTAGAGTTCTGCAGGTGTCAATGTTGGGACCATAACTATTCACGTTATACATGAACAATCTGGATGAAGCAAGTGAAGACATTGTTGCTAAGTTTGCAGACGACATGAGATAGGTGGAGGGACAGGTAGTGTTGAGGAAGTGGGAAGGCTGCAAAAGGTCCTGGAGAGGCTCTGAGAGTGGGCAAAGAAATGGCAGATAGAATACAAGAAGGAATGCAAAAACTGTTTGCTCAATAAGGAAAGCCTTTGGAAATCTAAAGCAGAAACCTCATTCAGGTTTCTCTTCAGGTGAACTCGCAGGTCCAGTTTGTGCTTGGGAAGGCAAATGAAAAGATAGCATTCATTTCAATAGGGCCAGAATACAAGAGCAGAGATGTACTGCTGAGGCTGTGTAAGGTTCTGGTCAAACTGCATTTGGAATATTGTGAGCATTTTTGGGACCCGTATTTTAAGAAACAATGTGCTGGCATTGGTGGGGTTTACAAGAATGATCCTGGGGATGAAGGGCTTGTCATATGAGGCGTGTGAAAGGACTCTGGGTCCGTAATCAATGGGGTTTAGAAGGATGAGGAGGGATCTTATTGAAATTTACTGAATTCTGATAGTCCTGGAGAGAGTGGATGGGGAGAAGATGTTTCCAAAAACAGGAGTGACTCGGTAACCAAGGCACAGCCGCAGAATGAAGGGCCGACTCTTTAGAGCTGAGATGAGGAAGAATATCTTCAGCCAGAGGGTGGGGAATCTGTGGAACCCATTGCTGCAGAGGACAGTGGAGGCCAAGTCACTGAGTGTATTTAAGACAGAGATAGATAGGTTCGTGATTGTTAAGGGGATGGAAAGTTCCTGTGGAGCAGGCAGTAGAATGGGGGTGAGAAGCATATCTGCCAAGATCAAATGGCAGAGCAGATTCAATGGGCTAAATGGCTGATTTCTGCTCCTATTTCTTAAAGTCTTCTGGAGAGTTTCCCCAAAACCCTGGAACATTGAACCCACTGGACTGTGAGCCCTGCTGCATCTGTTTACTATCAGAACATTGCCAAGAGATGACCAATGAGTGGAGAGAGTGTGCATTTAGGTGGGAACTTCAGAATGCTTCACAGCTCCTGGAATACCATGAGAGCAGGAGGTGTGTTCAGTGACAGCAGTTGGAGATCCGGGTTTCGGAGCTTGAGCAGCAGCTGGTGTCAGTGCGGAGAATCCGTGAGGCTGAGAGCTCCGTGGAGAGCACGTTTCCAGATGTGGTCACTCTGCAGCTTCAGAGTATGCAGGGAGAGAGGGAATGGGGGAGCAGCAGACAGTCCAAAACGACTCGGCAGCTAATACCGGAATCCCCGATTGTATCCCACTCTCCAACCAGGATTCAGTTCCAAATCCTGATGAGAATGATGGTTCATCTGGGGAGTGCAGCCAGAGCCAAGTCCCGAGCAACACAGTGGGGTGCTCAGCTGTCAAGGAGGACACAAGGAAGACTGGAAGAGTGATACTGAGAGGATATTCGAGAGTGAGGACAATCGATAGGTGTTTCTGCAGCTGCAGATGGGAATCCAGGATGGTGTGTTGTCTCCCTGGTGCCAGGGTCAAGGATGTCACTGAGCGGCTGCAGAGCACCCTGAGGGGAGAGGGGGAACAGGCAGCAGTCGGGGTCCACATTGGTCCCAGTGATGGATGGAGAAAAAGGAACATGGTCCTGCAGTCAGAAGTTCGGCAGCTCTGGAGGGAATAAGCAGCAGGAACTCAAAAGTAGGAATATCCGGATTACTCCCAGTGCCGCACGCAGGTGAGAATAGAATCAGGAGGTGAACACAGGTGACTGTGAGGCTGGAAAGAGGATCCCTGAGGGAGTGCATTAGATTCTTGTGAGGTGGTTTACTAGTGCTGTTAGAGAGGGTTTAAACTAACTTGGCAGAGCTGTGGGAGCCAGGAGGGAATGTCAGAGAGGAACACAAAGGAACACAGAATCCTCAGTGCAGTCAACAAGTCACCTCCCAGTGGGAAGGATGTGGAGGAATACAAATGCATGAATTTACAGAGACCTGCAAATATGATAGAGTTGTTATAAATGGGCGGGGGGGGTCTTTAGTTTCTGAATATAGACTGGGATCGTAGCAGTGTACTGGGCAGGGAGAGCCCAGAGTTGGGAGAGTGTGTTCAGGTGAATTTTCAGGTGGCATCGGTGGCTCAGTGGTGGCTCAGGTGGGGCAGCACGGTGGCTCAGTGATTAGTACTGCAGCCTCACAGTGCTAGGGTCACAGGTTCGATTCCAGCCTTGGATGACTGTCTGTGTGGAGTTTGCACTTTCTGCCTGTGTCTGCATGGGTTTCCTTCCGGTGTTCTGGTTTCCTCCCATGGTCCAAAGATGTGCAGGTTAGGTGAATTAGCCATGTTAAATTGCCCATAGTGTTAGATGCATTACTAATAGGGAATTGGGTCTGGGTGGGTTACTCTTCGGAGGATCGGTGTGGACTTGTTGGGCCGAAGGGCCTGTTTCCACACTGTAGAGACTCTAATCTAATTATTGGCAGCGAAGAAGGCTGTCTAAGAATACAATGGAATCTTGACCAACTGGGCCAGTGGGCTGAGGAATGGCAGATGGAGTTTAATTCAGATAAATGTGAGTGCTGTATTTTGGTAAGACACAAGAGATGGGTGAGATCCCAAACAAATATTTCAGGTCAGTATTTGTTGTGGAGAAAGCTAGGGAATTTGGAAAAATAGTGATGTCTTGAAAAGAGATCACACACAAAAGAGGAGACGGTCAAGATCTGAAAACACATAAAGGTAGTAGATAAACCCTAGGACCTGATCATGTGTATCACAGAACATTGTGGGAAACTAGGGAAGAGACTGCTGGGCCCCTTGCTGAGAAATGTGTATCACCGACAACCATGGGTAAGGTGCTGGAGAACCAGAGAGGTTGGCTAATGTTATGCCATTATTTAAGAAAGACTGTAAGGAAAAGCCAGGGGAACTATAGACCAGTGAGCCTGATGTCAGTGCTGGGTAAGATGTTGGAGTGGATTCTGTGGGATAGGATTTACATTCTTTGGATAATCGATGTAGTTTTATGCATAGGAAATCATGTCTCCTGAATTTGATTGAGGAGGTGACAACGAAGATTAATGAAGACAGAACAGTAGACATAGTCTATATGGACTTTAGCAAAGTGTTTGACAAGGTGCCACATGATAGACTGGTTAGTAAGGTTAGACCACATGGGATCCAGGGGGAGTGAGCCATTGGGATACAAAATATTAGATCGAAGAGAGGAGAAAGAGAGTGGTGGTAAAAGGTTGCTTTTCAGACTGGAGATCTGTGAATAGCTGTGTGCCACTAACTTTGGTGCTGGGTTCACTACTTTTATCATTTAAAGAAATGATTTGGATGTGAATATAGGAGTTACAGTAAGTTTGTAGATTACATCAAAATTGGTGAGATAGTGGATAGTAAAGAAATTCATCTCAGGGTACAGCAGGACCTTCATCAGATGGGGCAATGGGCAGAGGTGTGCCAAATGGAGTTCAGTTTAGATAACTGTGGGATGTTGCATTTTGGAAAGGCAACCCAGGGCAGAACGTATACAGTGGTAGGGCCCTGTGGGGTGTTGCTGAACAAAGAGACCTCGGAGTGAAGATGCAAATGCATTATGACTTGAAAGTGGGGTCACAGGTAGGCAGGGTGATGAAGAAGTTGTTGGGTACACTTGCCTTTATTGGTCATTGCTTTGACTATAGGAGTTGGGACATCATGTTGCTGCTATACAGGATATTAGTGAGGCCACTTTGGGAATAATGTGAACAATCCTGATCACCTCGCAATAGTAAGGATGCTGTTAAACTTAAAAAGCTGCAGAAAATACTTACAAGAACATGGCCAGGAATTCGAGGGTTTGAGCTATAGGGAAAGGCTGAAGAAACTGGGCCTATTTTTCCTGCAGCAACTAAGGCTTCAGGGTGACTTTATAGATGTTTATACAATCATGAGGGGCATGGACAGGGTTATATCCAAGGCCTTTTCCTTGGGAAAGGGATTCCAAAACAAGATGGCATAGGTTTACGGTGAGAGGCAAAATATTTAAAAGGGACCTGAGGGGTATCTTGTCACACAGAGGGTGGTGTGTGTCAGGATCGAGCTGCCAGAGAAAGTATTGGAGGCAGATACTATTACAGCATTTAAAACGCATTGGGATGGGTACATGAATAGGAAGGGTTTTGAGGGATGGAAGCCAAATGCTGGTTAATAGGATGAGGTCAGTTTAGGATATCTGGTTATCATGGACAAGTTGAACTGAAAGGTCTGTTGACTCCATGACTATGAGAGGCTGGAAAAGTTGAGACTTTTTATTCTGACGCATAAGAGGCTGAGAAGTGAACTTATAGATGTTTATAAAATCATGAGGGCCATAGAAAATGTGAATAACTCAGGAAGGAGGTGAGGTTTTATAGGAATGGCAAAAAATATTCCTGAAGATCATTCCAGGGATGAGAAACATCAGTTATACAGATTGATTGGGGAATTTGGAACTATCTTCTTAGGAGAAGGCTGAGAGGAGATTTGTTTGAGGAATTAAAACCAGCAGGGGCCTGGACAGAGTAAATAGTGGGAAAATGTTTCCAATTGAGAAAGGATTGAGACCGAGAGACGTCAGATTGAAAGTAATTAGTGAAAGTAACAAAAGTCAGATGGGGAACAACATGTTCAGCCAGTGAGTGGTTAAGGTGTGGAATGCACTGCCTGAGAGTGTGGTGGAGGCAGCTTCAATTGAAGCATTCCGAAGGGAATGAGACTGTTATTTGAAAAGGAACAATGTGCAGGGTGACAGAAGGCAGGAGAATGACACTCAGTGAATTGCTCATTCAGATAATCAGTACAGACAGGATGGGCAGAATGGCCTCCTTGTGCACAGTAACAATTCTGTGATTGTGTGATTGAGCAGAGTTAAAGCTGGGGGAGGTTGGAGCTCGGTGTCCCACTGTGCTGCTGCTGCTGCTGCTGCTGCTGAGGTCAGTGAGATCAGAGACTGGGACAGGGAGCCAGAGCTCACATCAAACTCTGCCCGTGTCTGTCACACTGAGACTGACAGGAGGCTACTCACTGATTTCACTCCATGCTGCAGGAATGGGACCACAGGCTGCAAATGGACAGAGCTCCTCCACACGGTGAGTAAAACTGACTGACTTATATCTTGCTGTTTAAAGGGGGCAATGGGACTAAAGAGGTACGGCTGTACACCCTGTTAGACACAGTGCTCCTCAATCAACCATTTCATTCACTGTAGCTCCCCTATAACACCTTCAACAATTCAGCAACTGTATTTTAGAAGGTGTATTTCAGTATTGACAGGGTAATAATGGAGGATTGAGGTTTACTTACTCAGTCTGAGCTTGGTTCCTTTACCGAACGTGGACCACAGTGAGAGTTCCCAGTGCAGAGGCTTTACAAAAACCTCTACTCTCTGCTTCCCCCCCGTCACTCTCAACCTCTCCCTGTCTCCCAGTCTCTCGTTCACTCTCAGCTTCTTTCTGAACCTCTCTGTCTCTCCCTCATTCATGTGTCTTTCTGTCTCTGTCTCTCTCTGTGTCCAGCTGGGCTTGGGAGCTTTGTGAAATGTTTTTCCAATATTAAATCTTGAAGCTGATCTTCACGCGTGGCCATGGAGTGTAAGAGGGAAACTTGAGGCCTTCAAGTGAGTGGTGGACAGCACAGGGACTGGAGTGTGTCGTGGACAGTGACAATCCCAGCATGGGGTAATTTGTTCATTTTCATTTGTATCTATTTGTGGACGTGTCAGTTCAGACTGTGTGTCCATTATTATACATTTTATATAACTGATTCATGTGTCAGGGCACGAGGTGGTGCTGTGTGTCTTGAGGTTTTTGTATGGCTTTGTATCACTGTGTTGAGTGTCGCTGCTATAGTCGTTGTACTGACAATAATAGTCAGCGACATCCTCATTCTGAACATTATTGATTGTCAGGGTGTAACTGGTCCCTGATCCACTGCCGGTGAATCGGTCGGAGACTCCTGTGTCTCGAGATGTTGCATAGTAGATCAGGAGAGAGGGTTTCTGACCATCTCGCTGCTGGTACCAGCTGAGGAAGCTGCTTATGTCTTGACTGGCCGTACAGGTGATGGTTGCGGTCTGGCCCAGTCCCACTGACAGCACTGGGGGAGACTGGGTCAGGGTGATGTCCCCACTGATACCTGAGGGGTCAGAGAGAAACACAGTAAAGTCAGAACTGTCACAGAAAGAACCTGTCAAATGAGAGATTGTTGGAGACACTGAGCATTCCTCTGGTTTGAACATTTTCCCTTCAATCACAAGTCAGTGGAACTGGAGTGAAATGGAGAGCAGCTAAAGATTCAAGGATAAGGAGAGAGTTTTGTACCTGCGACACAGAATGCCAGGGGCCAGATCAGCTGGATGTGTGAAATCATGGTTTGTGCTCCTGTCCCTGTGCCTGGTTCCTGATAAACTCTCCCTTCACTGGGCTCTGCTTTATAAAGCTGTAGCCTGTGAGAGTCTGACTGGGTGTTCCCCAGTATGTAAATGGCATCAGGCAGAGAGAGACACGTCAGCCCCTCACACCACCTCTCTCTCTCTCTCTCTCGTCCTTCCTTTTCATACTTCCTTTCGCCCTTTTCCCTTTTTTCTCTTTCTCATCTTTCTCTTGTATATATTCCTGTTATTCGTTTGCTTTCTCCCTCTTTTTCTATTTCCGTCTCCGACTCTGTCCTCTACCAATTATATAACCATTTATATCTTTCACTTTTTCCATGTATGTTTGACACTCTGTTTAACTCCCTTTCGTTCTGTGTTGGTTGGTCTCTCTCTCTCTCTCTCTCTCTCTCTCTCTCTCTCTCTTTCTTATCATTCATTTTTCTCCTTCACTTATATTACTATCTATTTTCTCACTCATTCTCTCCTTATACCCTCAATCTCTAATTGCCTCACTCTCTCTTTGTCGCTCTCTAACTGATCTCTATAACAGGCGTTATTCCAGGACATTGGAACAGTGAGTCCTGGGGCAGCAATTAAATGCCTCGCCCTCTCTCACTCAGTCCCACAATGTACACTTGCGATCTCTCTCTCTCTCTCTCTCTCTGTATATATATATATATATTCTTTCTCTCTTTCATTCAGATGTTCAATGACATGAACAGCATTTAATAAGTCTGTACTGGTCATCAATGCTCTAGCAACATCAATCCCAGCTTGGCATTGAGGGAGAGGATCAGCCATGGTCATATTGAATAACAGAGCAGACTCACAGGGCCAATCCCTAACCCTAACCCTAACCCTAACCCTACTCCTGCTCTCTGTTTCTATCTCTGTTTGTCTGTGTAATCTCTAATCTCTGCCCCTGGATATTGATCCCTCTATTCATTGAAAAAGTTGCCTTCCTGTCCACACTATCCCTGCCCCTCATAATCTTTTTGCCCTTCAGCAGGTTCCCTCTCAACCTTCACTGCTCCAAGTAAAAACAATCCTGGCCTTTCCAATCCTTCCTCATAGCTCACACCCTCCTGGGAAATCTTTGCACCCTCTTGAGTACAGTCATATCCTTCTCATAATATGGTGACCAGGACCTGTCTGCATGTCTGTCTCTCTCTTTCACTGGATTGCCTTTACTCTTTGTCTCACACCTACTCTCTCTCTCTCTCTGTCTCTCTCTCTCTGTCCCATCTCTCTGAGCCTCACTGTCTCATACTCTATCTTGCTCTATCTCTATTCTTCAACCCCACCATCTCTGCCTCTCTCTACCACTCTCTCTCCCCCTTTTACTCATCTTACACTGCCTGAGACTCTTTTTCCCGCTCTCTCTCACTTTCACACCCTGTCCTTCTATGTCTCTCTCGCCAACAATCTCTCTCTCTCCCTCTCACTCACTCCCTCTCCCTCTCTCTGCCTTTCTAACAATGTCCCAAATGGTAAAAGTTAAATACACGGTAAATCTGCTCCAGCTCTGCCCCACTAATGGATGTTAACCCTTGACACCAGGAGGATGTCTACTCCTGAATAAAGCCCCATTTCCCACATTGACCAGGGTTTGACCTCTCTCAGGAAGATGGTCAGATTCTTGTGAAATGAAGAGCAATTCTGTGCTGTTGGCCTATTCTTACTGGGGACTAGTTTAGACACAAATCTCATTCCATGAAGGCCCAGCAGAGACAGGAGATCCTCAGGCCATCAGTGTGAGCTGGAGGGATAGGACAGGCTCTGACCCATTGACCCATCCTGTCCATTCACAACATGTTCCAATCCTTTCCCCTCTCCTTCCCCTTCCATGGTCAAGCTCCAGTTGTACTGGTATGAGGATTGGACCATCACACAGTTACTTCAGAAAGGAAATGGGCCCCACACTCACTCCGGTGATCATGTCCCACTGGACTGTCCAGTGGAGACCAGTAAGCATGGAATTTATTCCCACTGAACTCTCCAGTAGAGACCATTAAACATAGTCCTCTTTGCCACTGGAGCCTCCAATGGAGTCCAGTAAAAGTCGCTCTATTTCCCACTGAATACTCCAGAAGAGACTAGTTAACATAGACCTTATTCCTGTTGGGCCCTCCAATAGAAACCAGGAGAGAAAGGCCTCCATTTCTTTGAACTCTCCAGGACAGATCAGTAAATATGGACCAGCTTCAAATTGGACCATCCAATACAGACCATTAAACATGTGACTCTTTGTGACTGGATCCTCCAACACAGACCAGTAAGCAAGGAGGATCTCATTGCCTTAGCAAGATTGAACTTCGGAATGAGGAGCAGGAATAGGTAATTCAGCACTTCAAGCACGTTTGCTATTTAACATGATCATGTCTGATCTTAACCTCCTCTCCACTTTCCAGACTGCTCCCAATTGCCCTCTAGCCTGTTTTTCATCAGAAAGATATCTGTTTCTTTCTTGAATTTGTTGATGGATTCTGCCTAAACTGTACTTGAGGAAGAGGTGGATTGGGGAGGGGGATGGGAGAGCTGGGGGGTGGCTGTTGCGCACTAACTTCAACAGATTCGCAACCCTCTGAGAAAATTAGTTGGAATGGAACAGATTCCATACAGTATGGAATCAGGCCATTCAGCCCAATAAGTCCACACTGAACCTTCAAAGTGCATTCCACCCAGGGCCATTCCGGAACCCTTTCTCTGTAACCCTACATTTCCCATGACTAATGAATCTAACCTGCACTTTCCTGGACACTATGGCTAAATTAGCATGGCCAATCCTCCGAATGTGTACATCATTAGACTGTGGGAGGAAATCGGAGCACACAGATGAAACCCACACAGGCGGAGGAAGAATGTACAAACTCCATACAGTTGCTGAGGATGGAATCGAACCTGGGTCCCTGGCACTGTGAGGCAGCAGTGCTCACCATCGCACCACTGTGCCACCTGTAGATTCTCCTCATCCCAGTTTTAAACATACCTCCTCTCACTCTATATCTATGACCTATTGTTCAAGATTGGCCCACAAGAAGGAACATCTGTTCCATGCCTGCCCGATCAATCCCCTTTAACATCTTATATACTTCACTCAGATTCTCCCTTCATACGACTGAATTCCAGTGAGTACAAAAGCTAGCTATTCAACCATTCCTCATATGACAGCCCTTTCATCCCAGGGATCAATCTGGTGAACATCCTCTTAACTGCATCCAGTGCCACCATATCCTTCACTAAGGAAGGAGACCACAACTGAACACTCTGCTTCAGATGTGGTCTCACCAATGCCTCATAGAATTGTAACAATATTTCTTTATTTCTTTAATCCAGTCCTTTTATAATAAATACCAAGATTCCAATTGCTGCAAGAAATGACAACATTCCAATTCCATGGGACTCAATTGGAACCTCCAACAGAGATCAGGAAACATGTGCTTCCATCCCACTGGAATGTCCAATGGACATCAATAAGCCTGGGCCTCTTTCCCACCGGAGCCTTCAGTATTGGAGCTTCAAATCCCACTTCCTCTCCATCACATAGGTCTCGTATTTCAAACTCCACAACATTATCCTTCTCTGCTCTGCATCAGCCCGTTGACCACAGAAACTCTTATTCCTGCTCATCCCACCTCCAAACACCATCATTCTGATGTCCTCTCTCAGCTTACTCCATCTGTGCTCCATAAATTCCAAATTGACTGGAATGAAGTGGCCCCTTCCCTGTCTCACACGAAGGAGGAGATGGACAGATTTGATATTAGTAATTAGTTGAAAGTTTACGGAGAGTGGGTGTGGTCAG
Source organism: Chiloscyllium punctatum (assembly GCF_047496795.1). Taxonomy (NCBI): domain Eukaryota; kingdom Metazoa; phylum Chordata; class Chondrichthyes; order Orectolobiformes; family Hemiscylliidae; genus Chiloscyllium; species Chiloscyllium punctatum. Next base: position 9,210,685 of record NC_092745.1, on the reverse strand, counting down.
AATTGGACAAATTGATGACGGTTCCTGCAGTTGAATATCCTGCTGGCAGGCTCAAGCCTTTTACACACAGAATGGAGAAGTGTGCATGGTAGGAATATATTGTACAGCTCCACAGAACTAAACCTCAGCATCAGATGTCCCTCAGGAGGGGAGAGAGAATGTTCAGGTTCCTGAGCGCCATTTCCCAGCCTAGACAGTTTGCCTCCCAATGAATGAATGAGGTGCCAGTTTGGAGCCCAGGTTAGGGGCAGTCTCTGCTCCTGACCCAGGTCTACCAGAGGCAGCTGGAAAGGAAAGATTTGCTGGGTTATGGGGAGAGAGGGGAGCAGTGGGACTAATTGGATCACTCACAGACACGATGGGCTAAATGGTCTCCTCCTGTGCTGGGGGAGCAGATTTAGGACTGAATTGAGAAGGAACTTCTTCACCCAGAGGGTTGTGAATCGATGGAATTCCCCGCCCAGTGAAGTGGTTGAGGTTTCCTCAGTACATGTTTCTAAAGCTAAGGCAGGTAATTTTTTGAGTAGTAAATGAATCAAGGGTTTTGGTGAAAAGGTGGGTAAGGGGGAGCTGAGGCCATGAAAAGATCAGCCATGATCTTACTGAATGGCAGAGCAGCCGGAGAGGCCAGAGAGCCTGCTCCCGCTCCTAATTTTAATGTTCTTATGTGCTGTCAGATTCCAGGGAGTGCAGATGGTTCACAGTTTTGTCCCGTCTCAAACGGGACAAACGTCCAGCTGCTCCGAGCTCCTTCTTTCATTTCCTCTTTTGGTGAAGTTTCAACCTTGCGATCTGACAGTCTTTGCAGTTATTTTTTACACTGGGGCTTTCTGCTGTGGTCAGAATCTCTAATAATATGTGTCCAATCAGTGACAATCACAGCAGCTGAGAGCAGTCAGGACTGAGGAGCCAGGCTCACTGGGAAACACATTGGGAAGATCAAAACCATCCTCTTCATTTCCCGGTACAAACTCCATCTCTCTCCCCGAGCACTGTCTGCTGCTCAACCAGACTCTTGACAAAAACAGAATACCTCAGCAGATGTGTTCGCACCTGGGGTAAGAAATCAGAGTTAACCTTTTGGGTCAAATGACCCTTCTTCAGAACAGTTCTGAGAAGATTCACTTGTCCCAAAATGTTAACTCTGCTTTCTCTCCACAGATGGTGCCAGACCTGCTGAGCTTTTCCAGCAATTTCTGTTTTTGTTTCTCATTTGCAGAATGTGCAGCTTTTTCCGCTTTTATTTAGTACAAGATTCCTTACAACTTGGCCTCATCTTTGAGGAGGCTGATCTGAGCCCCAAATCCTCCACATCACAGAGATCACTCAGTGAAAATCTCGGTCATTTCTTTCGGACTCCAAACGTGATCATTCTAATGTTGTCCTGGGCCACATCACAGCCACTGCCCTCTGTACTCTTCAGCTCATCCCAAACTCTGCTGGTCGTATCTGAACTCGCAACAAATCCCATCTCCATCCCCCACTGTCCTCACTGACCTACATTGGCTCCCGGTCCAACAACACCTCGATTTTCAAATTCTCGTCCTTGTTCTGAAGTCCCTCCTCGTCCATCCACCCTCCCCATCTCTGTAACCTCCTCCGAGCTGCCTCACTCAGTGTTGTCAGCTATCATGGATATATGGCTCTCGATTCCCTCATCCAAGTCATTGAGAAATATTGTGAAATGCTAAAGTCCCAGGATGGATCCCTGGGCACTCCACTATTCACCTCTTACTCATTGGAGGACACACACATTATCCCCTCACTCTGTCTACTATCTCCAAACTAATTCCTAACCCAAGGCAAATGTTATTTTCTCTAATTCAATATGTTTCCACATTGATGAACAGTCTCTCAAACAGGGAAACTCAGAGCAGGAATAGGCCATTCAGCCCTTCGAGCCTGTTCTGCCATTCAATATGATCATGGCTGATCATCCAACTCAGTTGCCTGTTCCTGATTCCTCCCCATAACCTTTGATCCATTTCATTCTAATAACTGTATCGTGCCCTTTCTGGAAAACATTCAGTGGTTTGAGCTGAACTGCTTTCAGTGACAGAAACTCCTCCAGGCTTCCTGTAGAATGAAAACATTTCTCTCCATCTCAGCCCGAAATGTCCTTTCCCAAAGCCTTAAACTTTAATCCTTGATTCTGGACTCCCTCGTCATCAGGAATATCCTGCCTTGTTAGTTAGGATTTTAGAATTTTCTATGTGACTCCCCTCAATCTTCTAACCTCCAGTGAATGTTATCCTAACTGATCCAGTTTCTCATCAGATCTAAGTGCTGTCATCCCCAGTCTGGTAAACCTTCATTGCCCTCCCTCTACAGTCAGAACATCCTTCCTCAGATAAGGAAACCAAAACTGCACACAATACAATCATAAAATGACACAGTACAGAAGAGGCCCTTCGACCCATTGTACCTGTACCATCCAAACTACAGTAAACCTGCATTCATCCAACTTTCCAACACAAGGCCCACAGCTTTAAATGTTATGATATTTCAAGAGTTAATCCAAGTAATTTTAAAAGTCCTCCTCAACGACCAGCCCAGACAATTCAAACCAGACCCCCACCACCCTCTGGATGAAAACCTCCTCTTCAAATCCCCTCTGAAGCTCCTGTCTTTCACAGTGAATGGGTGCCAACTCCGAAGAAGAGGAACAAGTGCCCTTCTATTCATTCTGTCCATTCCCGTCATACCCGTTTACACCTCTATCAGGTCCTCTCAACCTTCTCTGCTTCAAAGAAACCAACCCGAGTTTATCCAGCCTCTCTTCATCCAAAGCAACATCCTGTTGACTATCCTCAGCACCCCCTCCAGTACAATCCCATCCTTCCGATCGCGTGGTGACCAGAACTGGACACAGTACTCCAGCTGTGGCCTAACAAAAGTTCTGTACAGCTCTAACATATCTCCCTGCTCTTCTCATCTATACTGGAAATGATAAAGGTAAGTGTCCCATATACCTTCATAAATACCTTCTTCACCTGTTACATCGTTCAAAGTTCATCACCTCACATTTTACAGGGGTAAGTTCCATCTGACTCTGATCTGCCCATTTGACCAATCCAGTTAGATCCTAATGTAACCTGAGAACTTCTTCCTCACTGTCAACCATCTGCCAAACCTCGTGTCATCTCCAAACTCAGTCATCATCCACTCACCCCCACCCCTCACCTCTCACATTCTCATCTTCATTGTTTCAATACATCCTGAACAATAAGGGACCCGGCACTGATCCCTGTGGTATCCCACTGCACACTCGGCCCAGTCACATAAACAAATTTCTGCCTCCACCCTCTGTCCCCTTTCACTGAACCAGTTTTGGTTTGAATATTCCAGGTGTGGTCTCACTAAGGCCCCATACAATTACAGCAAGACATTCCTGATCCTGTACTCAAATCCTCTCACTATAAAGGTAACATATCATTTACCTTCTGCACTGCCTGCTGCACCTGCACGCTGACTTTCAGTGACTGGTATACACGGACACAAGCATCTCTGCATCTTCTTCACAGCTCCCCCTCCCACCCAGCTTTGTGTCATCTGCAAACTTGGAGATATTACTCTTAAGTTCCCTCATCTCGACCACGAACAAATATGTGACTAGCTGGATCCAGGCCTGTGGTGCCCTTTCAGAAAAAGGTCTGTTTTTTTTTACTCTTTGTTTCCAGCCTGCCAACCAGTTCTGTATTCATGTCAGTACACTGCCCCCAGTCACATGAGTCTTACTTTTATACAATAATTTCTACTGTGGGACTGAATAAAAGCCTTCTGAATGTTCCAGATAAAACACATCCGTTGGCTCCCCCTTGTCAAATCCACTCATTATAACCTCGAACAATTCCAGTCAATTTGTTGAGCATGATTTCCCTTTCACAAACCATGCTGACTCTGTCTAATCCTGTCACTGTTTTACACGTGCTCAGTGATTAAATCTTTCACAACGGACTTGAGTATTTTTCCCAATACCAATGTCAGGCTGACTGGTCCAGGTTGCCCACTTTTCTCTCTCCCTCCCATTTTAAACAGTGATGTTATATTCGCAACTCTCCAGGCACTGGGAAAGTTCCAGAATCGATAGAATCTTGAACACCAATGTTCACAAAATTTTTGGGCAATTCCTGAAGTAATTTGAAATGTTGGTTATTGGTCCCTGCGGATTTATCAAACTTTAATCACATAAATTTCCAAAACCATTTCCCGAATACAACTAATTCTCTTCACTTCTGCTCTCAGTCTATACCCTCTCGTTCCAACATTTTTCAAATGTATTTGAGTTTTCCATTGTGTACAAAGATCCAGAATGCAGCAAAGGCAGAAATTTCCTTGGTTTTTGTCAGCGGTACTTGTCAATATACTTTCATCAAATCAAACTTCGATAGGAATGACGCACCACCCAACATTTCAATGCAATCTTCTGACTTGGGAATAGGATACAAATCCATCTCTGTGACTACATTCACTTTCCTATAGCGTACACAGAATCGAATTGAAACATCTGGCGGAGTCACCAAACAAGAGAACTCCAATTACTCTTAACAGTTCAATCAGGGTACCCTCTCTTGTTTGTGATCTGTAATTTGCTGATTTTTAGGTGGTTTGAATCATCCCCAGTTCCCTGGTTGCACAAATGGGCTGATTTAAAACTGTGAAATGAAGAAGGCAATAGACAGGTGTTTCAGGGCAAAAGAATCTCTGTGTTTATTCCGAACAGGCCCGTGTCTGGAAGCTCTTGTTCAGAGAGCGTTTGGTTGGTGTTCCCGCTCTCGGGTGTCCTTTGTTACGATGATGCTCTTGGTTTCATGTCTGGATTCAGCTTCTCTGTTCGGCCTCTGTGGTTCTTTGTTCTAAAGCTGCTTGTGGTACTGTGTGTTAGTAGGCCGAGGTTGTAAAAAGTTAGTTTCCGTCAAGAGAATGTGTTCTGGTTGGTGTCCCTTTCAGAGTTGAGGTGTGAATTGGAATTCCAGGCAGAACAATAGTTCCAGGCAGCCATTCTTTACAAAAAATCCAGGGTTTTAGATGATAGTGACTTTTCTCAATCCAACACAAGAGAACTCCAATTACGCTGACAGTTCAATCAATTGATTCTCCAACAAGTATTGAGCTTCATTTGTTACTTTGACTTGTTTCTCTGGTCTTAATCAAAATGGATTTTATTGTATTGTGTCTGAATAATCTACATCCACATCAGGTTCGATTAATCTGGGACACCGAAGTGTATCTTTTAAAGACCATGTATCAGTGCAGAGTTAGGCCATTCAGCCCATTACTTCTGCTCTGCCATTCGATCATAGTCGATTAGTTTGTCAACCCCATTCTCCTGCATTTTCTCCATTATCCTTGATCCCTTTACCAATCAAGAATCCATCTATCTCTGTCTTAAATACACTCAATGACTTGGCCTCCACAGCATTCTGCGGCAATGATTAATCCACAGATTAACCACTCTCTGGATGTAAAATCTCCTCCTCATCTCAGTTCCAAAGGATGGTCCCTTCACTCTGAGGCTGCGCCCTCAGATCTCAATCTCTCTGCCAAGTGGAAACGTCTTCTCCATGTCTACTCTATCCAGGCCTCTCAGTATACTGTATGTTTCACTGAGATTCCCCCTCATACTTCCAAACTCCATCGAGTACAGACCGAATACAGGCCCTAACCACTCCTCACATAAACTTCTTTGTATTTTCTGAGCAATCTCACTCTGCCCCTCTGTTGATCTTCCTTCAGATGCAAAAATACCGTGTCTGAATTCTCTAATATCTCTGAATTTGTTCACCTCATAGGAGGAAATTCACTTTGGAAATTGTCCAATTGTCTTTGGATCTCGTGCTTTTTCTCATCCCCTCCTCCATTATACTCACGACTTGACCCATCTGTACATGACTTAATGGTTCCTCAAAAACTGGGAGAGGAATTAAGGATGCTGTTTCAATCATATGTTGAGGTTTACCTATAACTAGACAAGTGTTTTTAAAAAAATATTCATTTTGAATAATGTGAGCATCACTGGCTGGCCAGCATTTGTTGCTTATCCCCATTTGCCCAAGGCCAGCATTTATTGCTAATCCCTAGTTCAACTCTTTTGTCCATGTTTGAACCAATCTGTAATGAAGCCAGGAGCTGAGTGACACTGGAGGAACCCAAACTGGGCATCACCTGAGCAGGTTATTGCTGAGCAGGTGCTGATTGATAGCACTGTTGATGACACATTCCATCACTTTCCTGATGATCGGGAGGAGATTGATGGGGCGGTAACTGGCTGGCTTGGATTTGTCCTGCTTTTTATGTACAGGACATAGTTGGACAATTTTCCACATTGTCGGGCAGATGCCAGTGTTATACCTTTCCTGGAACAGCTTGACGAGGGAAGTGGCAAGTTCTGGAGCTCAAATCTTCAGTATTATTACCAGAATGTTGTCAGGGCCCATAGCCTTTGCAGTACCCAATGCCTCCACCCATTTCTTGATAACACGTGGAGTGAATCAAATTGAGTGAAGATGGTTGTCTTTAATGCTGAGGACCACTGGAGGAGGCCAAGATGAATCATCCACTCAGGACTTGTGGCTGAAGGTTTCTGCAAAAGCTTCAGCCTTATCTTTTGCCCTGATGTGTTGGACTCTTCCGTCATTGAGTTTGGGGATATTTGTGGAGCCTGCTCATCCAGTGAGATGTTTAATCATCCACCAGCACTCATGACTGGACGTGACAGGACTGCAGAGCTTAGACCTGATCCATTGGTTGTGGGTTGTCTAATACTGTCTGTCACTTGCTGCTTGTGCTGCTTGCCATGCAAGTAGTTCTGTTTGGTGGTTTCACCAGGTAAATACCTCATCTTGGTGAATGACTGGTGCTGCTCCTGGTATGCCCTCCTGAATTCTCCATTGAACCAGTGTTGATCCCCTTGTTTGATAATAATGGTCGACTCGGGGCTGACGCACAATTCTACTGCTGTTGATGGCCCATAGTGCTTCATGGATGCTCAGTCATGAGTTGTGAGATCAGTTGTAAGTCTGTCCCAGTTAGCACGGTGATAGTCCCACACAACACGATGGAGGCTATTCTCAATGTGAAGGTGGGTGTTGGTCTTCACTAGGACTGTGCGGTGGTCACCCTTACTGATACTGTCATGGACAGATGCTTCTGCAGTAGGCAGATTGGTAAAGATGAGTTCAAGTATGATGCATTTATAAAACTGCGCCACATCTTTATATAATTTTGGCTCAATAAAACACCTGATTCTGGATGCCTGTGTTTTCCAAATCCCTATGGTCCTGTCATGGAACTCTGATGTGCTCCTCACAATATCTCCCTATGTAGCTGGGTGGGACCACTAGCCAATGTCTAACTGACCATCCTTCATCTGGGAGTCGATGAGGGGGGGTCTCCACTTCCTCATCAGTGCTCCAGTCTGAAGGTAATAACACTCTGAAACCCCTCCAGCCTTTACCTCAGTATGAGCTGACCGTGCTCATTTATTTCACTCAGGATCTGCTTTTTGGATCTGCTGTAATTAGTGACATCATAGCAAACACTCCAGCTGGATTATCTTCACCCTTTCAGAATGTTTCAGCGATCCTTTCACTTGCTATGGTGTCACATCAACCCTTACTGCTGGATTTTGTTTAACCATTGCCCTGGTTACCTCACACGAAGGAGAGAGAGGGACCAGGAACTTGTTCCTGTCATTGTTCTGTTTCTTGGCCCTCCTTTGGACATTCTGTAATTATCGGGAAGTTACTGCCTTTAGTCCTGACAAATCATTCCCCAGAAGGAAATCAACTCCTTCAACAGGGAATGTTTTCCCCACTCCGTCAATTACTTCTCCTGATAACAAATCACATTCCAGTTGTACGTTATATAGTAGAAGTGCAATATGTTCTCCATCAATCCGATTGATTAATACCTTAGCTCCCATCGAGCTCTGTGGAGGGAAAATCAATTCTCTCTCCAGTAAAAGTGATTGTGTTGCCCCTGTATCTCTCAGTTTGATTCTGGGTTTAGATGAAGAAAAAGGAGTCACCATTCCTTTTGATAATAATCCTGTCCACCTCTCATCTATCTTATAACTTCCTTTACTAATGACAGAATTCACCTCCAGCCTTTTTGTTATAGTTACAGCTACAACCTGCTCCATGTGACTATCTGTTTGTGTTCCCTCCTCTGACTCAATTTTATTAACTCCCATAAATCCCCTGGGTCTACCTCACTGCTTTCAACATTCCATAGGCACATGGCCCACCTTATTCCCAGAGAAACATTCAGTTTCTGAGCATCACTTCCACCGTCAGCAATTTCTTTCTTAATCTGAGGAGGAGTCCTTGGGCTGTTCCCTTCTGTCCATTCTCTCCCCTGGCTACCTGCCTTCCACACACTCTCCCAATTTTTATTTTACTCCCATTTCTAGGCCTGATGGGAATAAGGTTTCTGGATCAGTCTCCCATCAGGTGACTTCTCCACCTCCTGATGCTGCTTGGCTTGTTGTGCTCTTCCAGCCTCCTGTTTGTCTACTTTGGATTCCAGCATCTGCAGGGTTTTGGCTTCAATAAAGTCTATAATCATTAGCCATTCTAGCTGCTTGTTTTACTGTTGTTCCTCTTCAGTGTTCTACATGAATTCTGTTTCCAGAATGGAAGGAAGTTTTAAATCCTTCTCAAAGAATAATTTCTCTGACAGCATGGCAAGTATTCTCAGCCTTTAATGGTCTTATCCACCTGTCAACATTATTTTGTTGAATTCTCTCAAACTCAGTAGAAGTTTGTGGAGACTGTTTCTGTAAGTTCTGAAACATCTGTCTGTATGTTTCTGGGATCAATGCATATCTGCTTTTCACCTTGTACGTTCCTCGTGATCCTGAGAATGTTCCTCTGGCAGGGATAGAGAAACATCTTGTGCTTCCCAAGTTCATTTTGCATGGGCAAGCTCCAGTGTTGTTCCTCACCTCACTTGTTTAAATATCTTCTCAAAAGATATCAAAAGTGCCTCCACTTCCTTCTCTTCATAGTTATAGAGTCATACAGCAAACAAACAGCCCCTTATGCCCATCATGTCAATGCCAATCAGTAAACACCAAACTGCACTAATCCCATTTACTTGCACATGGTCCATAGCCTTCCATGTCCTGGCATTTTATGTGCTCATCTGGATGTGTCTTAAATATTGTGAGAGCAGCTGCCTCCACCACCATCTCAGGCAGCACATTACATATTTCTACCACCCTCTGGGGAAAGAAAACAATCCTCAATTCCCCTCTAAACCACCTTTTCATCACATTAAGCTTATTCCCTCCGGCCATGGACATGTCTGTCGTGGGGAAAAGATGATCACGATTGACTTTGTCTGTGTCTCTCAGTATTTTGTATACCTTAATCAGATTCATCACCCCCTTCCACCCCGCCCCCACCCCGTCCCCACCCCACCCCACCCCACCCCACCCCACCCCACCCCCGCCATGATTCCTCTGCTCCACAGGAAACAAACCCAGTTGATCCAGTCTCTCTCCTCATAACTATCACTTTCCATCCCAAGCAACATCCTGGTGAATCTCCTCCACTTACCTGCGCTCTCATCTTATCTCTTAATTCCTTTAAATGTTTAAAAATGTTTACTGAAGTAGCGTCAACGACTTCGCTGGGCAGGGAATTTCATAGATTTACGACCCTCTGGGTGAAGAAGTTCCTTCTCAATTCAATCCTAAATCTGCTCCCCTTAATCTTGAGGCGATGCCCTCTTGTCCAAGTTTCACCTGCCAGTGGAATTATTATTCTCTACTTCTGTCTTATCTATTCTCTTCATAATTGTATATGTTTCTATAAGATCCACATCAGTCTTCTAAGTTCCAATGAATATATGCCAGTCTACTCAGTCTCTCCTCATAAGCCAACCCCCTCAACCCTGGAATTAACCTTCTCTGCACCCCTCATCCTTTCTCAAGTAAGGAGACCAAAACTGCACATAGTACTCCAGGTGTGGCCTCACCAGCATCCTGTAACACTGCAACATACCCTCTCTGCTTTTTAAACTCAATCCCTTTAGCAATGAAGGACAAAATTCCATTTGCCTTCCGAATTGCTTGTTGTACCTGCAGACCAACCCTCTGTGATTCATGCATAAGGACACTCAAGGCACATGCCTTTCATTGTGTATATCCTTCCCTTATTAGACCTCCCAAATTGGATCACCTTACACTTGTCAGGATTAAATTCTATCTGCAATTGTTCTGCCCAATTACCAGCTGATCAACATCAGAGTGTAGCCTGAGACCCAGTAATCCAAGATGGCAGCAGAGTAGGACTCTTCAGATCAAAGTCATCTGCTCCATCTGTTTCCTTTTCTGCTTTTTCTTCCACTGGTTTTTATTTTCTTTTGTGTTTTTCTTTTGTCGTTCTCTCTTCTTTTCTCTCCCAGCCACGGACTCCCAGCCCCACTCACCAGGCCTCTGACAAGTGCAGCCCCAGTGTTGCGGCCTCTTGACTTGGTGTGGCAGAGTCCTGACCTGGCAGAGAGACCTCCCAGCTCGGTGAGGCAGACTCTCGGTCTGACGTGTTGGGCTCTCAGTTTAATGTGGTGGCCTCTCGGCTCAGTATGTTCAATTGTCACTCCAGCGTGATATACTCTCGGCCTAGCATGGTACTCTCTCAGTTGTCCAGCGTGGTTGTCTCTTGGCCCACAGGGTGGTCTTTTGCAGTATAAGTTGGTCTTTCGGCCCAGCACAGCCTCAGCTTGCCTTCCGGTCTCGAAGTGGTGACTCAAAGTATGATCCCACTTTAGCTAAGCACTTAAGAAAGACTGTAATGATTGAACTTCCAGACTTATTTATTTATTTTCTTCTTAAAACTAAAAAGGTCAACAAGTCTGTAATGTGTAACTTTTAAATTTATTCTTTCTTTATACCTTTTTCTTAAGATTCTGTACTTTGGTCCTTGTGCCTAAGATGGCTCCTTCCAAGGTGACATCACATACTTTTCACTGCACTCCAATACTTTTGTACTTGAGTCCATGTAACAATAAAATAAAATAAAACAATTATCAACAACACCACCAATTTACATGGCATCTGCAAACTTTCTAATTATACAATCACAGTCAATTCATTAAGGTACTTTACAAACAGAAAGGGTAGCAGCCTCAATCCCTGTCATACACCACTGGTCACAGGCTTCCAATTACTAAGACAACCCTTCACCATCAACTTGTCAACTTGCCTTGGATCCCATGGGCTCTGACCATCTGGACCAGCCTTCCATGTGGGGTCTTTGTCAAACAAATCAGTACTGGCATCCCTACCTTTCCAAGTATTGCTTAATCCTGTATTTCAGGATATTTCCCAATAATTTCCCTCACACTGACATCAGACTAACTGTTCTGGAATTGCCTGGCCTATCCCTGCTGCCCTTCTTGAACAAAGAAACCACATTGACAATCCACCACTCTGGAACTTCACCTGTGGCCAGTGAAGTATTAATCAAGGAAAAGGCAATCAAACTTTCAAGACAATGAAATGAAAACTACAGTTAAGTTAAACCTAAAGACGCGTTAGAGAAATGAACCTCTTCTCCCTATTATTTAAGTACAATAAAGCAATAATGTTAGAAGAGAAAGGATTTTATTTTGCCGTGTTTTGAAATCTTTTGAATTTGTGTTTCCTGTCAGTATGTTTCATCTTCATTTCTTTTGTCTAAGGCGGTATTATTATTACATCGAAATCATTGTGTACTCATGCTCTACAGATGCTGCAGACCAACTGCATTTCTTCAGCAGTTTTTGGGTTTGGTTCAGTCTGAGATCTGTGTTGCCCAATAATACCAGCAGTTGGGATGGGAAAAGTTGGCTAGCATCGTGACTGTCACTCTAATTAGAAATTGGCACTTCATATTTGATGAATCCAACAAACCCTTCCACTGTTTTCACATCTGTCAGTCACCACATCACTGCGACCGCTCCGACCTTTCCAGAATCCAGGCAAATCCTTATACTCTCAGTATGTGACTTATGTCCTTAACTTGGGCATCTTTAATTGCAAACTTTCTTGTTCAGCAAAATGACTCTTTCTTGTTCAGCTCCTGACAAGCTACACCCAGCAGGCCACTAGATGATGATTGTGGTCAGCAATGCTTTGTATCTCGAATAGCCCACTCTCTCCACATATCCTTCTCACTCACACTCTCAACTGATTACCTGGGCATCGCGGCAGGTCACCGAGTTTGAGGAGAAATTGACTCGAAATTGAATCAACTGTTGATATTTCATGCGGCCATTTAATTGAAAAACAAGTATATTTACACTGAAGTTAATAAATTATAAATGTATAATAATTGGACAGAATGAAACTTTGCGGCATTTGAGAGATATACGTTTTGCCGGTTTGTCAAGAGTGCTAGTTCATAAGGTGCAAGTTTGCTGCACATCTTTAATAATGATTTCTCCCACTACTGATGGCAAGCTAACTGGTCTACAAAAGCCACTGTTTTCTCTCTGTCTTCCTTCTTAAATAGTGGGGTTATGTTAGCCACTCTCCAATCCATTGGAAACTGCTCCAAAGTCTAGAATTCTGAAAGGTGACCACGAGTGCATCTATTCTTCCTCGTGCCATTTTCCTAAGTATTCTGGGGTGAGGGGATCAGGCTGCCAAAGATATTTTCTGGCTCCTCTTTGTCCTCCTATTTTTTAAGCACCTCCCCACACTTTTTCTCCTCCTTTCGGGCCTCCCCTCTTTTTGATATTCTGTACTGGCATATGCTTATTCCTTTTTCTTTCTCAAACTATCCATGTCCTTTGACATCCAGGATCCCAGGAGCTGCTGTCCTTGCATTTCTTTCTGAGCTGGTCCTGAACTACATTAAAAAGATCCCCACTTTCCAAATGTAGACTGACCTCCAAGTAATTTCTCCCAGTCTGTATTTGCCAGATCCTGTCTAATGAAATTGAAATTGGCCTTGCCTCACTTTAGACACAACTTCTGTGTTACCCTTATTCCTTTCCATAATAATTAGGAAATATACGGAGTTATGTTCGCTATCTCCAAAATGCTCACCCACTGACTCTTCAACAATTTGACATTACCTCAGACTGAGCCCAGCACTGCCCATGTCTAGTGGGACTATACACGTACTGGCACCAAAGGCTGTCCTGGGTGGACTTTAAAAATTCCATTCACATTAAGTCAAACATAAAGTTTATGTGAGAGAAGTTGAAATTCCATGCTCATTTAACTGTATTCCTCTCACACCTCTCAGTGATTTGCCGACATATCTGCTCCTCTCTCTCCATCTGACTATTGGGGAGTCTGTAGGATAATCCCAGCAAAGTGATTCTCCTTTTGTCAAGCTCTACTCAGACGGCATCATGTGAAGACCCTTCCAAGAAATGCTCCTTCAGTAGCAATACTGCAGTCATGGTTTCTTTTATCAATAATGCAACACACCCACCTCTCTTGCACCCTGTCTATCCCACCTGAGACTTCTCTGCCCTGGAATGTTGAGCTGCCAGTCCTGTCTTTGTTCAATCATGTCTCAGCAATTGCAACAATATGATACTCCAAAAAGACAATGCAACAACAAATGAAATAGCAAAAGAGGTATGGTTAGTAAGTTTGCAGATGACACCAAAATTGGAGGTGAAGTGGAATGCAAAGAAGGTTAGGAGAAAGTGAGGACTGCCGATGCTGGAGATCAGAGCTTAAAAATGTGTTGCTGGAAAAGCGCAGTAGGTCAGGCAGCATCAATGGAGCAGGAGAATCGACGTTTCAGGCAGAAGTCCTTCTTCAGGGATTAATTTTTGCAAAGAAGATTACCTCAGATTACAACAGGATCTTGATCAGATGGGCCAATGGGCTGAGAAGTGGCAGATGGCGTATAATTCAGATAAATGCGAGGTGCTGCATTTTGGGAAAGCAAACGTTAGCAGGACTTATACACTAAATGGTAAGGCCCGAGAGAGTGTTGCTGAACAAAGAGACCTTGGAGTGCAGGTTCTTAGCTCCTCGAAAGTGAAGTCACAGGTAGATAGGATAGTGAAGAAGGTGTTTGCTATGCTTTCCTTTATTGGTCAGAGTATCGAGTACAGGAGTTGGGAGGTCATGTTGCGGCTGTATATGATATTGGTTAGGCCACTATTGAAATATTCTGGTCTCCTAACTATCGGAAAGATTTTGTGAAACATGAAAGTGTTCAAAAAGGATTTACTAGGATGTTGCCAGGGTTGGAGGATTTGAATAAAGGGAGAGGCTGAAAAGGCTGGGGCTGTTTTCCCTGGAGCAGTGGAGGCTTATAGAGGTTTACAAAATTATGAGGGGCATAGATTGGATAAATAGATAAAGTCTTTTCCCTGGGGTTGGGGAGTCCAGAACGAGAGGGCATAGGTTTAGGATGAGAGGGGAAAGATATATAAGAGACGTGAGGGGCAACGTTTTCACTCAAAAGGTGGTACATATACGGAATGAGCTGCCAGAAGAAGTGGTTGAGTCTGGTACAATTGCAACATTTAAAAGGCATTTGGATGCACACATGAATAAAAAGGGTTTGGAGGGATGTGGGCCGGGTGCTGGCAGGTGGGACTAGATTGGGTTGGGACATCTGGTTGGCATGGACAGGTTGGACCAAAGGGTTTGTTTCCATGCTGAACATCTCTATGTCTTGATGACTCTATATCCCCATGTGCTGTTCAATGCTCTCAGTTCAACCACATTACTGGTCAAGCTCCTGACATTAAAATAGCTACAGTTCAGCTTTCTGATCCTCCTGTGTTCTGGATCCTGTCCTAGTGGTCACTCAGTGGTTTTCTGTGTAGCCCTTACTTTCGCATGAAGTGAAACATTGAGCATTAACTTTTGGGAATTTTAGACCAATTATCCAGACATCTGTAGTGGAGAAAAAGCTCACATTCATTATAAAATATTTTATAGCGAAGCAGTGGGAAAACAGTGACAGAATCGGACAGAGTCAGCATGGATTGTCAAAAGAAAAATCATGCTTAACAAATCGACTGGAATTGTTTGAGGATGTAGTGAGTGGATTTGATAAGGGGGAGCCAGCGGATGTGGTTTATTTGGACTTTGTATGGGGAATAGTTTGGTGGTTCTGTGGTCAAAAAAAGTCTCCTGAATAGCTCTGAACAGGGAGGGTGAACAGCTAGCTGTGATGGTGCATGTCGGCCGCAATGATATACGTAATAAACAGGATGAGGTCCAACATGCAGAATTTCGGGAGTCAGGAGCCACATTAAAAATAAGGACCTCAGAGGTAGTAATCTCAGGATTGCAAACAGTGTCGCGTACGAGTCAGAATAGACATGGACATGGAAGAATAGGCAGGATGAACGAGTGGCTTGAGAGATGGCGCAGTGAGGGGGGGGGGTCAGATTTTTGGGACATTGGGACTGGTTCTGGGGGAGGTGGGACTATTACAAATCAGACAGTCTGCACCTGGGCAGGACTGGAACCAATGTCCTCCAGGCTACTTTTGCTCACGTTCTTGGGGACGTTTCAAAATAATGTAGCAGAGGGATGGGAACCAAATATGGAGGTTAGTGGACAGTAAGGAGTTAGTAACTAAAGCCTGTAAGGAACTAGGTAATCAAATCAGTGTGACTAAGGGTAAGAATAGGTAGATGATGAACGCAAAGGAACAGGTGGTCTGAGGTGCATTTGCTTTAATGCAAAAAGTGTAGTAGGTAAGGCAGATGAATTCAGGGCTTGGATTTGTATCTGGTAGTATGATGTTATTGCTATTACTGAGTGGTGGTTGAGGGAAAGGCAAGATTGTCAACAAAATATCTCAGGATACAGATGTATCAGATGGGTTTGAGAGGGAGGTAAAAGGGGTAGAGGAGTGGTGTTACTGGTCAGAGAGGATATCACAGCTGTATTGAATGAAGGGACAATGGAGGACTTGAGCAGTGGGGCAATTTGGGCAGACCTCAGAAACAGGAAGGGTGCAGCAACAATGCTGGGGCTGTACTACAGGCCTCCCAACAGTGAGCGCGAGACAGAGGTCAAAAATGTGAACAGATTATGGGAGATTTAGGAGTAACAGAGTGGTGGTGATGGGAGTTTTTATTTTTCGCAACATTGATGGGGATTCACTTAAAGTTACAGGCTTAGACAGAGCAGAATTTGTAAGGAGCACCCAGGAGGATTTTACATAGTTCGTAAATAGTTCAACTCAGGAAGAGGTCATACTGGACCTGGTGTTGGGGAATGAGCCCAGGCAGGTGGTTGAAATCTCAGTCGGGGATTACTTTGGGAACAGTGATCACAATTCCGTAAGTTTTTAGAACGCTAATGGACAAAGACGACAGTGGTCCGAAAGAAAGTGGGCTAAACTGGGGGAAGGCCAGCTATAGGAAAATTCGGCAGAAGCTGGGGAAAATGAATTGGGAGCAGCTGTTTGAGGGTAAATCCACATTTGATATGTGGGAGGCTTTTAAAGAGAGGTTGATTAGAATGCAGGACAGACATGTCCCTGTGAAAATGGGGGATTGAAGTGGCAAGATTGGGGAACCCTAGATGACAGGTGGAATTGTGAGAGTAGCTAAGAGGAAAAAGGAAGCATACATAAGGTCTAGGTGGCTGACAACAGGCAAAGCTTTGGAAGAATATTGGGAAACTAGGACCGATCTGAAATGAGGAATTAAAAGGGCTAAAAGGGGTCAAAAACATCATTAGCAAAATGGGTTAAGGAAAATCCCAAAGCCTTTCATTCATATATAAGGAGCAAGAGGGTGATGAGAGAAAGGGTTGGCCCACTGAAGGGGACAGAGGAAAGTTTTGGATGGAGTCAGGGAAAATGGGAGAGATTCTTAATGAGTGGTTTGTTTTGGTATTCACCAAGGAGAGGGAAAAGATGGATGTTGAAGTTGGGGATAGATGTTTGATCACGCTTGGTCAAGTTGGTTTAAGGAGGGAGAAAGTGTTGAGTATTCTAAAGGGCATTAAGATGGACAAATCCCCAGGTCAGGATGGAATCTATCCCCGGGTACTGTGGGAAGCAAGAGAGGAGATAGCTGGGGCCTTAAGAGCTATCTTAATAGCAATCTTGAACATGGTTGAGGTCCCAGAGGACTGGAGAATAGCTAATGTTGTCTCCTTGTATAAGAAGAGTAGCAAGCGTAATCCAGGTAATTATCAAGCGGTGAGCCTGACGTTAGTGGAAGGGAAGCTGCTGGAACAGATACTGATTTGGAAGAAAATGGATGTATCCGTGATAGGAAGCATGATTTTGTGCAGGGAATGTCATGTCTTACCTACTTCATAGAAGTTTTTGAAGAAATGACAAAGTTGATAGATTAGGGAAGAGCTGTAGATGTCAAACACATGGACTTCATTAAGGTGTTTGATAACGTTCACAATGTAGCCTGATGGAGAAATTAAAGTCGCATGGGGGCCAGGGTGAACTCGCGAGATGGATAGAGAACAGGCTGGCCAACAGGAGACAGAGAGTATAGTGGAAGGGAGTTTCTCAAAATGAAGAATACGAATCCATGCTGAGACCACTCTTATTTATGATATATATATAAATGATCTGGAAGAAGGTATAGGTGGTCTGATTAACAAGTTTGCAGATGACACTAAGATTGGTGGAGTAGCAAGGGACTATCAGAGAACGTAGCAGAATATAGATAGATTGGAGAGCTGGGCATAGAAACGGACAGATGGAGTTCAATCTGAGGAAATGTGATCTGATGAATTTTGGAAGATCCAATTCTGGAGTAAACTATATGGTGAATGGAAAGCCCTGGGGAAAATTGATGCACAGAGAGATTTGGATGTTCGGGTCCATTGTACTCTGAAGGTGGTAATGCAGGTTGATAGAGTGGTCAAGAAGGCAGATGGCATGCTTTCCTTCATCGGTTGGGGTACAAGAGTAGGCAGGTCATGTTAGAATTGTAACGGACTTTGGCTTGGCCACATTTGGAATGCTGCATACAGTTCTGGTCACGACATTACCAGAAGGATGTGGATGCTTGGAGAGGGTGCAGACGAGGTTAACTGGAATTGTCTCATATGGAGGGTGTGAGCTCTGAAGAGAGGTTAAGTAGATTAGCATTATTTTCAATACAAAGTTGAAGATTGAGGGAGGACCTTCTAGAGGTCTACAAAATCATGAGAGCGATAAACAGGGTGGAAAGCAAGAGTGAGGGGATCAATTACTAGGGACCATGTTTTCAAGGTGAGAGGAGAATAGTTTAAGGGAGATATGTGTGGAAAGTTCTTTCTGCAGAGAGTGGTTAGTAGCGGAAGTGGTAGAGGTGGGCATGATGGCATCATTAAAGATGTATCGAGATAGATGCATGAATGGGCAGGGAGCAGAGGGATACAGATCCTTGGAAAATTGATGATAGGTCTAGATAGAAGGTGTGGATCAGGGCAGGCTTGGAGGGCCGAAGGGCCTGTTCCTGTTTTGTAATTTACTTTGTCCCTTGTTCTTGGACATGAAAAAGCTCAAAGGAACAGAGTGATCTTGGGGTACTTGTCCACTGATCCCTGAATGTGACAAGACAGGTTAACAGAGCAGTTATGAAGGCACAGGGGACACTTGCATTTGTCATTTCAGGTATTGGTTATAAAAGCAGGAGGATATGCTGCAGTTAAGTAGAACATTGGTTAGGCCACAGCAGGAGTGCTGTGTGCAGTTCAGGTCAACACACTGTAGGAAGGATGTGATTGCACTGGATGGGGTACAGAGGGGAATCACCAGGATGTTGTGTGGGATGGAACATCTCAGTGATGAAGAGAAATTGGATCAGCTCAGGTTGTTTTCTTCAGAGCAGAGAAGGTGGAGGGGGGGACATGATCGAGGTGTATAAGGTTATGAGGGGAATGGACAGGGTGGAGAGCAAGCAGCTGTTCTCCTTCGTGGGAGGGTCAATAACAAGTTGGCTCACAATCAATGTGAAAGATAGGAGGTTTCAAGATGCTTTGAGGGAAGTGTTTTTTACCCAGAGGGTGGTGCGGGTCTGGAACGCACAGCCTGGGAGGGTAGTTGACGTGGGAAACTCACAAACTTTAAAAACTACTTGGGTGAGCAGTTGAAATGTCATAACATTCAAGCCATGGGCCTCATGTTGGAAAGTGGGATTCGTGTAAGTTTAGTGTAGTTTGGCTGGTACACAGTTAATGGGCTGAAGGGCTTCTTCTGTACTGTGTGATTTTATGATTCTATTGTGTGCAGTTTTGGTCTCCTTATCTGAGGAAGGATGTTCTGGCTGTGGAGGGAGGACAGTGAAGGTTTACCAGACTGATTCCTGGGATGACAGCACTTCGAACTGATGAGAAACTGGACCATTTAGGATTATATTCACTGGAGATAAGAAGGTTGAGAGGAATCACATTGGAATCTTTAAAACCCTAACAGGACAAGACCGGAAAAACACAGGAAATATGTTCCTGATCACTGGAGAATCCAGAACCAGGAATTACATTTTTAAGAAAAGGGAAAGGTTATTTCAGACTGAGATGAGGAGACATTTCTTTCGCCAGAGAGTGGGAACATTGTGGAACATTCTATCACAGAAAGCGGTTGAGACCAAAATATTGAAAGTTTTCAAGAAGGAGACAGGACTAAAGGGATTTAGGTTGAAAGGGATTAAGGTTATGGGGAAAAAGTGGGAACAGGGGACTAAGTTGGATATTCAGCCTTGGTCATATTGAATGGCAGAGCCCACTCGAAGGGCTGAATGGCCTACTCCTGCTCCTAGTTCCTTTGTTTCTGTGCTTGAGTGAATGTCCATAAACATGGAAACCTATGGAATTATAGAGTCAAAGAGTCATTGAGTCCTGCAGCACAGAGACAAGCTTTTTGGTCCACACTGGTCCATGCTGACCAAAATGTCCATCCATGCAAACCCCATTTCTCTGCAGTTGGCCCATATCCTTCGGAGCCTTTCCTATCCATGTATTTGTCCACATGCCTTTTTAAAAGTTGTTAATATACCCGCCTCAATCACTTCCACTCACCGCTAACTCCATATGTGTGCCACCCTCTGTGGAAACAAGTTGCCCCTCAGGTTCCATTTTATTCTTTCCCCTCTAACCTAAAACTGATGCTCTCTCATCCTCAATTCCCCAACCCTGGGAAAGAGACTGAGGGCACTCACCCTATCCATGTCTCTCAAGGTCTTATACACTTCTAAAAAAAAACCCCTCAGTCTCCTGCACTCTCAAAAAAAAATCCTAGCTTGTCCAACCTCTCATAAAAACTCAGATTGTTGAGTCCTGGCAACATGCTTGTACATTTCCTCTGAACTCGTTCCAGTTTAATAATGTCCATCCTATAACAAGGTGACCAAATACTCCAAGTGCGACCTCACCAACGTTCTGTACAATTGTAACATTACTTCCCAACTTCTATAGTCAATGCCCTGACTGATGAAGGCCAGTGTGTCAAAAGCCTTCCTCACTGCCCTTTCGAACTGTGACTCAACATCCAGAGAACTGTGTCCCTGAACTCCAAGATCTCTCTGTTTCACTATTTCAGCTTTTTATGATATTTCTCAATGACAATGACTTGGATGCAGAAACAGAGAGTCATACATCCAAAATGGCTGATCACATTGACTGAGGCAGCTTGGAGGAGGTTACAGACATAGGACGGGTGAAGGGCAGAGAGGGATGTGCGAACAAGGATGAGAACTTGAAAATCACGGTGTTGCTGGAGAGGAGCCGATGTCGACACAGGGTGCTGGGATTGGGGGAACAGGACTTGATGCAAGTTTGGATACAGGCATCAGAATTTGGGATGAACTGAAGGTTACAGAGGGCGATTGCTGTGATGTGTACCAGAACAACATTGGAATGGTCATGTTTAGAGTCCCACCGGCATGACTGAGATTTTCAGTGGCTGGTCTGTTTTATATGGAGGATATTGGGCTCAGATCATTCTCAGAGATGTGGCCATGTTTGTAAAGTGTCTGGTTGTGCAGCTGACCCCCAGGGAAAGAGATGGAGTTTGTACCAGGAGATGAAGAGGATGGCTTTGATCTTCCCAATATGTTTCACAGTGAGGCCAGGCTCCTCATTCCTGACTGCTCTTAGCTGCTGTGATTGTCAATGATTGGACACTTATTATTAGAGATTCTGACCACAGCAAAAAGCCCCAGGGTAAAAAATAACTGCAAAGACTGACAGATGGCAAAGTTGAAACTTCACCAAAAGAGGAAGTGAAAGAAGGAGCTCGGAGCAGCTGGATGTGTTACTGAGACGGGAGAAAACTGTAAACCATCTGCACTCCCTGGAATCAGACAGCACAGGAGGCTGGTTCTGGGATTTGTTTTGCAGAAACAGCACAGTGATGCAAAAAGTGTCAGCCACTCTCTCACAAACACATACGCCTGCACTCGGAGATCAGAAACAGAATCCAGCAGCAGCTCTGTCTCCAAGCTGTGAAACCTGCACAGCATTGTCCCCTCATTCAGTTTATAACTGGAAGAATAGACCAAGCAGGGGAGGCAACACAGTGGTGTGTACAGTCGGAAGGGAGTTGCCCTGGGAGACCTCACCATTAACTATGGAACCCATGAAGCCTCATGACAGCAGGTCAAACATGGGGAAGGAAACCTCCTGCTGATTACCACATAGCACCGCCCACCCCTCCAAACTCAACTGAGCAGTCAGTCCTCCTCCATGTTGAACAACACTTGAGGGAGCACTGAGGGTTGGAAGGATGCAGGATATACCCTGAGTAAGGGACTTCTATGTCCACCATCAAGAGCTGCTCAGGCGCATCACTCCTGAGCAAGCTGGTCAAGTTCCACCTGATTCAGCTGCTCGACTGGCCCTGGGGCGGGTGGTGAGGGAACCAACACTGGGGAAAATCAGCCTCACTATCACTCTCACCAATCTGCCTGCTGCTGGTGTATCTGTCCATGACAGTATCAGTAAGAGTGACCACCGCACAGTCCGTGTGGAGACAAAATCCCATCTTCACAGTGAGATTACCTTACATTTTGTTGGGCAAGAGATACGGGATGTCAGGAAGAACTTTGTTTTTAGCAGCAATTGGCAATGACTTGGAAATTGGTGTCCATTCAGGTGAGGAAGGTGAAGACACTCAGTGAGTACAATGACAGATTGGATGGGCTCTTGATGGAAATAAACCTGCAAGGCCCTGGGGGACGAGTAGGGGAGGGGGTGGGACGGACTGGATTGCCCCATGAAATGACAGCATTTCCCTAACAGGCTGAATGTTCTCCCCCTGTGCTGGAAATAGGTCTCACTCAATGAGGGGTTCACAATTAGAGAGTTTGGATGCAGTAAATACAGGACAAATTGTTTCTCCAGGCAGGAGGGTCAATAACAAGAGGGCTCACATTTCAGAAAGGGTCTGAAGGACAAGAGAGAAGATAGGAACATTTTTATCCAGCGAGTTCATGATGACTGTCTGCAAGGTGAGTGGAAGTGGATTCAACAGCAACTTTCAAAAGGGCATTTGGAGAAATAGCTGAAAAGGAAACAATTGCAGGGTTATACAGGAAGGGATGGGTAAATGGGTCTCATTGGACTCATTTGACTAACAGTCACAATAGGCCCAGTGACCTCTGTCTGTGCTGTATAAGAGCTTACACACACTTAGTCTCACCTTTACACAAAGACTGGGAGAAACAGACAACCCAGTTTACAGAAGAGTGTTTTCCCAAGCAAAACGCTCTTGAACCAACTCAGCAAACAGGCCAGACGAGATTTACTGATATAAGTCGGCCATGCAATGGCAAGGAACAACGAAGCAAAAGTAATGAGTCTGAACAGTATGTTAAATAGCAGTATCATCAAGGGGGGAAGCGATGAAGGGCTGGTGGTCAGAGAGAATGCTCTCGGCGTCTGAAGGTTCTGCTGTCAATGGTGGGATGGTGGAAGCAACAATGGGCAGGAGACCAGAGAGAGAACATGGAAAGGGGAGGGAGGGAATGTGAGTCTGCAGCAGGACACAGAGTGATGGAGGAGGGAGGCCATGGAGGCAATTGGCTGGCAGTGAGGTCAGGGGTCATTCTGGATCGACACGAGGTGTAAGAGAGGGAAGGACCCACTCTATATCAGACAAGTTGGGGTTTATGGAATATGGCTTTAGGAAGCTGGGAAAGGACATTGGAATCATGTAGTTTGGAAGTGGGACGACCGGATGTCGGGTTTCTGTGGTCAAGGGGCTGAGGTAGTGCAGAGACAGACAGTGTTGTTCAAATTGAAATAAGAGACCTACATGATCGAGAGGATGTGGGGTTTGCAGCTCAGGTACTGGACAGTCCAGTGGGAAGGAGGTCCATGCTTACGAGTCCTATGGGAAGATGGCCCATGTATACATCAGCAGAGAGTCATAGATGTTTACAGCATGGCATGAAGCCCTTCAGTTCAACTCATCCATGCTGATCAAGTTTCCAAAACTGAACCAATCCCATTTGCCTGTGTTTGGCCCAATCCTCTCAAAACCCTTCCTATCCATGTTCCTGTAAAAATGTCCTTGAAATGTAGTAATTGTACTCGCCTCTACGAATTCTCTGGCAGCTCATTGCACACACACACCCTCCCCTGTGTGAAAGTGTTGCCTGTCTGAATCCTTCTCATTCTTTCCCCTCTGTACGGGACTCTCCTACCCGGTGGAAAATCTATGACCCTCGTGATTCTATAAACTTCTGTAAGGTCAACCCTAAATCTCCTGCATTCCGTGGAAAAACATCTCGGCCTATCTATCCTTGTCTTGTAATTCAAACCCTCCAATCTTGAAAACATCCCTGTTAATCTTCCTTTTATCCAAACCAGTGCAATAACTTCCTTCCTATAGCAGGTTGAGCAGAAATGTACAGTGTCCAAATGTGGCCTTCCCAATGCCTTGTACAGCTGTAACATGATGTCCCAGCTCCTGTACTCCCTCCTTTGACAAGTGAAGGTGAGCATGCCAAATACGTTCTTCATCACTTTGTCTACCTGTGGCCCTACTTCCAAGGAACTATGTACCTGTACCCCTCAGTCTCTCTGTTCAACAACACTCCCCATTGCTCTACCATTAATTGTGTAATTCCTGCCCTGGTTTGTCTTACCAAAATGTAATTCCTTCCATTTAACGAAATTTCCATCTCGATTTGTTGACCCACTGGCCCAGTTGATCAAGATGACATTGCACTCTTGGAAAATCTTCTTCCCTGTCCACGACGCCAACAAATTTAATGTCATCCACAAACTTCCTTACCATTCCTGTTATATTCTCATCCAAATGTTTTCTTTAAATGATGAGCAACAGTTGATCCAGGATCGATTCTTGTGGCAGACGGCTGGTAACTGGCTTCCAGTCTGAAGAACAACCGTCTCTCACCAGCCTCTACCTCATAAGATCAGGCCAATTTTATATCCAATGATATCCATGAGGAATCTTGTCTAAGGCCTTGCCTAACTCCATGTGGACAGAGTGTACTGCTCTACCTTTATCTATTTTCTTGAATACTTCTTCAAAAACTCAGTCATCGACACATCTCCATCGGAAACTCCAGTGAATAGGAGGCCTATGTTTATTCTTCTCACTTGGAGATCCAGTCAGAAGGAGGCCCCAAGTTTACTGGCCTGTCTTGGAAGATCCAGTCAGAAGAAGGCCCATGTTTACTGGTCTCTCTTGGAGGATCCAGTCAGAAAGAGATCTATGTTTACTGGTCTCTGTTGGAGGTTCCAACAGGAAAAAGGTCCATGTTTACTGGTCTCCTTTGGAGAGTCCAATAGAAAGGAGGCCCATGCTTACTGGTCTCTACTGGATGATCCAATCCGAAGGAAGTCCATGTTTACGGTCTCTCTTGGAGCATCCAGACAGAAGGAGGTCCATGCTTACTAGTCTCTCTTGGGATTGTTCAGTGGGAAGGATGCCCATGTCCCTCCATTGGACAGCCCCATGAACTGAATTCCATGTTTATTGGACTCTAGTGGAATGTCCATTGCATCATGGACACCATGGTGGGTGTGGGGGCAGTTCCATTCTGTTGTAACTGTGTGATGCTCTGACCTATATCCCAGTCAAACAGCCTGAATCAGAGACTGATCAGGGAAGGGGAAGGACAGGGGAAGGGATTGGAACATGTTGTGAAAGGACAGGATGGATCAGTGGGTCAGAGCCTGTCCTATCCCTCCAGCTCACACTGATGGCCTGAGGAACTCCTCTCTCTGCTAGGCCTTCATGGATTAGATTTATGTCCAAACCTTATCTTACCAAAATACAGCACTCACATTTATCTGAATTAAACTCGATCTGCCATTCCTCAGCCCACTGGCCCAGTTGATGAAGATCCTACTGCACTCTGAGACAGCCTTCTTCATTGGCCACGATGCTACCTGAAAATTCACCTGAACACAGTCTCACAACTCTGGCCCCTCTCTGTCCATTACATTCCAGTCTACATTCAGAAATTAAAGACCCCTTCCCCGCATTTATAACGACTCTGTCATATTTGCAGGCTTCTGTAAATTCCTTGCAGATGTATTTGTCCACATTCTTCCCACTGGGTGGTGACTAACTGACTGCACTGAGGATTCTGTGGACCTCGGTTTTTGTTACTGAGATGGGAGAAAACTGTGAACCGTCTGCAATCCCTGGAATCTGACAGCACAGGAGGTTGGTTCTAGGATTTGTTTTACAGTAACAGCACAGTGATGGAAAGTTTGTCAGTCACTCTCTCACAAACACACACGACTGCACTTCGAGATCAGAAACAGAATCCAGCAGCAGCTCTGTCTCCAAGCTGTGAAACCTGCACAGAATTCTTCCCTCATTCAGTTTATAACTGGCAGGATAGACCAAGCAGGGGTGGCCACACAGTGGTGTGTACAGTCAGAAGGGAAATGCCCTGGGAGACCTCACCATTAACTATGGAACCCATGAAGCCTCATGACAGCAGGTCAAACATGGGGAAGGAAACCTCCTGCTGATTACCACATAGTATCGCCCTCACCTCCAACCTCAACTGAGCAGTCAGTCCTCCTCCATGTTGAACAACACTTGGAGGGATCACTGAGGGTGGGAAGGATAAAGGATATACCCTGAGTAAGGGACTTCAAAGTCCACCATCAAGAGCTGCTCAGAAGCATCACTGCTGAGCAAGCAAGTCATGTTCCACCTGATTTAGCTGCGAGACTGCACCTGGGGCAGGTGGTGAGGAAACCAACAAGAGGGAAAAACATCCTTACTGTCACCCCCACCAATCTGCCTGCTGCTGGTGTATCTGTCCATGACAGTAGCAGTAAGAGTGACCACCTCACAGTCCGCGTGGAGACAAAATCTCATCTTCACATTGAGATTACCTTACATTTTGTTGGGTAAGAGATACGGGATGTCAGGAAGAACTTTGTTTTTAGCAGCAATTGGCAATGACTTGGAAATTGGTGTCCATTCAGGTGAGGAAGGTGAAGACACTCAGTGAGTACAATGACAGATTGGATGGGCTCTTGATGGAAATAAACCTGCAAGGCCCTGGGTGTCGAGTAGGGGAGGGGGTGGGACTGACTGGATTGCTTCATGAAATGACAGCATTTCCCTGACAGGCTGAATGTTCTCCCCATGTGCTGGAAATAGGTCTCACTCAATGAGGGGTTCACAATTTGAGAGTTTGGATGCAGTAAATACAGGACAAATTGTTTCTCCAGGCAGGAGGGTCAGTAACAAGAGGGCACACATTTCAGAAAGGGTCTGAAGGACAAGAGAGAAGATAGGAACATTTTTATCCAGCGAGTTCATGATGACCGTCTGCAAGGTGAGTGGAAGTGGATTCAACAGCAACTTTCAAAAGGGCATTTGGAGAAATAGCTGAAAACGAAACAATTGCAGGGTTATACAGGAAGGGCTGGGTAAATGAGACTCATTGGACTCATTTGACTAACAGTCACAATAGGCCCAGTGACCTCTGTCTGTGCTGTATAAGAGCTTACACACACTTAGTGTCACCTTTACACAAAGACTGGGAGAAACAGGCAACCCTGTTTACAGAAGAGTGTTTTCTCATGCAAAATGCTCTTGAACCAACTCAGGGAACAGGCCAGACTAGATTTACTGATGAGGAATAATTCAGCAAATCAATGGCAATGGAACAGTGAACCAAAAGTGATGGCACTGAACAGTATATTTAATAGCGCAACCATCGAGTGGGGAAGGGTTGAAGGGCAGGAGGTCAGAGAGCACGCTGGAAGGGTCTGAAGGCTCTGCTGTCAATGGTGGGATGGAGGAAGCAGCAATGGATTGGAGACCAGAGACAGAAGATGGAAGGGGAAGGAGGGAATGTGAGTCTGCAGCAGGACACAGAGTGAGGGAGGAGGGAGGCCATGGAGGCAATTGGCTGGCAGTGAGGTCAGGGGTCATTCTGGAATGATAGACGGGGAAGACAGGCAAGGGCCCATTCCATATCAGAGAAGTTGCTTGCTCCTCCTGCAAAATGTGGCAGGTGGAAGACATGGCACACATCTCCGCTGGCTACACCTGTGGGAAGTGCACCCAACTCCAGCTCCTTGAAAACCGTGTTAGGGAATTGGGGCTGAAGCTGAATGAACTACGGATCATTCGGGAGGCTGAGGGGGTAATTGAGAGGAGTTACTGGGAGTTGGTCACTTGTCAGTCTCAGCACAAGGATAACTGGGTTACACTTAGTGGGAGGAAAGGGGACAGTCAGTCAGTGCAGAGATCCCCTGTGGACATTCCCCTTAGCAGTAAGTATACCGTTTTGGATACTGCTGGGGGGGATAACCTACCAGAGGAAAGCCATAGCAGTCAGTTCTCTGACACTGAGCCTGACACTGTGGCAAAGAAGAGAAGGGGGCAGAATAGAAAAGTACTCGTGGTAGGGGACTCGATAGGGAATCGACAGGAGATTTTGTGGTCAGGATCGGGATTCCCGGAAGGTATGATGCCTCCCTGGTGCCAGGGTCCGGGACGTCTCTGATCGGATGGAAAAGGTTCTAAAATGGGAGGGTGAACAGCCAGAAATCTTGTTACATATTGGCACTAATGATATAGCCAAGAAAAGGATCGAAGATATAAAAAGTGATTTCAGGGAGTTAGGATGGAAGCTGCAGAGCAGGACGAACAGAGTAGTGTTCTCTAGTTTACTACCGGTGCCACGAGATAGGGAGGTGAGGAACAGGGAGCGGGTGCAGCTTAACACATGGCTGCACAGCTGGTGTAGGAGGGAGGGCTTCAGATATGTAGATAATTGGGATGCCTTCTGGGGAAGGTGGGACCTGGACAAGAAGGACGGGTTGCATCTGAACTGGAAGGCGACCAATGTCCTGGGTGGAAGGTTTGCTCGAGTCGTTCGAGAGGGTTTAAACTAGTATGGCAGGGGGGTGGGAACCTGAGCTGTCTACCGGAGGTAAGAGTTGATGCAGGGGAGGCAACAGCAAGAGGTAGACCAGCTAGTGGGAAGGATTTTCCTGGGAAGGAACCAAGGGATCAGTTAAAGTGTGTTTGCTTTAACGCAAGGAGTATCAGAAATAAAAGTGATGAACTTAGAGCATGGATCAGTACCTGGTGCTATGATGTTGTGGCCATAACAGAGACATGGGTTTCTCAGGGGCAGGAATGGTTGCTGGATGATCCAGGGTTTAGAGCATTTAAAAAGAATAGGGAGGGGGTAAAAGAGGACGGGGTGTAGCACTACTAATCAGAGAGGGTATCACAGCTACAGAAGCTTCCATTGTCGAGGAAGATCTGCCTACTGAGTCAGTATGGGTGGAAATTAGGAACAGCAAGGGAGCAGTCACCTCTTTAGGGGTTTACTACAGGCCCCCCAATAGCAGCAGGGAGATGGAAGAAAACATAGGTCGGCAGATTTTGGAATAGTGTGGACATAGGAGGGTTGTTGTAATGGTTGACTTTAACTTTCCCAATATTGATTGGAACCTCCTTCGCGCAGAAGATTTGAATGGAGCTGTTTTTGTAAGGTGTTCAGGAGGGATTCCTAACTCAGTACTTTGACAGGTCGACAACGGGAGAGGCCATTCTAGACTTAGTGCTCGGAAACGAGCCAGGGCAGGTATCAGATCTTGTGGTGGGAGAGCATTTTGGTGATAGTGACCACAACTGCCTCACATTCTACATAGCTATGGAGAAGGAGAGCATTAGGCAAAATGGGAGGATATTTAATTGGGAAAGAGGAAACTATGATGCGATTAGACATGAGTTAGGAAGCATGGATTGGGAGCAATTGTTCCATGGTAAAGGCACTATAGACATGTGGAGACTGTTTAAGGAACAGTTGTTGCAAGTGCTGAATAAATATGTCCCTCTGAGACAGGCAAGAAGTGGTAAGATAAAGGAACCTTAGATGACGAGAACGGTGGAGCTTCTCGTCAAAAGGAAAAAGGTAGCTTTCATAAAGTGGAGGAAGCTCTAGAGGATTACAGGCAGGCAAGGAAGGAGGCTTAAAAATGGTCTGAGGAAAGCCAGGAGGGGGCACAAGAAAGGCTTGGCAGAACAGATGAGGGAGAACACAAAGGCAGTTTACACTTATGTGAGGAATAAGAGAATGGTCAAAGAAAGAGTAGGGCCGATCTGATGTAACATAGGGAATTTGTGTGTGGAGCCCGAGGAGGTAGGGGAAGCCCTAAATGAGTTTTTTTCTTTCTGTCTTTACGATAGAAACAAACTTTGTAGTGAAAGAAACCTTTGAAGAGCAGGTGTGCATGCTGAAATGGATAGAGATAGAGGAAGCTGATGTGCTGAAAATTTTGTCAAACATTAAGATTGACAAGTAACCAGGCCCGGACCAGATTTGTCCTCGGCTGCTTTGGGAAACGAGAAATGCAATTGCTTCGCCTCTTGCGAAGATCTTTTCATCCTCGCTCTCCACTGGAGTCATACCTGAGGACTGGAGAGAGGCAAATGTAATTCCTCTCTTTAAGAAAGGAAATAGGGAAATCCCCAGCAATTACAGCCCTGTAAGTCTCACGTCTGTCGTCTGCAAGGTGGTAGAAAGGATTCTGAGGGATAGGATTTATGACCATCTGGAAGAGCATGGCTTGATTAAATGCAGTGAACACGGCTTTCTGAGGGGCAGGTCATGCCTCACAAACCTTATCGAGTTCTTTGAGGATGTGACTAGAAACGTTGATGAGGGTCGAGCTGTGGATGTGGTGTATATGGACTTCAGCAAGGCATTTGATAAGGTTCTCCATGGTAGGCTCACTCAGAAGGTCAGGAGGAATGGGATTCAGAGGAACATAGCTGTCTGGATACAGAATTGACTGGCCAACAGAAGTCAGCGAGTGGTAGTAGAAGGAAAATACTCTGCCTGGAACTCTGTGGTGAGTGGTGTTCGACAGGGCTCTGTCCTTGGGCCTCTATTGTTTATAATTTTCATTAATGACTTGGATGAGGGGATTCAAGGATGGGTCAGCAAGTTTGCAGATGACACAAAGGTTGGAGGTGTTGTTGACAGTATAGAGGGCTGTTGTAGGCTGCAGCGGGACATTGACAGGATGCAGAGATGAGCTGAGAGGTGGCAGATGGAGTTCAACCTGAATAAATGCGAGGTGATGCATTTTGGAAGGTCGAATTTGAAAGTTGAGTACAAGATTAAGTATAGGATTCTTGGCAGTGTGGAGGAACAGAGAGACCTTGGGGTGCAGGTACACAGATCCCTTAAAATGGCCACCCAGGTGGACAGGGTTGTTAAGAAAGCATATGGTGTTTAGGCTTTCATTAACAGGGGTATTGATTTTAAGAGTCGTGAGATCTTGTTGCAGCTCTATAAAACTTTGGTTAGACCGCACTTGGAATACTGCGTCCAGTTCTGGTTGCCCTATTATAAGAAAGATGTGGATGAGGATGTTTCCCAGGATGCTGCCTGGACTGGAGGGCTTATCTTATGAGGAGAGGTAGACTGAGCTCGGACGTTTTTCATTGGTGAAAAGGAGGAGAAGAGGGCACCTAATTGAGGTATACAAGATAATGAGAGGCATAGATAGAGTCGATAGCCAGAGACTATTTCCCAGGGCAGAAATTACTAACACGAGGGTGTCATAGTTTTAAGCTGGTTGGAGGAAAGTATAGAGGGGATGTCAGAGGCGAGTTCTTTACACAGAGAGTTGTGGGCGGTACGGTGGCACAGTGGTTAGTACTGCTGCATCACAGCGCCAGAGACCCGGGTTCAATTCCCACCTCAAGTGACTGACTGTGTGGAGTTTGCACGTTCTCCCCGTGTCTGCACGGGTTTCCTCCGGGTGCGCCGGTTTCCTCCCACAGTCCAAGGATGTGCAGGTCAGGTGAATTGGCCATGCTAAATTGCCCGTAGTGTTATGTAAGTGGTAAATGTAGGGGTATGGGTGGGTTGCGCTTCGGCGGGTCGGTGTGCACTTGTTGGGCCGAAGGGCCTGTTTCCACACTGTAATGTAATCTAATCTAATCTAAAAAGTTGGAGTTTATGGAATATGGCTTTAGGAAACTTGTAGAGGACATTGAAATCATGTAGTTCGGAGGCAGGACAAGCAGGAATTAGGGTTTCTGTGGTCAAGGGGATGAGGTAGTGCAGAGATGGACAATGTTGTTGAGATTGAAATAAGAGGCATACCTGATGGAGAGGATGTGGGGTTGGCAGCTCAGGTGGTGGAAAGTCCGGAGGGAAGGAGGGCCATGTTTATTGGTCCTGTGGGAAGGTGGCCCATGTGTGCATCATCAAAGAGTCGTAAAGATTTACAGCATGGCATCAGGCCCTTCAGCTCCACTCATCCATACTGACCAAGTTTCCAAAACTGAACTAGTCCCATTTGCCTGTGTTTGACCGAATCCTCTCTAAATCCTTCCTATCCATGTTCCTGTAAAAATGTTCTTGAAATGTAGTAATTGTACTCACCTCGAACACTTCTTCTGGCAGCTCATTACACATACAGACCAACATCTGTGTGAAAAGGTTGCCTCTCAGGTCCCTTCTAATTCTTTCCCCTCTCAACTTAAACCTATTCCTTCGAGTACTGGACTCTCCTACGCTGGGGAAAACACTTTGACTCTTCATCTTATCTATGATCCTCATGATTCTGTAAACCTCTATAAAGTCACCCCTCAATCTTCTGCATTCCCTGGAAAAACATCTCGGCCTATCCATCCTAGTCTTGTAATTCAAACCCTCCAATCTTGATAACATCCCTGTTAATCTTTTTTTATTCAAACCACTGTAATAACTTCCTTCCTATAGCAGGGTGAGCAGGAATGCGCACAGAGTCTAAATATGGCCTTCCCAACGCTTTGTACAGCTGTAACATGATGTCCCAGCTCCTGCACTCCCTGCTTTGACCGGTGAAGGTGAGTGTGCCAAATACCTTCTTCACCACCCTGTCTACTTAGGACACTACTTCCAAGGAACTGTGTACCTCTACCCCTCGGTCACTCTGTTCAACAACACTCACCATGGCTCTACCATTAATTGTGTAATTCCTGCCCGAGTTTGTCTTGCCAAAATACAACTCCTTCCATTTATCGAAATTAAGCTCCATCTGGATTTGTTGACCCACTGGTCCAGTTGATCAAGATGACATTGCACTCTTGGATAACCTTCTTCCCTGCCCACTCTGCCAACAATTTTAATGTGAGCCACAAACTTAGTGACCATTCCTGCTATTTTCTCATCCAAACTGTTCACATAAACGATGAACAACAATGGATCCAGGATCGATTCTTGTGGCAGACGGCTGGTCACTGGCCTCCAGTCTGGAGAACAACCCTCTCTCACAAGCCTCTGCCTCCTAACATAGGCCAAATTTATATCCAATTGGCGAGCTCTCCCTGGATCTTATGTGATCTAATCTTATTAAGCAGTCTACCATGGGGAACCTTGTATCAGGCCTTGCTTAATTCCATGTAGCCAGAGTGTACTACTCTACCTTTGCCTATCTTCTTGCTTATTTCTTCAAAAACTCAACCATCTACTTATCTCCATTGGAAATTCCAGTGAATAGGAGGCCCATATTTACTCTCTTGGAGGATCCAGTCAGAAGGATGTCCATGTTTACTGGTCTGTATTGGAGGATCCAGGAGGAAGGAGGTCCATGTTTACTGATCTCTACTGGATGATCCAGTCAGAAAGAGGTCCATGTTTACTCGTCTCCTTTGGAGAGTCCAGTCAGAAGCAGACCAATGTTTACTTGTATTACTGCTGAAGGCCTTTTGCCCAAAAGGTCGATTTTACTGCTCCTCGGATGCTGCCTGAACTGCTGTGCTCTTCCAGAACCACTAATCCAGAATCTGGTTTCCATCATCTGCAGTCATTGTTTTTACCCAATGTTTACTGGTCTCTAGTGGAGGCTCCTGCAGGAAGGAGGCCCATGTTTACTGGTCTCTGTTGGGAGGTTTAGTGGGAAGGAGACCCATGTCTCTCCATCAGACAGCCCCATGAACTGAATTCCATGTTTACTGGACTCTGTTGGAGAGTCCAGTGCATTGTGGACACCATAGTGGGTATGGGGTTCAGTTCCTTTCTGTTGTAACTGTATGATGGTTCAACCCACATCCCAGTAAAACACCCTGACTCAGAGACTGATCATGGAAAGAGAAAGAGCGTGGTAGGAGAGGGGAAGGTATTGACAAATGTTGTGAATGGACAGGCTGGGTCAGTGGATCAGAGCCTGTCCTGTCCCTCCAGCTCACACTGATGGCCTGAGGATCTCCTCTCTCTGCTAGGCCTTCATGGAATGAGATTTGTGTCCAAACCAGTCCCCAGTGAGAATAGGCCAACAGCATAGAACTACCCTTCATTTGACAAGAATCTAGCCATCTTTCTGAGAGAGGCCAAACCCAGGTCAATCTGTAAAATGGGGCCTTACTCGAGGAGAAGAAATGCTTCTGGGGTCAGGGGTTAACATCCATGAGTGGGGCAGAGCAGAGGGAGATTTATCCTGCATTCAACTGCGACCACCTGAGACACTGTGAGAAAGAGACTGAAGTGAGACAGAGACAGAGGGCGAGTGTCTGTATGTGTGTGTGTCTGTGTGTGTTTGTCTGCGTGTGTGTGTGTGTATCTGCGGGTGTGTGAGAGAGAGAGAAAGTGAGAGATATGAGCATGATTAGAGACAGAATGACAGAGAGTGCGGCTGTAGATTGTGAATACAGAGAAGGAGGGAGAGAGATAGAGGGAGGTAGAGAGAAGAGAGATAACAGAGGCTTTAAATTGAAGCGAGAGAGGGAGTGAGTGATGGAGACAGTGAGAGATGGAGAAATAGAGATTATGAGATGGAGTGAGAAAGTGTGAGTGAGTTGGGGAGAGTGGCTATGAGACAGAGTGAGATAGAGAGAGAGAACATGAAAGAGATTAACGGTGGTAGAGAGAGAGGTAGAGAGAAAGAAGTGTCAGATGTGAGACAGAGAGAGAGAGGTGGACAGGTCCTGGTCATCACATTCTGGGAAGGATGTGATTGTACTTGAGAGGGTGCAGAGATTTCCCAGGATGCTGCCTGGGATGGAGGGTCAGCTGTGAGGAAATCTTGGAAAGGTTGGGATTGATTCCTTGGAGCAGTGAAGGCTGAGAGGGGACATGATAGAGGGCTATAGCATTATTCAGGGCAGTGTTAGGGTGGGCAGGAAGGCGCTTTATCCGTCAGTAGAGGACTCAATAACCTGGGACAGAGATTGAAGGTAACACAGACGTGGACACACGGAAACTCGGAGCTGGAGTAGGCCTTTCGGCCCTTTGAGCCTGCTCTGTCATTCAGTATGATCATGGCGACCCTCCATCTCAAAACCATATTCCTACTTTCTCCCCATTCCCTTCATGCTGTTAAAATGCAAAACAATTATCTCTCTCTTTTTCTTGAATTTATACAGTTCCTTGGGTTCCACAGCTGTCCTACCCTTTGAGTGAAGAAACGTTTCCTTGTCTCAGCCCTAAATGATCTACCCTGTATCCCCCTGAGACTGTGTCCCCTGGTTCCAGACTCCTCAACCAGGGGAAACCTCCTCCCTGCCCAGCCCTGTTGAATTTTATACATTTCAATCAGATCCCCTCTCATCCTTCTGAACTCATGTGAGTCCAGGCCCAGTCGAGGTCGGGAGAGTGAGAGGAGAGTTCAGGAGAAATGTTTCCACCCAGAGGGTGGTGGGAGTCTCGAACTCTCTGCCTGAAAGGCTGGTTGAGTCACAAACTCTCGTGACATTGGAGCAGTGTTTAGATATTCCCTTGTGTTGCTGCAGCCACCCGGGTAATGGGCCAAGAGCTGGAGGGTGGGATTAATGTCATCAGATCATGTTTAACAGCACAGAAACAATAGGCCAAATGGCCTCATTCAGTGCTGTTCACATCAATGACTCTCTGAGACAGAGAGAGAGAGAATGAGGGGGAGAGAGAGAGAAGAGGAAGTGTGAGGGGCTGACGTGGCTCTCTCTGTCTGATGCCATTTACATACTGAGGAACACCCAGTCAGACTCTCATTGACTGCAGCTTTATAAAGCAGAGCCCAGTGAAGGGAGAGTTTATCAGGAACCAGGCCCAGGGACAGGAGCACACACCATGATTTCACACATCCAGCTGATCTGGCCCCTGGCATTCTGTGTCGCAGGTACAAATCTCTCTCCTTCCACCTTGAATCTTTAGATGCTCTCCATTTCACTCCATTTCCACTGACTTGTGATAGAAGGGAAAATGCTGAAACTAGAGGAATGCTCACTGTCTCCAACAATCTCTCATTTGACAGGCTCTTTCTGTGACAGTTCTGACTTCACTGTGTTTCTCTTTGACCACTCAGGTATCAGTGGGGACATCATCATGACTCAGTCTCCCTCGGTGCTGTCAGTGGGACTGGGCCAGACCACAACCATCACCTGTACGGCCAGTCAAAGTATTAGCAATGCCCTTGCTTGGTACCAGCAGCGAGAAGGTCAGAAACCCTCTCTCCTGATCTATGGTGCAACAAATCGATTCACAGGAGTCTCCGATCGATTCACTGGCAGTGGATCAGGGACCAGTTTCACCCTGACAATCAGCAACGTTCAGAATGAGGATGTCGCTGACTATTACTGTCAGAAGTTTACAGCTGGCCTTCACGGTGATACAGAGCCGTGCAAAAATCTCAATACACATAGCACCACCTCCTGTACTGACACATTCATAATTATATGTTATACATAATAATAGACACTCAGCCCTACCTCTGTCACTGATACAAACACAGTAATAAATAAATAAAAATGAACAAATTACCCCATGCTGGGATTGTCACTGTCCATGACACACTCCAGTCCCTATGGTGTCCACTGCTCACTGAAAGCTTCAAGTTTCCCTCTTACACTCCATGGCCTCGTGTGAAGAATGGCTGCAAGATGTAATATCAAAAAATAAATTTAACAAACCTCCCCAGCCCAGCTGGACACATCTCAGAGAGAGAAAAAGAATGAGAGGAAGAAAGAAATGAATGAGGGAGAAACAGAGAGGGGCAGGGAGAGTGAGAGTGACAGAGGGAAGTAGAGAGTAGAGGTTTTTGTTCAGCATCTGCACTGGGAGTTCTCACTGTGGGACACATTCGGGAAAGGAACCAAGCTCAGACTGAGTAAGTAAATCTCTATCCTCCATTATTTACCCTGTCAATACTGAAACACAATTTCTGAAACACAAATGCTGAATTGTTGAAGGTGTTGGTGAGAAGCTGCAGTGAATGAAATGGTTGATTGAGGAGCACTGTGTCGAACAGGGTGTCCAGCTGTATTTCTTTAGTCCCATTGTCCCTTTAAACAGCAAGATATAAGTCAGTCAGTTTTACTCACCGTGTGGAGGAGCTCTGTCCATTTGCAGCCTGTGGTCCCATTCCTGCAGCATGGAGTGAAATCAGTGAGTAGCCTCCTGTCAATCTCAGTGTGACAGACACGGACAGAGTTTGATGTGAGCTCTGGCTCCCTGTCCCAGTCTCTGATCTCACTGACCTCAGTAGCAGCAGCAGCAGCAACACAGTGAGACACCGAGCTCCCACATCCCCCAGCTTTAACTCTGCTCAATCACACAATCACAGAATTGTTGCAGTGCACAAGGAGGCCATTCTGCCCATCCTGTCTGTACTAGCTCTCTGAATGAGCAATTCACTGAATGTCATTCTCCTGCCTTCTCCCTGTCACCCTGACCATTGTTCCTTTTCAAATAACAGTCTCATTCCCTTCGGAATGTTTCAATTGAAGCTGCCTCCACCACACTCTCAGGCAGTGTATTCCACACCTTAACCACTCACTGGCCGAAAATGTTTTTCTTCATCTCACTTTGTTCGTTTTCCCAATTACTTTCAATCTGTGGTCTCTCGGTCTCAAATCCTTTCTCAATTGGGAACATCTTCCCCTATTTACTCTGTCCAGGCCCCTTATGAT
Source organism: Chiloscyllium punctatum (assembly GCF_047496795.1). Classification (NCBI taxonomy): domain Eukaryota; kingdom Metazoa; phylum Chordata; class Chondrichthyes; order Orectolobiformes; family Hemiscylliidae; genus Chiloscyllium; species Chiloscyllium punctatum. Next base: position 9,173,399 of record NC_092745.1, on the reverse strand, counting down.
TTTGTGTTCCTTGAGTAAATCTCCTTTCAGCCTTCTCCAAAGAAGACAGTCCCAAATCCTCCAGTAGATCTTCACAACTGATCTTCCTCTTCCCTGGAATGACGTTTCGGAATATAATTTGTCATCACTACAAAGCATTCACATGCTTTCTGAATTAGTCACATTATCTATTCCCTCATGATTTTATAAGTGTCTCAGCCTCCAATGCTGAAGGGTAAATTGCCCCAGTTTATTCATCCTCGTCATATCGTTCAAACCCTCCAATTCCTAGCAAACGCTTTGTAAATCTTTTCCTGCACCTTTTAAAATTTTACCAACATCCTTCCTATCACAGGATGATCAGAATTGTTCACATTATTCCCAAAGTGGCCTCACTCATCTCCTGTACAGCTGCAACATGATGTCCCAACTCCTGTACTCAATACAGTGACCAATAAAGGCAAACGTACCCAACACGTTCTTCATTGCCCTGTCTCCCTGTGATCTAGTTTTAAGGAATAATGCACGTTACCCTCGCCCCCTCACCCCTCACCCCTCACCCCTCACCCCTCACCCCTCACCCCTCACCCCTCACCCCTCGGTCTCTTTGTTCAGCAACATTCCACAGGGCCCTACCATTAACTGTATAACTCCTGCCCCGGTTTCCCTTTCTAAATGCAACATCTCACATTTATCTAAACTGAACTCCATTTGCCACACCTCTGCCCATTATCCCATCTGATCAAGGTCCCGCTGTACCCTGAGATAATCTTCTTCATTATCCATTGTTGCACCAATTTTGATGTCATTTACAAATTTATGTTAACTCCTATATTCACAGTGAAATCATTTATTTAAATGACCAAAAGCAGTGAACCCAGCCCCAATCCTTGTGGCACACAGCTGTTCACAGATCTCCCCAGTCTGAAAATCAACCCTTTACCACCACTCCCTCTCTCCTATCTTCAAGCTAATTTTTTACTCAAATGGCTAGCTCCCCCTGGATCCCATATGGTCTAACCTTACTAACCAGTCTATCACGTGGAACCTTGTCAAACACTTTGCTGAAGTCCATGCAGACGTATCTACTGTTCTGCCTTCATCAATCTTCTTTGTCACCTCCTCAATCAAATCAGGGAGACACAACTTCCTATGCACAAAACCACATTGCTTATCCAAATGGATGGAAATCCTGTCTCTCAGAATCCACTCAAACATCTTACCCAGCACTGACATCAGACTTACTGGTCTATAGTTCCCTGGCTTTTCCTTACAGCCTTTCTGAAATAATGGTACAACACCTTACCTATAGCTGTTGATGATAAACATATCTCAGCAAGGGTTCCAGCATCTCTTCCCTAGTTTCCCACAATATTCTGAGATACACCTGATCAGGTTCCAGGGATTTATCTACCTTTATATGCTTTAAGACCTTTCACATCTCCTCATTTGTATTGTGGACTTTTTCAAAACATCACTATTTTTCCAAATTCCCTCGCTTTCATGTCATTCTCCCCAATAAATACTGACCTGAAATATTTGTTTCGGATCTCACCCATCTCCTGTGTCTTACCAAAATACAGCACTCACACTTATCTGAATTAACTCCATCTGCCATTCCTCAGCCCACTGGCCCAGTTGGTCAAGCTCCTATTATACTCTGAGACAGCCTTCTTCACTGGACACGATGCCACCTGAAAATTCACCTGAACACAGTCTCAGAACTCTGGCCCCTCTCTGCCCGTTACATTGCTACTACCCCAGTCTATATTCAGAAATTAAAGACCCCGTCACCCCATTATAACGATTCGATCATATTTGCATGACACTGGAAATTCCTTGAATTTGTACTCCTCCACATCCTTCCCAATGGGTGGTGAGGATTCCGTCGACCTTGGTGTTCGTCTCTGATATTCCCTCCTGGCTCCCAGAGCCCTGTAAATCACCCCAAAGGAACTCAGTCCCAGCTCTGTTGAGGAGCAACACTGTCTGGTCTGTCCAGGTCCCATCTCCCCCAGACCCAGTCCCAATGTCCCAAGAATCTGAAGCTCTCCCTCCTGGACCCTCCCTCCAGCCCCACAGTCATCTGCGTTATCCTCCTGTTCCTCTTCTCACTTGTGTGGATCACGGGAAGTAATGTGCAGATTCCTACTTTTTAGTTCCTAGTCCTAATTCCTTTCCACACTCCCTAAATTCTGACTGCAGGACCACGTCCTTTTCCTCCCTCCATCACTGAAACCGATGTGGACCACAACACTGAGTGTTCCCCCTCTCCCCTCAGAGTACTCTGCAGCTGCTCAGTGACATCCTTGACCCTGCCACCACACCATCCTGAATTCCCATCTGCAGCTGCAGACACACCTATCGATTGCCCTCACTCTTGAATCTCCTCTCACTATCGCTCTTCCAGTCTTTCTTGTGACCCGCTGTACAGCTGAGCCCCCTGCGGTGCCATGGACTTGGCTCCGGCTGCACGCCCCAGATGAACCATCGTTCCCATCGGGATTCCAAACAGCTCCAGCAGGGCTCACAGTCCAGTGGGTTCAGTGTTCCAGGGTTTTGGGGAAACTCTCCAGAAGACTTTAAGAAATAGGAGCAGAAATCAGCCATTCAGCCCATTGAATCTGCTCTGCCATTTGATCTTGGCAGATATGCCTCTCACCCCCATTCTCCTGCCTGCTCCACAGGAACGTTCAATCCCCTTAACAATCGCAAACCGATCTATCTCTGTCTTAAATACACTCAGTGACTTGGCCTCCACTGCCCTCTGTAACAATGAGTTCCACAGATTCACCACCCTCTGGCTGAAGAAATTCCTCTTCATCTCAGAACGAAAGAGTCTGCCCTTCATTCTGAGGCTGTGCCTTGGTTACCGAGTCTCTCCTGTTTTTGGAAACATCTTATCCCCATCCACTCTTTCTAGGCTGATCAGTATTCTGTAAATTTCAATAAGATCTCTCCTCATCCTTCTAAACTCCATCGAGTACAGACCCAGAGTCCTCAACCACGCCTCATATGACAAGCCCTTCATCTCCAGGATCATTCTTGTAAACCCCTCCAATGCCAGCACATTGTTTCTTAGAACATGGGTCCCAAATCTGTTCAGAATATTCCAAAATTCAGTCTGACCAGACCCTTACACAGCTTCAGCAGTACATCTCTGCTCTTGTATTCTAGCCCGATCGAAATGAATGCTAACATTTCATTTGCCTTCCCAAGCACAAACTGGACCTGCCTGTTAACCTGAAGAGAAACCTGAATGAGGTTTGTGCTTTAGATTTCCAAAGGCTTTCCTTATTTAGCAAACAGTCTTTGCATCTCTTCTTCCTACCAAAGTGCATAACCTCACATTGTAACATATTGTATTGTATCTGCCACTTCTTTGCCCACTCTCCCAGCCTATCCAGGACCTTTTCAGCCTTCCCACTTCCTCAACACTAAATGTCCCTCCACCTATCTCATGTCAACTTCAAACTTAGCAACAATGTCTTCACTTCCTTCATCCAGATTGTTCATGTATAACGTGAATAGTTATGGTCCCAACATTGACACCTGCAGTACTCTACACGTCACCAGCTGCCATTGTTCCTCACTCTTTGATTTATGCCAAGCTGCCAGTCCTCATTCCATGCCAGTACATTGCCCCTAACACTATGGGCACTTATCGTATGTCAAATGCTTTCTGGAAATCCAAACAGATTAGTTCCTCTGACTCTCCTTTGTCTGACTGGCTCATTGCCTCCTCAAAGAATTCTCACAGATTTGCCAGGTATGACCTCCCCTTGATGAAGCCGTGTTGACTCAGCCCTATTTTACCATTGAACTTCCATGTCCTTTACAATTTTACCCTTAAACTGAAGTCTAAAACCTTACCAACAACTGAATCCAGGCTAACTGGCCTATAATGTCCCATCTTCTACCTCCCTCCCTTCTTAAACAGGGCTGTTATGTGAGCCATTTTCTTGTCTCTTGCCCCTAACCAAATCCCTCCCCACCCCACCTCCACACCCTGACTCCATTGATTCCTGAACGATCATCACCAATGCCTCCACATTCTCCTCAGCGATCTCCTTCAGAACACACGGGTGAAGTTCATCTAGTCTGGGTGAGTTATCCATATTCAGACCTTCCAGCTTCCCCAGTGCCTCCTCCTTAGTGATGGCCACTACACTCCCCTCTGCCCCCTGACAGCCTTGAAGTACTCGTATGCTGCTGGTGTTTTCCAAGGTGCAGACTGATGTAAAGTATCAATTCAATTCCTCGGCTATTCCTTCATTTCCTATTATCCTTTCTCCAGCCTCATTTTCCAGCGATCAAAAGTCTATTTTTGAGTCCCTCTTCCTTTTTGTATATCTGATAAAACTCCTACAATCTTCTTTTATATTACTGGCTAGATCACTCCCACATTTCACCTTCTCAACCCTTCATGCTTTTTTAGTTATCCTCTCCAGGTTTTTGAAGGCTTCCTAATCCTCTGGCTTCCCACTATTCTCCACCACATTGTATGCCTTTTTCTTTTGCTTTTATGCTGTCCTTGACCTCCCTCATCAGCCATGTTTGCCTTGTCCTCCCCTTATTATGTTTCTTCTTTTTTGGGATGAATTCCTGCTCTGCTTCCAGAATTACCCCCAGTAACTCAGCTGTTTGCTGCCCCACCATCTTACCTGCTCGGCTCCCCTTACAATCAACTCTGGCCAGCTCCTTCCTCATGTCTTTGTAATTCCCTTTACTCAACTGAAATCCTGTTCAATCTGATTGCAGCTTCTCCCTCTCAAACTACAGGGGGAATTCGATCATATTATGGTCAATTATCCACAGGGATACTTTCACCTTAAATTCACTAATCAAGTTTGCCTCAAAACACATCAGTGAATCCAGACCTGCCTGTTCCATCGTGGGTCAACCACAAGCTGCTCCAAAATCCACCTCGTCAACATTCCATGAAATCCTTTCCTAGAGACGTGCTACCCAGTCCACCTATCCATTGAAGTCTGTCCTGACATTTTGTATCTGGCGTTTCTGTCTCCTGATTGATTTCCTTCCCCACACCCTGATTATTGCTTGGAGACCTGGACATCAGATTCTGTATTTCTTGCGGTTCCTCAACTCTACCCACACAGATTCTACACCTTCTGACTTTCTATCCCTTCTTGCTATTGATTTAATTTCATTTCTCACGAACAAGGCAACTCTTCCCCCTCTGACCATCGGCCTGTCCTTTTGATGGGACATTATCCTTGGATATTTAGTTCCCAGCCCGGGTCCCCTTACTGCCATGTCTCTGTGATACCCAAAACATCGTACCTGCCAGTTGCAATCTGCACTACAAGCTCATTGTGTATACTGTGTGTATTTAAGTACAACACCCTCAATCCTGCATTGACTGCCCTCCTTCTCATCATTGTCCTCTTATCTGCTGGGCTTTATGTTTGATCTCTGATCCTTTCCATCCTCTCAATCCTATTACATCTTCTAAAAACTTGAATAACCTCTCCTGAACCCTCCTCCACTTTAACTCGTTCAAATTCTTTGGAAACTCAATTTACCTTGATTTGTGGCATCACTTTGTCTCCCTTACTCGGAGTGTTTCGTGCAATTAGATTCAAACTCTAGAAGTTTGTTCTATTATTGATTTTCCCTGTACTTTTATGCTTCCTTTGATATTCAAAATTCCATCCCTTCCTTTTATTTTCTGTTAACAATCAATCCCATCACTAACCAGCAATCCTACCTTCTCCTTTACCTTCCATTTTCTCATTTTCCATCCAACTGAACCAAATTACTTTCTCCTTAGGTTGAGTTCATACCAACATTTATCGTTGAGCCAACATCATTATTGTTCTTTGATCTCATTGCTTCTAGTGGGATCTTGTTGTTTAGAAACTGACTGCCACATGACTGACATTAGAACAGGGACTGCTTGTCAAACAAAACTGTCTGTAAATGTCTTTGGGAGAGCCTCAAGTGTTAAGGACAAGATTGAAATACAATTAGAGTCAGAGAAATGGACAGCACAGAAACAGACCCTTTGGTCCGACTCTTCCGTGCTGACCAGATATCCAAAATTAATTTAGTCCCATTTGACAGCATTTGGCCCATATCCCTCTAAACTCTTCCTATTTATATACCCATGCCTTTTAAATGTTGTAATTGTACCAGTCTTCACCACTTCTTCCGGCAGCTCATTCCACACATTTAACACCCTCGGAATGAAAACGTTGTCCCTTCAGTACCTTTTAAATCTTTCCATTGTCACCTTCAGCCTATGCCCTCCAGTTCTGGACCCCACCACTCTGGTGAAAAGATCTTCTCTATTCCCCCTATCTATACCCTACATGATTTTATAAACCTCTATACGGTCACCCATCAACCAGCAATGCTGCAGGGTAAATGACCTTAGCTTGTTCAGCCTCTTCCTTTCGCTCAAACCCTCCAACCTTGGCAACATCCTTTTAAATCTTTTCTGAAGCATTTTAAGATTCACAACTTTTTTCCTACAGCAGGGCAATCAGAATTGCACACAGTAATCCAAAAGTGACCGAACCAATGTCCACTACAGTGGCAACAGCTCCCAACTCCAATACTCAATGCACTGACCAAATAAGGAAAGCAAACCAAATTATTTCTTCACCCCCCTACCTACCTGCCTGCAACTCCACATTCAAGGAACTAGTATTTTTATTTTTGGATGAACTGGGAGTCTTTCAGTTGTAAAAAATGCCATTCCATGACACTATTGGATGAAGAGCAGGCAGTTCCCCCCTGCTGTCCCTGTTCAATATTTATTCCACAGTCAAGATCAATAAAAATCTATTTCTCTGTTAATTATCATACTGTGTTTGTGATCTTGCTGTGCACAATCTGCTGGAAAGATCCACTGGGGCATCCTCAGATGGGGACAGGTCCTACACAAATGCAAGTATTTCATTAAGGTTTGAGTGTCCTGATCCGGATCCTCATCCATTGTCTGCGCACTCTCACCTTCCAGGGGTCATGGGTTCATTAAGAGCAGTGACCCTGTCTGACCCCAGGACACTGAGACTCTTTGCAGTCTCACTCTTGACATCAGCCCAGTGGTGTGCAGCACGGTTTGAAATATAATCTAGAACCTTCTACACAGGCACCCAATGTGACTCTTTCCTGAATTGTGTAGATCCAAGTCTGCTCCAATGTTCTTGGATAAAGCTCTCCTGATCTGTGGGTGATCGGAGGTTTGTTAAAGATGCACTGAACTCCATCACACTTTCCAGCTCTTGCTCCATAGCTCTAGAGGTTTCACTGTTTCAAGTGAATATGCAAGTGATTTTCAATGTGATGAGGGTTTCTGCCTCTCCTGCCCTTTCAGACAGTGAGTCCCACATCCCTCCAGCTTCTGGGTGAAAGCAATTACCCTCAACTCCCCTCTAATCCTGCCCCCAACTGATTTCAATCTCTCCCCATGGTTGTTGCCCTCTGTGCTGGTGGAAATCAGTCCTTCCCACCCACTCTGTCCAGGCCCCTCATCATTTTACACACCACAATCAAATCTCCCCTCAGCTACCTCTGTTCCAAAGAAAACACTCCCAGCCAAACCAATCATTCCTCAAAGTTAAAACTCCCCATTCCTGACAAACTCCACCTCTGTACTGGTCTCTCATGGGATCACATCCTTCCTGTAATGCGATCACCAGAACCGTATACTGTTCTCTCACTGTGCTCTAACTGGGGTTTTATACAGTTCCAGAATAAACAAACTTCTTGCTTTCACAGTCAACCAATAATGAGATAAGGGAGGTGATGGTCTAATGGTGTTAATGCTGAACTGTTGATCCAGAGATTCAGATAATGTTCTGGGGACGAGGGTTTGAATCCAGCAGATGGTGGCATTCAAATTCAACCAAAAAAAATCTGCAATTAAGAGTCTAATGACGACCATGAAACCATTGTTGTTTGTCAGGAAAACACCATCTGATTCCCGAATGTCCTTTAGGGAAGGAAACTGCCATCCTTACCATGCGACTCTAGACCAACAGCAATGTGGTTGACTTTAAACTGCCCTCTGGGTAATAAGGGATGGGCAATAAATACTGCCGATTTAGCAATGCCCTGATTCCATCAAGTGAAAAAAAAAACAGTTTATCCCATGTGTATTCTTACCACCTTACTGATCTGCATTAATCACCATGGCCACATCTTCCACCTCCACAAACATTTGACTTGCATCTTCAAATTGATGAGAGACATTCCCTCATTGTCTGAAAAAAAGATAGAAACGTCTTTACTAGGAGCAGCAATAGTCCATTTGGCCCCTCAAGCCTGCTCCACCATTCAATATGATCATGGCCGATCATCCAACACATTCCCCTTTTCCTGCTTTCTCCCCACATTCTTTGATCCCTTTAATCTGAAGAACTATATCTCATTCCTTCTTAAACAGATACTGCATCTAATTCCCTCATGCTTGAAAAATTGATGGCAATTATTGAATTGTTGTTTTTTGACCAGTATGGACACAATGGGCTGATGGGCCTTTTGAGTCTCTCTGACTCGAAGACTCTATGATTATATATTACTCAAGACTGGGTACCAAGGACTGACACATGTGATACCCTAAGTTGTAACTACCTGTCATTCAGAAAAAGACTCCTTCATTCTGTCCTGTCTGCCAACCAGTTCCCAATCCATGTCAGTACATGACCCCCAATCCTCTTGCTCATTTGTTCTCGATCTGGAAGGCCCACCCTTACTCTTTGTGGGAACAGATTCTGAACAATCTCTGTCTCATCCTTCGAGGGCTCCCACTGCCCTTACACTGATTTCGCATCATGTCGCTGCTTCCGGTCCACTTTTACCAAAGCACCACAAAGTTTAGTAAAATGAAAACTTTTACACTTGCTCCATGGTTCTCCATTTTCATCCCACCTCTCAATCTCACTGAGTTCTGATCACTGTCACTGAAATGATCCCCCATTGATAGACCTTCCAGCTGCCCACATTCATTCCTTAAACGATAGTCTAAAACTGTCCCTTCTCTTTCACCATCACCCTCTCCGGACAATTCGGGATGGGCAATAAATGCTGGCCCTGCCAGGGACACTCACATTCCAAGAAGCAATGTGAGCAATGTCTGTTCTTTTGTCAGGTTAGTTCTGTATTGACCAAAAATGTTCAAAAAGATTGTATTGAGAGTGAATATTGTGAGGGTTGAATTCCCCTCAAATGGCAGGAATTAAAATTGTTTCTCTTGTCTTTCAGGCCGTGACAACTCTCAGCCAAAGCTGACCCTGCTACCCCCCTCCCCAGAGCAGGTTAATGCCATGGGCACTTCCACCCTGGTGTGCCTTGCCAATCACTTCTATCCCGATGAGCTGGAGGTGCAGTGGAAGAAGGACGGTGCAGTCATTTCGGACGGGGTGCAGACCAGCAACTACCTGCGAGCTTCGGACAGCACCTACAGTGTCAGCAGCCTGCTGACCCTCTCTGGGTCTGACTGGGAGTCCAACGCTCGCTTCTCCTGTGCCCTCACCCACGTGACCCTCCCCTCACCCCTCAGCAAGAGCATCAGGAGATCAGAATGTGTGTAGAGTGTTCGAGACAGTCCACAGTGGAGTCACAACTTTAAATAGAACAGGGCTGAGCTGGGAGGACAAAGGTCATTGTCAGCACTGAATTTCAACTTTCCTCCTTCTCAAGACTGGCTCAGAGACATTTCTGATGTTTGGACATTAAAGCAGATCTTTGGACATTGTCGAGAAAGATTTATGCTGTGTCAAACCTCATGCTGTCCTTGTCCTGGGAGTGCTTGATGGGGACAGGGTTGACTTGCGTTGCTAAATAAAATTTCTTGAACTGCTGAAGACTGTCAGCTGTAAAAAACAATGTGAACCTCAGAAGTCTCTGCTTCTGTTAACCAGACCTTCTTCCTGCTTAGCTGTCAGTTCCAATTTAAGGTTTTGTCACTGTTTAGAGAGGCAGGATTCTCATGCTATTGAGAAAATCTCCACAATTGTTTTCCTCAAGCTCCACTGTGGCTGTGAATTTGAGCAGCTTCCTCTGTCTGGGTTGTTAATTCCAGTTTTTTTTCTGTCAATGTGAATGTGGAAAAGGGAATAAAGATGAAAATTCAGCCTTTGTCTCCGTGTGCTTTGGAAATAGACGACCCCACCCCCCTCAGTTGATTGGCTGCATTTCAGCAGGTCATTGTCACAATTGGTTGCTTGGCCTGTCCATCAATTACAATCATCAATCCCTTTCAAATGATCCCTTTGACCAGGAATTTATGTAGGTTACCTGATTCCAAAAATAACAGAAACTGAAAGCTGTTAGGACTCAATAAGTACAATCTGTTACATTCCCTCTTCAGTCTGTTGGTCCAGGCCCAGCTGATGGGATCGCACTGTGCAATCTCTGCTGCATGTTGGGTCGCCCCTGAAACAATCTTTGGCCGTTCACAGACTTTGTCGGCTGTGTGTCTCTCCGAGTGTGAGTGTTTAACTTAATGCTGCCTGTATCTGTCTCTCTGAGTGTGGGTATGTTATTCAGAGAGACACCTACAGACAGCACTGAGTAACACACGGATATTCGGAGCGATCTATCCGCAGCATGGAGTGTGATCATGTTACTCAGTGCTGCCTATTTCTCAGAGTGCGTGTGTTACTTAGTGCAACCTGTAGGTGTTTCCCTCAGTGCGAGTGTGTTACTCTGTGCTGTCTGCAGGTGTCTCCCTGAGGTATGTGTCTCTCGCTCTGGATTGAGAATGGGCCTTGTGCTGGGGATTGTAAATTAGGCTTTAATCTTCTCAAAACATGAATGAAAAACAGTTCAGCTAATTCAGTCTGAGATGGCAGCTCATTCAGATGGCCAAGGTTAAAAAACACACAACACCAGGTTAAAGTCAAACAGGTTTATTTGGAAGTAGAAGCTTTCGGAGCGTTTCTCCTTCATCAGGTACCTGGAGGGGCAGGATCATTGGACTCAGAATTTCTAGTAAATTGAGATGGCAGCTGAGAAAGGTGAATACGGAGAGTATATTCTTGTTAAGCGAGGGATTTCAGAGGCAGTGGGCACTGTCTTGCCAATTCCGAGGGGATTTTCTGAATCCAGGTTTTGAGCAGTCGTGGCTGCCTGCCCAGCCAATGCAGGCTCCCCATAGTCATATTTCAATGATTAATTAACACAAAACTAGGTGCAGCAATATTACCTTCCAGGGAGGTGAGCTGTCTGAGGGAGTGAGGTTGAACTCTTGCAGCCCCAAGAGAGGTTGCGGTGGATTAGTGACAGGTATGACCACCATGAAGGTGCCACCTTCTCTCCCCCTGCCTCAGCTGTGATGACCCTCAGGTTAAAAGTGTGACTGCTCTGGGATGATGACCACGTTCCTGGATGATGGAGGGAAGGCCAACCTCTCCCAAAGGCAGCACAGGCTGGATCGAAGGGGAAACAAGAGTAAGCATGGGGAGATTGAGGGTGACAGAAGGAGGGAGGTTGGTTGACAGATCACTATGTAAAAACAATGACTGCAGATGCTGGAAACCAGATTCTGGATTAGTGGTGCTGGAAGAGTACAGTAGTTCAGGCAGCATCCAAGGAGCAGTATGGGCAATTTAGCACGGCCAATTCACCTAATCTGCATGTCTTTCGATTGTGGGAGGAAAACGGAGCACCCAGAGGAAACCCACGCAGACCCAGGGAGAATGTAAAAATTCCACACAGACAGTTGCCTGAAGCTGGAATCAAACCCGGGTCAAAACACTCGGACCAGTCTTGACTTCGCTGCAGCCTCTGCCTCTACTTCTGGCCCTGCTCACTCTGTAACTATGACTCCGGCTGCATTTCCCAGGGTTACCCTGAGTCCTACCTACAGCTAGCCAGCACACTCACTCACCCTCCTCACCCATCCATCCCCACAGTGCACCCTATCCTTCCACTTCTCTCTCTTCACCTCATCCCCACCTTCCCACTCCCCCACCTCACTCCACAACCGACCTCCGCCCCAATCTCCTTTCTCTCCCACACCCATTCCCCCGTGCTACATCACAACCAACCCTCACCCACCACATGTCATCACCCTTCCCCCCTTCCCTCCTTCAGCCAACCTGGGCCCCCCGAAAACCTCGCTCCCGAGCCTTGCCCCATATTTAATATCCCCCCCAACCTCGAACTCTCTTAGGCCAAAAGGGCTCACAGTCATTCCCGCCGGATCCCACCTCAAAGAAACCCGCCCCCACCGCGACGCAGAGCTCTTCTTCCACCGCCTCTGTTTCTGTGTCTTCTTCTTTAACAAAAACTCGCAAACTCCCTCTGAGGACCCCTTCTCCCACCTCCAACCTTCCTCCTCCACTTGGTCACCCCCTCCAGCTGTGTACACTTCCTAGACCTCTTCATTGCTGACTGCTGATGTGCCATCAGGTGCCTCAATTTCTCCCCTCACCCTCTCCAGCCACACCCTCCCTGAACATGCAGCACTCCACTTTCTCTGCTCCAACCCTGGTTCACCATCAAACCTGCTGACAAAGGTTGGGGCAGTGGTTGTCCGGAGGACTCACTGCAATATCGCACAGGCTGAACGCCAACTCTCCAACACCACGTCCTACTTTCCCCTTGACCATGACCCTGCTGCGATCCATCAGGCCAAAATCACTCGCACTGTCAGTGCCCCCATTGCCTCCAGTGATCTCCCCTCCACTGCCTCCAGTCTCATACTCCCCCAGCCCTGCAATGCCCAGTTTTATCTGCTCCCCCAGATCGACAAGCCCATCTACCCTAGGTAACCCATCATCTCAGCATGTTCCTGCCCCACTGAACTCATCTTGTCCTACCTCATCTCCATCCTCTCCTCCTTGGTTCAGACACTTCTCACCTACATCCGTTACACCAACCACACCCTCCATCTCTTCAGTAACATCCAGATCCCCAGCCCTGAGTGCTTTATCTCCACTATGGGTATGCAGTCCTGACATATGTCCATACCCAATAAAGATGGCCTCCAGGCCCTCTGCTTCCTCCTCTCCAATAGACCCATCCAGTCTCCTCCACCAATACCCTCCTCCGCCTTGCTGAACTGGTCCTCACCCTCAACTACTTTTCCTTTAACTTCTCCCATTACCTCTAAATCCAGGGGGTGGCTATGAGTACCTGGAAGGGCCCCAGCTATCCCTGCTCCTTTATTGGTTATGTTGAACAGTCCCTCTTCAGTGCCTACACAGGCACTGTGCCCCAACTCTTCTACCATTACATGAATGACTGTATTGGTGCAGTGACCTGTATTCAGGCTGAACTGGAGCAGTTCATTGACTTCATCCACAACTTGCACCTTGGCCTCAAATTCACTTGTTCCACCTTGGACACCTCCCTCCCCATTAATGACCTCTCCATTCCCATCTCCAGTGACAATCTTCAGACATTTACTACAAACCCACAGACTCCCATAACTAACTGGACTACAGCTCCTCCAACTCAGTATCCTGCAAGAATTCCATCCCATTCTCCCAATTCCTCTGCCTCTGCCCCAACTGCTCGGATAAGGAGACATTCCACTGATCACAGATATCCCCCTATTATGAACAATGTGCTATTCCTCCTTCTGTCATGCACTGCACCACCTCCATTTCCCATTCCACTGCTCTAAACCCCTCCAAACGTAATAAAGGCAGAGCCCCCTTGTCCTCTCCTACTACCCCACCAATCTCCATATCCACCACATCATCCTTAAATACTTCCACCAACTCCAGCTAGACCACACCACCAAGACCATCTTCCTCTCCCCACCGCTGGCTGCCTTTCACAAGGACCATTCCCTTTGACAATTATTGGTTTGTGCCACTCACCCACCAACCCTCCCGAACCCCCAGGAACCTTCCCTTGCAAGCCAAAAAAGATGCAAAGCCTGCCGCTACACCAACCCCTCACCTCCATCCAGAACCCCAGACAGTCCTTCCAGGTGAGACAGAGGTACACCTGATTCTCCTCCAACCTAGTTCACTGGATCAGGTGCTCCCGATGTGGTCTTACCAAACGTAAACTGAGGGAATGTTTTGCCAAGCATCTCAGCCAGGCCTGGAGGGACCGAAAGGTTCTCCCAGTCACCACCCATTTTAATTCCCCTTCCCACTCCCTTTCTGATATGACGATCACTGGCCTCCTGCATTGCCACAATGAACCAAACCACAAATTGAAAGAACAACATCTCATCTTCTATCTGGACAGCCTACCGCCCGGAGGACTCAACATTGAGTTTGCCAATTTCAAATAACCACCCTTCCCATCCCCAGACTCCCTTCCCAACTCCTTGCGCTCCCTTCACTCTTCCCTGCCACCAAACAGATTCATTCCTCCCATGAACCAACCAGGTAGTACCGTCTACCTGTCATCACTGATCCCCACTTCGTCATCCTGTCCCAGTCACCCCTTTTAACTGCAGCTCCCCCAAACCAACCCCATTCCTGAAGAAGACTTACACCAGAACGACAACTTCTTCACCACCTAATTCTGCCTAACTTGCTGTATTTTTCCAGCCTCCTGCCTGTCATTGAATGGAACCAGCAGGAAAGGGTTAGATATCAAGTGTCAGGGCCATGAATAAATGGGAATGGGGCATGCTACAGACAGATGCATTGAGACAGTCAATCAAAGAGTAGACCAAACTGGAAATGAAACACTAATACACAGTGAACGGAATTTAATATCAGAAAGTGTGAGACCATGCACTTGGGTCAGAATAATCAAAAGGCCGACTATTAGTTAAATTGTGATAGATTCCAACAAAGTGCAGTACAGAGTGATCTGGGTAGTATTGTGCATGAAACACAGAAAGTTAGTGCAGATCCAGCAAGTAATCAAGAAGGCGAAAGGAATTTTCACCTTTATTGTTGGGGGTTGGAATTTAAAAGCAGAGAAGTCTTTTTAAAACTGTACAGGGTGTTAGTGAGCCTGCATTTGGCGTATTGTGTACAATTTTGGTCCCTGTATTTAAGAAAGGATGGACAGCTATTGGAAGCTTCTTCCTGCTCCTATTTCCCATGTCCTTGTGTGCTCGAGTGTCCTTCCCTCACAGTGGAGCTGGTTGGAGCATGCCTGAAGTAGCAGCCTCCAGTCTCTGGGTGGTGCTGCCAAAGGATCTGCCTACCCAGGCTGTCACAGTTCCCACATTACAACAATGTTTGGACTTTGGAAGTATTCCATTGGCTGTAAATCATTTCCAAACATCCAAAGTTCAAGGAACGTATAACATATATAATTCTCTCTCCTTTTATATTTTATCTCCATGTCTTCCCAGCTGTCACCTGACAACATCACACACTTGTGTAAAATCTAGAATGAATTATTCATCTCTGGGAGAATTTAATCTATGACAACACTGGGATTAATGACCACCTCCTCAGTGGGCTTTGAGGGTGAAGTTCAATAGGTGTCTCATGGGGACTTGATCTGAATTGTCTCCAGTCAGTCAGTGTTTTTGTCTGGTCCAGACGGTACTGACCAAACTTAGACCCTGTGATCTGATTGAGATGAAGGGTTAGCTGTGCTGGGCTTTCACACATGGCTCACATACAGAGTGAAGCAGGGATTACTCATTTCACAAGAGTAAATGGAACTAACAAACTGGGTGATTGTGACAACTCCACCCTCTCCCCAAGACAGCGGGACAGGAACAGTAATATTCTCAGACAGAAAGGTTGGTAAAAATGGTACCCCGCAGAGAGAGGGGGGACGGGAAACATGACACTCCCCAGAGACAGGCGAACAGTAACTGTCTGTTCCCCACTTTCTTGTTGTGACATATGTCCTTGGGAAATGGGTTTTGTTTATATTTTCTCAGTAACAAAGATTCCAATTCCATATTTCATGTGGTTGCAGATCCACTGAAGGTCATGCTTTCATTTGGAGGTTGCCCAGGTTTCTGTCCAGGCTGATACATCATGGTCTACCAGTGCTGCTGCTATTAGGCTAAACCATCACGGATGAGGGAATCTGATGGGCACTTTCTCTTTCTGCTGGCAAAGGGAGAGATTTGCTTTTACCGCAATGCCAGCCAACGAAATTAGTTAGTGGATGTATTTCCAGCCGAGCGGAATGTTCTGATGTTCATGATGGGGAGAAAGTGAGGACTGCAGATGCTGGCGATCAGAGCTGATAATGTGTTGCTGGAAAAGCGCAGCAGGTCAGGCAGCATCCAAGGAACAAGAGAATCGACGTTTCGGGCATCCGCCCTTTTTCAGGAATGAGGAAAGTGTGTCCATCAGGCTAAGATAAAAGGTAGGGAGGAGGGACTTGTGGGAGGGGTGTTGGGTATGTGATAGGTGGAGGGAGGTCAAGGTGAGGGTGATAGGCTGGAGTGGGGTGGGGCCGGAGAGGTCAGGAAGAAGATTGCAGGTTAGGAAGGCGGTGCTGAGTTTGAGGGATTTGACTGAGACAAGGTGGGGGGAGGGGAAATGAGGAAACTGGAGAAATCGGAGTTCATCCCTTGTGGTTGGAGGGTTCCCAGGCGGAAGATGAGGCGCTCTTCCTCCAACCGTCGTGTTGCCATGATCTGGCGATGGAGGAGTCCAAGGAGTGGGAGGGGGAGTTGAAGTGTTGGGCTACGGGATGTTTGGGTTGGTTGGTCCGGATTCCCAGAGGTGTTCTCTGAAACGTTCCGCAAGTAGGCGGCCTGTCTCCCCAATATGGAGGAGGCCACATCCGGTGCAGCGGATGCAGTTGATGATGTGTGTGGCGGTACAGGTGAATTTGTGGCGGATATGGAAGTGTCCCTTGGGGCCTTGGAGGGAGGTAAGGAGGGAGGTATGGGTGCAAGTTTTGCATTTCTTGCGGTTGCAGGGGAAGGTGCCGGGAGTGAAGGTTGGGTTGGTGGGGGGTGTGGACCTGACGACGGAGTCACGGAGGGAGTGGTCTTTTCGGAACGCTGATAGGGGAGGGGAGGAAAGCATGTCCCTAGTAGTGCGGTCTGTTTGGAGGTGTGGGAAATGACGCCGGATGATACGTTGGACATGGAGGTTGGTGGGGTTCTGTCCTGGTGGTGGTTGGAGGGGCGCGGCTCAAGGGCGGAGGAGCGGGAAGTGGAAGAGATGCGGTGGAGGGCATTGTCGACTACGTCTGGGGGGAGTTCATGATGTGATTAACCTCGACAGTTCCCACTTGCCTTTACACCAATGGTGGAACAGGAAGTCACCACGCAGTGGTCTCCTGGCTCACACTGAAACACCAAGTTGATGGTATAACTGCAGAGAGCAAGACAATGGCTTGGACTCACCGAACAACCAGAGGCTTCAACCAACAACTGGGTGACAGGCAAATGGATTGTTGGATAAACTCTCAGTATCTCATGGAACAAACACAACTACTGAGCTACAAAACCAAACAGGATATTTTTTATGACAAATTGGCATTCCAAAAATAAAATCCAAACACAATATGTATAAAAACTGAGTACAATCTCATTTCAAAGACAACAGCATTTTCTTTGAAAGCTGGATGATAATGAGATGGGAATCCAAACAATTACCCGCTCTATCACACAGTGCTCTCATCATAACACATTTGAAAGCCTCTTAAAAACACGAAGGAGAGAGAAACATTGCAAAATTATTAACACGAGTGAGGATCCATTAAAAACTCGGATCATGATGTTAAATGCTTCCACCCAGAAACAACACTGATGCATTCACATCATTAGAATCTGAAATGATGTCAAAAAGTCTGCCAACCACTTTCATAAAGATGGAATATTTTAAATCTCAAGAGGCATTGATGATTTTTTTCCAGTTCCATAGCAAGGAAGCAGCAACTGACATATAAACTCTAACAAAATGATAACAGGCACAGAATACAGAGCAGGATCCTGAGAGAAAACAGATCAACAGCAGAGATCTGTCCAGTGCTGGGAACATTTTAGACAAGACACCTTGTTGCCAGCAAGTTACTGCAGCTTGAAAACTCCAGTACGGTCAGAAAGAGAAAAAGGAGAATGTGCAGATTGTTGAACAGGTCCCTACACCTGGGCCTGAGGCAGGAGCCCAAGCTCCGACACACTGGCCTCACTTCACACCAACCTTCACACAGTGCGGGGTCATGAACTCCGGCCATCAATTCCTTTGGGACCGGGACGGAGTGAGGGAACAGGGATAATTGTAGAAGAGTCAATAAGGAGTAAAGCAAAATGGAGAGGGTGTTTTGGAAAGGGGCTAGAGGAGGAAATATACTTTGTGCCGATCAATACTGACGTTGTCGACGTGTTTAACAGAATGAACAAAACATCATGCTGTGAAGACAAACAAGAGTCACATGAAAGTACTTTCCTTATCACAGGGGACATTTTCATTGTGGTGCGACAAGTACCCTGCTTGTAAAGCTGTACACTCTATGTGTCTTTACAAATTGAGCCTGTTAGCTCCAAGCAGGGCCCCAGTTTATTTTTTTACAGATCAGGGACAGTGAAGCAGCTGCCCTCTCGTGGCGAGAGAGTGCTTGCAGGGCTGCTGAGGATTATGGGTAAAGTCTCCTTCCATTAGCGCCCACACAAACCAGCAGCCACTTCACCTGCTTTCTTGAAAATCACAAGCTTTAAGGCGCTGATCTTTCAACGGTGGAACTGGCTACACGATCATACGAATTAGGGACAAAAATGAAGGAGATTCATCCTCTTGAGCCTGCTCCCCATGGCTGACCTGATTATTCCACATTCTTGCCTCACTCTGATAGATTTTTGATAAGCAATGGCTATTTACTTCTTCACTACAAGCATTCAGAGTTTTCATTTCAATGTTTGAAGAAGAGTTCCAAAGATCTATGACCTTCAGCAAGGAAAAAAAAAACCTCTGCTTATCTTGGTCTTAAATGAGGGAACTTATTTTAGTTTTCTATTCTCCCTGAAAAGGAAGCATTCTTTTCACATCCACGCTGTATTCTATGTTCATGTTGATATGGCATCTCCTTTAATCAGCTGCTCTCCCATGAGAACAGCTGCCTATCCTGCCACCTTCAGTGACTGATACACATAAACATCCAGGTCCTACTGCCCCTACACCCACCCATACTTGTACCCTTTAGCTTGTTTTGTCTCTCCACGGTTTCCTTCCACAATAAACCAGTGACAGCTCTTTCCATTAAATTCTATCTGCAACCATCTGCTCATTCCATTAACTTACCTATATCTTTTTTTGAAGTTAGACACTATATTCTTCATGAGCCATAATACATCCAAGTTTCATCCCATCAGCAAATTTTGAAATTATGCCTTGTACACTCAGGTTAACATAGATTTAACTATTTTAAATAGTTTTTAAAATGAACTATTTTATAAACTATTGTAAATTAAACCTCAAATTTATTGCCCATCTCCAGTTTCTCGGACTGAGTTCTGAGCCAGATCATGGGGCCATGAAGAATGAATCGCTTCACTGTTGGACTGGAGTCACTGTGATGACTGGTTTCCTTTGTCCAAAATACATTCAAGAACATGACATTGAATTTCATAGTTTTTTTTCAGATCCCAGCACCTTCCTTCCCAGATATACCATGGCTCACCACCGCCCTCTCCTAGACAATTAGGGAAGGGCAACAAATCGCAGCCACTTTTGTGCCCGCCCATCCCAGGAGAAATCAAAATAAACGAGCTACACTTCAAATGATCAAACTGGTGATACTTGAATTCATCTCTTTTAAAAACAGGAGCGCGGCTAAAAGTAGAGCCATGACATGGGTGAACCTGGTTTGTCAGACTGAAAGGTGGAGTGTCCTTCAGATTAACACTGGGATCAGGCACAAAATGAAGTACACTCAAAAGACCGAACAAACGGCTATCAAAGCGGGTCACCAAACTGCAAATAGCAGCAATTTATCTGGGAGAACTCAAAAAGTATCAGTGGGTGTAAGAGCATTAGACAGGCAAGTGTCAGATATTGTTGAATACACCAGGAACACAGTCACATGGAAAGGGAAGCTATTGGGATAGAGCAGGGAAACGGAAATATCTGAATTTCTCCACTGAGAGCTGGAAGGAGCTTTCTCGGTTGTAACTCCTCTGAGAATGATAAAGGTTGAAGGGCCATTTATATTATAAACAACACTGCAGTGCACAAGAAAGAATGTCGAGTGACATATCTCCTTTAACTGGGGAACAATACCAGAAACAAAGGTCAATGTGATTTTGGATTGAATATTGAGAGTGAGTAGATGGAGGGGAGAATGACCATGGCAGCTGTCCTGAAGAATGGTTAGGTCATGTCCAGAATATGGTGCACAGTTAGGGGCTGCTTTGCGGGACAATACATAATGGGACAGGGACAGAGGATCTAGGTCACAAGTTTTATTTCGGGATGTAGATTTCTTTACACAGAAGATGGTAAGAATTTGCAATTTTCTGCCACAGGCTGTTAAAACAAAACCTATCCATGTTTTATTCTCTGCTGGGACATGGGTTCTGCTGGCTGGATAGCATTTCCTGCCTGTCCCTCATTTTCTTTGAACGTGGTGACGAGCTGCCTTCCTGAACCCGCTGCATCCATGTGCTGTCGGTAGACCAAGAATGCCCTGAGGGAGAGAATTCCCCAATTTTAACCCAGTGACAGTGAAGGAACAGTGAGATATTTCTAAGTCAGGATGATGAATGGTTTGGGGGAAATCTTGTGGATGACAATGTTCCCATATGTGCACTATTTTAAAAGGTATTTAATGACCTGAAAAAGAGGAATAATAAAGGGAAAGTAATGCTGAAAAGCATTCAAATGGATGGTGATGGACTAGTTATTGTGGTGACCTTTTGGGCAGAGTGGCTGTCCTTGTCCAGCAGCAACATTCTCCATGGTAACGCTTCATTGCATTCCAAAAGTACATGTTAAAACCTCAAAACTCTGACCTTGCACAAAGGCAGCGCTAATTGTTGACAGATTTTATGACTTTTCAATGTATCAGCCTTGGCTAAGTTGGTAGAACTCCTTCCATGGAGTCAGAAAGGTTTGGGTTCAGTCCACTCGGAGGTGGGTCAACAAAGATTTCACCCATCAGTGACAGAACTGCTGGGGAGCTCCTTCTGGTTCATGGGGAGGGCCCCAGTTAGAAACGAGCAGAGCAATGCTTGTTGGAGGCAGGGCTCTCACTGGAGACCTTGGCTTATTATGGAATCCCAGACCAAATGCAACTAAAGGCAGGTGTGGGTCATGGGAGAGGTGGCAGTTTAACATGAGGGCACCATCTGAAGCAAGGTCCCTTGATTGGACACATTGTGGGAAGGCCAAGCTGATTTGATCCCTGAACTGCCATTAAATCAGGATAGATTCAGGAATTTCGGGGTCAATTGGTTCCTCAGTCTAGTTGATATCATCTGATGGTGGCTGGGAATTCCAGTTCTCTCCTTCTATCCTGATATTCATTGGGAGAGATTTGCTGCCATTGGGGGCACTGAAATGGGCTACATGAATGATTAAGTTTGCCTAGAGTCATGTTTCCAACTGTGTTAAATCTAGCCCAAAGCGTAAAAATCAAAACTGATGTTTCATTTGGAAAATTGAGAGAAGATGCGTAGGTCGGGGGATTGGCCCTGCTAAATTACTCATTATGTCCAAGAGATGTGCAGGCTAGCAAATGGAAAATGCCATGGAAAACACAGGGTTACAGGGAAAGGGGAGGGGAGGTGTGGGTCTGGGTGGGATGACCTTCACAGGGTCGGTATGAGCTTGCTGGGCTGAATGGCCTCCTTCCACACTGAAGGAATTCCTTGATTCTATGAAGGTCAGAACAGGATCTCGACAGTGGAGGGAGGGAATTCTGATGTTCAAAAACTCTTATACAAAGAAACACAGTAAATGTAGATTTACCATCAGAGCAGACAATCTGAAAGGCAAAATGACACATTCTCCAGTCATATACCAGGTACAGAAAAGAGATCAGGAAATATATTTTGATGCAGTTATTGGAACTTAATGATGAATGATGATAAACTGAGTGCTCCATTCACAAAAGGACAGAATTACTTTTCAGAATCTCAACAGGTCTGAAGCAAAAGAGGAAATGAGGATCAAATAGTAATTTGAGAAATTGGAACTTGAGTGAGAAAAATTCCTTCTTATGAAGACATTTAATTTTGCCTTACTTTCTCTCCATAAATGCTGTCTGACTCTCTGGGATCTACAGGCTCCAGCCCTTTCTTGTACTATTTCTTGCAAATTGCCCTGGTGTGTGCAAGACAAAAGCTTCGACAAAACGTCTCTTTTTTTCAGCAACACTCAATTTTGGATCAGTTTGGAGAGAAAGCAGGGACAAGGAATCATCTTTCCCTGCTGGGAGGGAGGGAGTGTGTGTGGAATCTCCCATAGGCAGGGTTCTCCTGGCTGCCACCACATCCGGAAGGCTGGAGCTTGATGATCGAGGTGAATGGACAGGGCTCACTCTCACAGTCCTCAGGGCCATGGAGCCTCTTGTGATGGGAGGATCTGCTTGGTGTCAGGGCAGACAATGATATTGCAATGGGTTTGGAGATGGGGCAACTCGATAATGAGTTCTGCACAATGGCTGCACTGACTCTTCCTCACTGCCTGATACCTCCAGGAGTGAATGTGGATGTCCAGAATAGCTGAACACCTTGATTATTGAAGAAGGCATGTGCAATGAAACATCGTTCTGCAGTTGACCCTCACCAACTTGTTGCTGGAAAAAGTTCCTTTGCACATTGAGCTGAGAGCCTTGCTCCTGACCCAGCAGATTGGTGTTGAGTGGAGTTTCAAGTGATAAAGAGAGGCTGAGAAGGGAGTGAATGAGTAGATGAGTAAATCTGCTTCTCAACATTCCCAGCAACATTGAGAGCTCAGGGTGAAGACACAAAGGAGGAAGGGTGAAGAGTTGCAGAAATCTTTCACACAGAGAGTGTGCATGAGTAGGTACAAATAAAAGACCATTCAATTGTTTTGAACTTACAAATTAGAGGCTGAATGAGGTCATTCAATCCTTCAAGACTTCTGGACCAATCAATAGGACCATGGCTGATGTGATTTTGCTTCACATCAAAATCCATCCATCACAGAATGGTGAATGCACAACAAAAGTGGACAGAAAAGCCAGATCCTGAACGACAACAGCAACCAACCAAACACACATAGGAGAAGCTGTATTAGGCTGCATTAGGCCTCTGTTCAATGGGGCTACAACACACAGCAGCACGCCCGACCTGCAAAGAGAAGAACACTTCTACAATTTCTTTACCAAAAACGGACTTTCCCGCAACTTCATCCGCAGATACCTAACAGACAAACAACACGATGAGGACTCACTAGCCACGCTACCTTATATGAAAATAACATCACAGAACTGACAGCCAGACTTGTCCAACCATGGAACGGTGGCTCAGTGGTTAACACTGTTGCCTCACAGTGGCAAGGATCCATTTGAATTCCCACATTGGGCAACTGTCTGTGTGGAGTTTGCACATTCTCCCCGTGTCTGCGTTGATTTCCTCTGGGTGCTCCGGTTTCCTCCCACAATCCAAAGATGTGCAGGTCAGGTGAATTGGCCATGCTAAATTGGTCCCAGTGCTCGGTGCATTAGTCGGGGTCAGTATTGGGTTGGGGACTGGGTCTGGCTGGGTTACTCTTTGGAGGGTCGGTGTGGACTTGTTGGGCCGGAGGGCCCGTTTCCATAAACTGTCCAGAAACTGACAGCCACGCTCAGACAACAACGTATGAGAACAAAAGACCCAAAACCAATCATGTGAAAGACAAATGTAGTTCACAAGATTCCATGCAAAGCCTGCACAAAACACACAGGACACACAGCCAGACAACTAGCCATCCACATCCATGAGCACCAACGAGCCACTAAATCCCATGAGCAGCTGTCCCGAGTCGCTATACACACAGATGATAAGGACCACAAATTCGATTGGACCAACACTATGATCATACGACAAGCCCAACAGAGGGCATCCAGAGAATTTCTAGAGCCACGGGCTCCAGACCCAGCATACCGACTATTGAAATGAACATTCCCAAAATCAGCAAATGGAAACAGCAGGAATGGAATCAAATAAATTCCAGAAGACACAGCACAACAACATTTCACAGGAAGCTCCAAAGCACTGAAGATGTCACCTAGACGGGGACAAAATGTCTAAAAATCAACTTCCTCGCTCGGTGAGCATACCCACAACTACAGCAAGAGTGATGGGTTTTCCTGTCCTACAGTATTCTCCAAATTCTTACCTACCTTCCTCATAGTCATACCCTCCTGCCCCTTCCTACACATGGAATTAGAGTGCCTCGTCCTGAGGCTTATAAGTTCCTTCTGGAACAAGGTCTCCAGGTATCTCCGCACCTCCCTGATGTGTCACCAATTATTTCAAATCAGCCTCCAATCCAAACACCCTGTGTGGGGTTTATTATAGATTTATACATTCACCGCAGATGTATTTAACCTGAGTCACTTTAATTTAATAAAGAAATTTAGATCCCACTTACAAATGAAAGATACCCATTCCTCTATTAATCCAGTAATTGTCTTCAGTATCTGAATTAAAGTTTTCGTTCTTTCCATTTATTGACCCTCCCGAATACGGGTGTCCTGAAGCTGTACAAGACGACACGAGGATATAGACGGGCTGGGAGAGTCAGATGGGCTGATCAGTAATAAGTGGAATTCATTCAGATAAATGTGAGTCAGTGGACTGAGCTCCCCCTGACCATGTGAGTGAGGTGAGGCAGAGTGACAGCCCTTGACATCAAGGCCTCTTTGATGGTGTGTGGCATCAAGGAACCTGAGCAATGCAGCAGTTTTTCACCTGCTATTCCAGGGACGGGATCAACATCTGGATCCCTCTGAGCAACTCCTGGGAGTTCTGTCATCCCGAAGGGACACATCCTCCTCCTGAGTTCCCACAAATAGCAGCAAGTCTAAACTATTTGGGGGAACTGACCTGAGCTCTCACAGCCCTTCTGCCATGCTCTGCTGGAAGATGGAGGGACTACTGGGGAGCCCTTGGGGCATACAGCTCCATCAATACTATTGGTCTTTAAACGTGAACGTGAACTTGTCCTTGTCCTCAGCCCTCCCTGACCCGATATGGGCCAGGGCACATTTGAAATTACCAACTGTGTAAAGACCCATTGCCAGTCCATCAGCAATGAGCCAATCTGCTCTGAACACTCCCTGAGTGAGTTCACTCCATTATGTTTGGATAGACTACCAGAGAGTGCCCAGGGAGCCCACCCTTACACTCCAGGATTTTGATAGCTCTCCCATCACAGAGTCCCTCCATGACCCCTTCAGTTCATTCACCACTGGCGTTGGGCTGATCCCTCTGGTTTTGATGGATGCATCTCTGTGTGAGATATAATGATATATATGTATATATATATATATATATATATTCAAAGTTTGTGAGAAGATTTGTAGCTCGGGTGCTCATTGTTGCAGTTCTGTTCGCCGAGCTGGGAATTTGTGTTGCAGACGTTTCATTCCCTGTCTAGGTGACATCCTCAGTGCTTGGGAGCCTCCTGTGAAGTGCTTCTGTGATGTATCCTCTGGCAGTTATAGTGATTTGTATCTGCCGCTTCTGATTGTCAGTTCCAGCTGTCCGCTGCAGTGGCTGGAATATTGGGTCCAGGACAATGTGCTTATTGATCGAATCTGCGGATGAGTGCCATGCCTCTAGGAATTCCCTGGCTGTTCTCTGTTTGGGCTTGTCCTATGAGAGTAGTGTTGTCTCAGTCGAAGTCATGTTGCTTGTCATCTGCGTGTATGGCTACGAAGGATAGCTGGTCATGTCGTTTCGTGGCTAGTTGGTGTTCATGGATGCGGCCAAAGGACTAGCCACACGAGCATACATCAAGAACATTTCTGAACGGCAGCCAGACTACTGCGACCACTAGGACTCATAACAGCACACAAACCAACAGCCACTCTCAGACAACAACTCACCAGGACGAAGGACCCAATACCCAGCATGAGCAAAACGAATAGAGTGTACAAAATCCCATGCAAGGACTGCACAAAACACTACATAGGACAAAAAGGAAGACAGCTAACGATCCGCATCCATGAATACCAACTAGCCATGAAACAACACGAACAGCTATCCCTAGTAGCCACACACGAAGATGACAAACAACATGAGTTCGACCGGGACAACATTACTATTATAGGACAAGCCAAACAGAGAACAGCCAGGGAATTCCTAGAGGCATGGCACTCATCCACAGATTCAAGCAATAAGCGCATCGACCTGGACCCAATATACCGACCACTGCAGCGGACAGCTGGAACTGACAACCGGAAGCAGCAGACACTAATCACTAAAAATCGCCGGAGGAAACATCACAGAGGCGCTTTACAGGAGGCTCCCAAGCACTGAGGATGTCACCTAGACAGGGGACGAAACATCTGCAACACAAATTCCCAGCTCGGCGACCCCCACCCACACACATATGGACACAGGCTCTTCTCCATTCATCAGGCACAGGTATTCAGGATGGGTACTATCCCTTCAGAGCACCACCATGGTGGATGGGGGGTTATGGAGTGAAAGGTACCCTCCCCACTTTGGTTTGGACCTTTCCCATCTACACTCTGAGTTCAGCTTACTCTCGGCATCGTTCTTCGATCTTTCTGAACTCCAACATACCTTTCTTCATTTCCCTATTTATTGGGGATGATTTTGTCAGGGCCCTGCATTCATGCTGAAAGTTCCCCTCTGGTACTATTGCTTTCCTGCTCTCGGGACCCCATTGCCCTCTTTATTCTTCCCCTCGTCTTCCGGCCTTGAGGGTGGAGGGTTTCACTTCATATACCCTTTCCCTGAGGCTTCAGCTAGGGCCATTTCCAAAGCACACACGAGACAGAAACTGAATCGTCTTCATCTTTATTCCCTTTTCCAGATTGACCATTGACAGAAAACAAACTGCAATTAACAGCCCAGCCAGAGGAAGCTACTCAAGTTCACAGCCTCAATGGAACTTGAGGAAAACACTTGTGTGGATTTTCTCAATAACCTGAGAATCCTGTCCCTTTAAACAGTGACAAAACCTTAAGGTGGAACTCGTGGCTGAGCAGGAAGGAGATCTGGTTTACTGAGGCAGAGACTTCTGAGGTTCACATTGTTTTTGTACAGCTGACAGTTTTCAATATCTTTGAAAGGTTATGCTTGTTATCGCAAGTCAACACTGTCCCCAACAAACAGTCTCCTGGACAGGGACAGAATAGGGTTAGATCCAGAGTAAAGCTCTTTCCGTACTGTTCCCACCAAAGACACCCAGGACAGGGACAGGATAAGAAACAGAATAAAGTTGTCTCCACACTGTCCTTGTCAAACACTCCCAGGACAGGGACAGCACTGGTTGGGAACAGAGTGAAGCTCTCTCTACTCTGTCACAGTAACCTGCCTTAACCCCTGAACCTCAGAGTCTCCCAGAGGCCAGCCTCAAGAAGGAAGAGAGTTGAAATTCAGTGCTGACAATGACCTTTGTCCTGCCAGGTCAGCCCTGTTCTATTTAAAGTTGTGTCTCCTCTGTGGACTGTCTCACACACTCTACACACATTCTGATCTCCTGATGCTCGTGCTGAGGGGAGTGGGGAGGGTCACATGGGTTAGGGTACAGGAGAAGTGAGCGTTGGACTGGCAAAAGTATCATTTTGAATATTTGTATCCAATACCCAACAAACCCGATGTTTTTGAAATTCCTTTTTGATTGTGGACATTGAAGTCCCCCACCCAGAGTACATTCCGTGCCCTCACCACCCTCAGAGCTTCCTCCAAGTGCTGTTCAACATGGAGGAGAGACTGACTCATCAGCCGAGTGAGGACAGTACGTGGCCATCAGCCAGAGGTTTCACAGAATCAGAGAATCATACAGTGTATAAGAGTTCCCTCATCCAATCATGTCTGTCCCACCAAGGCAAAACTAAATCTACTGTCCATCCACTTTCCAGAACTGGGCCCAAAGCATTGAATGTTCAGATATTTCAGGTGCTCATCCAGGTATTTTTTAAAAGGTATATTTTTAAAATATTGACCAGGACCATGGGGATTTGGTCTGCTCTTCGAACAGTTTCATGGCATCTTCTACTGCCTCCTGAGAGGGCAGACATCAGATCATCCCATCTGAAAGATGTTCACTGAGCACTGAACCTCTGACAGTGTTGCACTCCCTCAGTATTGATACACGAGCAGTGCAGCACTCCCTCAGCATGAACTATCTGACAGTTCAGCACTCCCACAATATTGACGTTCTGACAGTGCGGCATTCTCTCAGTATGAACCCTCTGACAGTGCAGCACTCCCTCAGTACTTATGCTCTGACAGTATGGCACCCTCAGTACTGATCCACCATTAGTGCAACATTCCCTCAGTACTGACCCTCCAATAGTGTGGCACTCCCTCAGCACTGTCCCTCTGACAGTGTGGCAGTCCCTCAGTACTGACCCTCTGACAGTGTTGCACTGCACTCTCGGCCTGGATAATTTGCTTCAGAGATAGAATCATGTAATGATGGAATCTGTACAATGTCGAAGCAGGCCATTCATCCCAATGAGTTCACACCAATCCTCCGAAGAGCATCCCACCCAGATCCAAACCACTACATTATCCCTGCAACCCTGCATTTCCCAATGGCTCATCCACCCAGTCTGCTACATTGTGAGTCTGAGGGGAGAGTGCTTCCCACTGAGACCAGGCTGAGACCTCCCGGTCCAATAGCCTGCCTTGCTTCCCCATCCCAGCCCACACTTGGAGGAACGAGACCAGCTGGGGAGGCTGGAGATGTTTTCCAGCTCGAGATGGTGCCTTCAGGAGAGAGATGGTGAATAGGTGGTGGGGACGGTGGCAGTGGGGTCTGTTTTCTCGAGGTGGGACATGGGACATTGATGCAGGCGATAGCAGGTGCTGAGCCCTTTCCCCAGAAGAGTTTGTAGGTCGATGGGTGAAAGTGGGAGGGGCACTACATCAACATCTTTGTTGCTGCTGAAACCCTTGCTGTCTGCTCAGTCACGTCTGAGAGACACACAGACACATCAGACACAGAGGAGGCAGCTTTCTGTGGGTGTTCTCCTGGGTCAGGCCTCATCAAACATGGAGCTATGGTCAGTAACAGTGTAAGCTGTGCACCCTGAAAGCCTGAGTCTGCAACTCAGCTCGGAAGGACCTCAGCCCATTCGTCAAACTGGTTCTGTCCCTCTGCAGCCTAGCCGGTCTGCCTGTGCCTTTCCACCACTCCCAGGTTTTTCCTTGTGTCACAGCTCATTCTCCTGAGCGACAGCCTGTACTCAGGCCCACCACATGATCTTGTCCCTCTGTCAGATCCTCTTCGAGAAACTCATGGCTTAACACCGCCCTCTCCAGGATAGTTAGGAAAGGGCAATAAATAGCAGACATATCAATGTCCTCCCCATCCCAGGAGTAATCAACATAACTGATGAGCAATTCAAACAATCAAACTGGTGGAAGGTGGTTAAATCATTCCACTGGTTAAATTTCACCTGATAATTCCTGTATTAAGTTCAAGGTGAAGCTATCCTGGTCTCTGCTGAATTCAGACCAATTTTCATTGTTAACTTAATACATTTCCATGTTCATTATTTCACTCCAAACTGATCCTAATATGAATGCTGCAAAAAACAAAACATTTTGTTGAAGCTTTTGTCTTGCATGTATCAGGACAATTTACAAGAAATGCCACAGCGAAGGGAAACAATATTTTAACTGATGTGTTCATAGTGATAACACCTCAGCCTGTCAGCACTTTCCTCATATACAATATCAATGTCATGTTTTTCCCCTTTGATTGGTTCTTTTACAATTGTGCTGATGAGGGCAAAATGAAAAGCTTCCAAAAACCGGGCATTTTTCAGGCCGGTTCAATATTCTCAAATGACTATTTGATCCTAATTTGCTCTTTTGCTTCAGACCTGATCAAATTCCAAGAAGTAATTCTGTCCCATTTTGAATGGAGGACCCAAGTTACCAGCACTCACTAAATTCCAATCTCTACATCAAAATATTTTTCCTGATCTCCTTCCTGTAACTGCTTTTTTGTTTGCCGGCATTGACGTTAAATCTACATTTACTCTGTCGATTTCATTAAGATGTTTTGAATATCAGAATACTCTCCCTCCCTCCTCGAGATCCTGTTCTGGTGTTTCCTTGTAACCTACATCCCCTAACCCTGTCCCATTCTGCATTGCACCTCATAGAATCCCATAAGTGTACACCATATCCCAGGTGTGACCTAACCATTCTTCAGTACAGCTGTCCTGGCCACTCTCCCTCCATCTCCTCACTCTCAATATTCATTCCAAAATCCCATTGGCCTTTCCCATTTTATTGTTTCCGATGTTTTTTCCTAATTTTAAGCATTTATGTTGCTCAACATCCTTTCGTGCCCACCGCAGTACATTGTTTACAATAAAAGCTATACTTCATCCTTTAACGTTCTGAGTCCTTACAACCAGGAAAGTTCTCAATGCAAAAATGAAATTAATCTCATTTCCCTGCTCTATCCCAACAGCTTTCGTGCATTTATGGTGCATTCAATGACATCTGACTCTTGTCTGTCTTACCCTCTTACACCTACTAATGGCTTTCTCTTGAGTTCCTCCTGACAAATTGCTGTTTATTGCAGTTTGGTGACACACTTTGGTAGCCGTTTGTTCGGTCTTTGTGTAATTCATTTTGTGCCTGATCCGTAGGGCACTCCATCTTGCAATTTGGAAAATGCAGGTTCACCCATGTCATGGCCGAGGCTCCAGTCTTTCAAAGAGATGGATTTAAGCTTCACCAGTTTAATCATTTGAATTGTACGCCATTTATTTTGATTTATCCTGGGATGGAGAAAGTGAGGACTGCAGATGCTTTAGATCAGAGCTGAAAATGCGTTGCTGGAAAAGCGCAGCAGGTCAGGCAGCATCTAAGGAGCAGGAGAATCGACGTTTTGGGCATGAGCCCTTCTTCAGGAATGGCTCTGGGATGGGGCAAGCTTTGATTTTCCTGCTGTTTATTGTCCTTCTCTAATTGTCCTGAGGAGGGCGGTGGTGAGCATTGTCAGATCTAAAACATAAAACATAGACCACGACAGCGCAGTACAGGCCCTTTAACCCTCGATGTTGCACCGTCCTATGGAACCAACCTGAAGCCCATCTATCCTACACTATTCCATTTTCACCTATACGTTTATCCTGTGACCATTTAAGTACCCTTAATGTTGGCGAGTCTGCTACTGTTGCAGGCTGTGCATTCCATGCCCCTATTCGTCTCTGAGTAAAGAAACGACTTCTGACATCTCTCCTATATCTATCATCCCTCAATTTAAACCTATGTCCCCTCAGCATCTGAGGCAAAAGGCTCTCACTGTCCACCCTATCTCACCTTGTGATTATCTTAGTACGTCTCAATTAAGACAACTCTCAACCTTCTTCTCTCTAACAAAAACAGCCAGAAGTCCCTCATCCTTTCCTCATAAGGCCTTCCCTCCATGCCAGGCAACATCCTCGTATATTTCCTCTGAACCCCTAAGTTCCCACACCCTTTTTTTTAATGCGGTGACCACAACTGTATGCAATACTCCAATTGTGGCCACATCAGAGTTTTGTACAGCTGCAGCATGACCTCATGACTCCGAAACCTAATTTCTCTATCAATAAAAGCTAACCCACCATAAGCCTTCTTAACCACCCTATCAAACTGGGTGGTAACTTTCAAGGATCTGTGTACATGAATACCGAGATCTCTCTGCTCATTTCCACTACTAAGAATCTTACCATTACCACAGTGCTCTTTATTCCTGTTGCTCCTTCCAAAATGAATCATTTCACACGTTCTGCATTAAACCCTGCATTTGCCACCTCTCAGCCCAGCTCTGTAGCTTATCCATGTCCCTGTGTAGGCTGTAATATCCTTCAGCACTATCCACAACTCCACAAACCTCAGTGTCATCTGCAAATTTACTAACCCATCTTTCGATGTCCTCATTCAGGTCATTTATAAAAATGGCAAACAGCAGTGACCCCAAAAGAGATGCTTGCAGTACACCGCTAGTAACTGAACTCCAGGATGAACATTATCTATCAAAAACCACGCTCTGTCTTCTTTCAGCTAGCCAACTTCTGATCCAAACTGCTAAATTACCCTTCATCCCATGCCTCAGTATTTTGTGGAGAACCTTATCAAATGCCTTACTGAAGTGCCTATGCACCACATCAACCGCTTTATCCTCATGCACCTGTTTGGTCACCTTCTCAAAGAAATCAATAAGGTTTGTGAGGCCCAATCTACCGTGTTAACGATCTGTAGTCAACTTATTCATTTCTAGATGATTATAAATCCTATCTCTTCTAATATTATCCAACACTTTACCCACAACCGAAGTAAGGCTCACTGGTCTATAATTACTAGGGTTGTCTGTACTCCCCTTCATGAACAAGGGGACTACATTTGCTATCCTCCAGTATTCTGGCACTGTTCCTGTCGACAATGATGACATAAAGATCAATGCCAAAGCCTCGGCAATCTCCTCCCTCGCTTCCCACAGAATCCTGGGATAAATCCCATCCGGCCTAGGGAACTTACATATTTTCACACTTTCCAGAATTGCTAACTCCTCCTCCTTAAGAGGGAAATCAGGATGGCTAAAAGGGAACATGGGATAGCTTGGCTTAATTGGGCTAAGGCGAATCCAAAGGGAGTTTATAAATGCATTAAGGATAAAAGAGTAATAATTAACAGAATAGGGCCTCTCAAAGATCAGCAAGGCAGCCTATGTGTGGAACTGCAGGAGATAGGGCAGATACTAAACAAGTACTTTGTGTCAGTGTAAACTGTGGAGAAAGACACAGCAGATATAGAATTTGGGGAAATAGATGGTGACATCTTGAAAAGTGTCCATATTACAGAGGAGGAAGTGCAGTATGTCTTAAAATGCAGAAAAATAAATAAATCACTGGGACCTGATCAGGTGCAACCCAGAACTCTGTGGGAAGCTGGAGAAGTGATTACTGGGCCACTTGCTGAAATATTTATATCATCGATAGTCATAGGTGAGGTGCTGGAAGACCGGAGTTTCGCTAATGTGGTAAGGTAAAATCAGGAACCGGTGAGCCTGACATAATTGGTGGGCAAATGGTTGGAGGGAGTCCTGAGGGACAGGATTTACATGTCTTTGGAAAGACAAGGACTGATTCAGGAGTGTCAACATGGGTTTGCACCTGGGAAATCATGACTCACTAACCTGATTGAGTTTTTTGAAGAAGTAATAAAGTCACACCCACACTCAGGGACACACACCTACAGACAGCACTGGGTAGCAGTCACACCCACACTCAGAGACACACACCTACAGACAGTACTGGGTAGCAGTCACACCCACACTCAGGGACACACACCTACAGACAGTCATGTATGATGGAAGATTCTGACTGATCCTCTTTCTGAGCTAAGTTGTCACTCAGTTCAGCTTTGAGCTGTCACTGTGAGGAACAGGCGAGGATGGGAGAAATGAATGTAATGACTGAAGCCTCCAGTGTCTGTGATTGGCCGCAGCTCATTTGAAATGTGACTCAGCAGCAGCAAAGTGGGCATAGTGCAATCCCACCAGCTGGATCTGAACCAACAGAGTGAAGAGGAAATGCGTCAGATTGGAATGATTGGGCCCCAGCGGATTTCAGTTTCTGTTCTGTTTCGAATCTTGTCAACTTGACAGATTCCAGATCGAAGGGATCTCTTGAAAATGATTGAAGATTGGCTCAAATCCAGTCTTCAGCTGATGTGTCATTGATTGACCATCCAAGCAGCCAACCATGACAACCATTTGCTGAAACGTAGCCAATCAACTGAGGCTGGAGCAGTCTATATACAAAGCAATCAGAGACAGAAACTGAATCGTCTTCATCTTTATTCCCTTTTCCAGATTGACATCGACAGAAAACAGACTGCAATTAACAGCCCAGACAGAGGAAGCTGCACAAATTCACAGCCACAATGGAGCTTGAGGAAAACACTTGTGGAGATTTTCTCAAGAAAAAGCGAATCCTGTCCTTTTAAACAGTGACAGAACCTTAAATTGGAACCGGCGGCTGAGCAGGAAGGAGATCTGGTTTACTGAAGCAGAGACTTCTGAGGTTCACGTTGATTTTGTACAGCTGACAGTCTTGAGTATCGAGGAGTTTTACTTGACATCACAAGTCAATGCTGTCCCCAACAAACACTCCCAGAACAGGGGTAGTACGGGATTAGATACAAATTAAATCTCCTTTACACTGTCCCAATGACCTACCTTAACCGCTGAACCTCAGAAGTGTCTCTGAGCAGTCCTGAGAAGGACGTGAGTTGAAATTCAGTGCTGACAATGACCTTTGTCCTGTCAGCTCAGCCCTGTTCTGCTTAAAGTTGTGTCTCCTCTGTGGACAGTCTCAAACACTCTACACACATTCTGATCTCCTGATGCTCTTGCTGAGGGGAGAGGGGAGGGTCACGTGGGTAAGGGCACAGGAGAAGCGCGCGTTGGACTCCCAGTCAGACCCAGAGAGGGTCAGCAGGCTGCTGACACTGTAGGTGCTGTCCGAAGCTCGCAGGTAGTTGCTGGTCTGAACCCCGTCCGAAATGACTGCACCATCCTTCTTCCACTGCACCTCCAGCTCATCGGGATAGAAGTGATTGGCAAGGCACACCAGGGTGGCAGTGCCCTTGGCATTGACCTGCTCCGGGGAGGGGGGCAGCAGGGTCAGCTTTGGCTGAGAGTTCTCACGGCCTGAAAGACAAGAGAAACAATTTTAATCTCTGGCATACAAAGGGATTTCAACTCTATGAACATGAACTGGCTAAACAATCCATTTTGAACATTAGTATCCAACCCCTATAAACCCCATAAAAGAACAGGCATTGTACGAATTTCTTCTTGGGATGTGGGTGTCACTGGCCATGATTGTCCGTCCCTAATTGCCCCTGAGAAGGTGATGGTAAAAGAGAAGGCACAGTTTTGGACTATCGTTTAGGGAATGAATGTGAGCAGCTGGAAGGCCTATGAATGGGGGAGCATTTTAGTGACAGTGATCAGAACTCAGTGAGATTGAGAGGAGGGATGGAAATGGAGAACAATGGAGCAATTGTAAAAGTTTTCATTTGAGAACAAACCATTTTACTAAACTGGGCAGTCACTTGGTAAAGTTTGGCTGAAAGACAAAATGCAGGGTTGAAATTAACCAGGACCTGAGGAAAGCAAAGAGTTGACAGGATGAAATATGTCCAAATGAAGTCAGGGAAATCCCAGTGATGTTTTATAATCACAGAAAGAACAAGAAGAGAATGAAGGAATGTATGAGGCACATTCGAGAGCAGGAAGGGAACTTGTGTGGAGGTGGAAGATGGAGCAATGGTTCCTCAAGAAAACTTTCCATCTATTTTCACAAAAGAGAGGGACAAAGCAGAAACTGTAGTTCAGGAGGAAGCCTGTGCAATATTGGAATGGCATCTTTCACATCTGAAAGACTCCCAGTTCATCCAAAGAAAAGAAAGATCCATGCTGTCCCCAAGACATTTGCAGACAGTGTGAGACTTGTTTGAAATGTGGTCACTGTTGTCATGTAGGAAATGTGGAAGCCAGATTGTACACAACAAGATCTCACAAGCAACAATGAACCAAGGAACATTTTGAGTGATGTGTGTTCAGGGATAAATATCAGTCTGAATATGATTCAAAGAGAAAATAACTGGGACAGTTGGATGGAAAATGAGAAAATGGATGGCAAAGAAGAATGTCGGATTACTGGTTAGTGATGGGATTGATTGTTTCCAGAAAATAAAAGGAAAGGACAGAATATTGTGAATGTCATATTGGACGAAGGAAACATAAAAGTGCAGGGAAGCTCAACAAAAGAACAAACGTAAAAGCTTTGTCTTTTAACACATGAACCATTTAAAATAAAGGAGACAAAGTGGTAACACACAATCCAAGGTAAATAAGGAAGATAGGGGCTCATGAGAATTTATGAAAACATCCAGACCATGTAATAGGATGGAGAGTATGGAAAAGATCAGGAATTAAACTTGATGCCGAGCAGGGTGGAATGGTGTATCAGTGGTTAACACTGCTGTTTTACAGCTCCGGAGACACAGACTCAATTCCAACTGACTATCTGCGTGGAGTTTACACGTTCTCCCCGTGTCTACTTGGGTTTCCTCCCATTGTCACAAAGATGTGTCGGTTAGGAGGATTATCTATGGGAATTGTAGGGTGGATGGGATACTTTTCGAAGGGTCAGACTGGGCTGAATGGCCTGCTTCAACACTGTAGGGTTTCTATGATTTCTGACGGAAATAACTATGAGAAGGAGGCAGTCAGTGCATGACTGAGGGTGTTGTACTTCGATGTATCGAGTATATGAAACAAGGTAAATGAGCCTGTAGTGCAGGGACATGGCTGCAAGGGGATCAGGGCTGGGAGCTAAATATCCAAGGATGCACATCCTATTGAAAGGAAATGCAAGGGTCAAGTGTGAAGGAGGAACTGAAGATAATCCTTGTAAGTTGGGATGTGGTATTGTGGAGACTGACGGTATCAAAATTTGTAAATCCCCAGGGTCTGGTGCTCTGCAACTCAGAGTCCTTAAGAAAGTGGTTGTAGAAATTGTGGACACATTGGTGATCATTTTCCAACATTTTGTCGACTCTGACAGAGTTCCAATGGACTGGAAAGTATCCAATGTAACCCCACTTTTTAATAAAAGGAGGGAGAGTGAAAATGAGGAATTATACATGACGAAAATGCTGAGTCAGTTATTAAAGATACAATAACCGAACATTTGGAAAGCAGTGACAGGATCAGTCCAATTCAGCATGGATTTACTCAAGGGAAATCAGGCCTGACACATCTTCTGGAAGGTTTTGAGGATGTGATCAGTTGAGAGTGGACAAGGCGGAATCAGTGGACAACAAAAACAAAAAATGATGAAAAAGTTCAGCAGGTCTGGCAGCATCTGTGGAGAGAAACTGAAGTTAGCGTTTTGGATTGAGTGACCCTCCCTCAGAACTCAGTGGATAGTGTGTATCTGAACTTTCAAAAGGCTTTTGACAAGGTCCCATACAAGAGATTAGTGAGTTACATAAAACCTCATGGTATTGGAGGTAATATATTGACATGGAGAGAGAACTCGTTGCCAGATAGAAAGCAGAGAGTTGGAATAAATGGGTCCTTCTCAGAGTGGCAGGCAGTGATGAGTGGGGACCGCACGGTTCAGTGCTGGGACCCCAGCTGTTCACAATATACATAAACAATATGGACAAAGGAATTAAATGCAATCCCTACAAACTTGCAGATGACATGAAGCTGGGTGACAATGTATGTTGTGAGGAGGATGCTAAGAGGCTGCAGGGTGACTTGAACAGGCTGACTGAGTGGACATATACTTGGCAAGTACAACATAATGTGGATAAATGTGGGATGATCCACTTTGAAGGTAAACAGATTATGAATAAATGGTGTAAGTTTAGGAAAAGGTGTGGTGCACTGAGAGCTGAGTGTAATTGAAAGGGTGCATACAGGTGCAGCAGGCAGTGAGGAAAGCTCATGGCATGCTGGCCTTCACAGTGAGAGGATTTGTGTATTGGAGTAAGGATGTCTTGCAGAATTATGCAGGGCCTTGGTGAGGCCTGACCTTGAGTATTGTGTGCAGTTTTGGTCACCGAGCCTGGGGAAGGACATTCTTGCTATTGAGGGAGTCCAACAAAGGTTCACCAGACTGATTCCTAGGACGGCGAGACTGACATATGAGGAAAGACTGGATCGACTGGGCTTGTACTCACTGGGATTTAGAAGAATGAGAGGAATCTCACAGAAACATATTAGATCCGAATGGGATTTGACAGGGTTGATGCTGGAAGAATGTTCCCAACATTAGGAAAGTCCAGAACCAGGGGTCACTGTCTAAGATTAAAGGTTAAGTTACTCAGATGTTGTGAAACTGTGGAATTCTCCACTACAGAATGCTGGTGGGGCCAGTTTGTTAGATATATCATGAGGGACGTGGCCCTTGAGGATGAAGGGCTTTATGGGAATAGGAGGAGAGTGGGAATGGGAAACTGAGATTACATAATCAGCCATGATCATATTGAACGGTGGTGCAGGCTCAGAGGGCTGAATGGTGTGTTCCTGCAGCTATTTTCTATGTTTCTATGTTTCTAATGATAGGTAGATGTGTGAGGGGTGTGAGGGTGGGGCATGGGAGGAGACGGTTTACCCTGTCAGGAAGAAATGAAATTACATCGGCAGCAAGAGGAAATATCGAGTGGGAATGCATAGAATTTGTGTGAGTCAACTTAAGAAACCACAAAGGAACAAAAACCCTGATGGGAGTTATGTACCAGCCTCCTCGTAGTAGTCAGGATGTGGATCAGAAAATAAATCAAGAGATAGAAAAGGCATGTAAGACAAGGATTATTACAATAATCATGGGGCCTGCAATATGCAGGTGGACTGGGAAAGTCAGGTTGGGAATGGATCTCAAGGAAAGGAATTCATGGAATGTCTGCAAGAGGCTTGTTTTGGAGCAGCTTGTGGTAGAGCTACTAGGAAACAGGTAATTCTGGAATTGTTAATGTGCAATGAGGCAGCTCTGATTGGGGAGCTGAAGGTGAGTGAACCCTGAGGGGGCAGTGACCACAATATGATAGAATTCACCCTGCAGTTCGAGAGGGAGAAGCTGGAATTCTAAGTAATAAGAGGAGTTAATGAGCAAGTTAGACAAAGGAGAGCCAATGGACATGATCTATTTGGATTTTCAGAAGGCCTTTGACAAGTTGCCACACAGGAGGCTGCTAAATAACATAAAAGCCCATGGGGTTTGGGGCCCAGTACTGACATGGATCGAGAGTGGGAATAAATGGGTCTTTTTCAGGATGGCAGCTGGTGCGTGGTGCAGTTCAGCAGGGGGCAGTGTTGGGACCTCAGGTAATCATGTGACAATTAATTATATATTAACGATCTGCGAAAAGGAACTGAGGGCATTGTTCCTAAATTTGCTGATGACACAAAGCTGAGGGGAGGGACAGGGAGAGTTGAGGAAGTCGGGAGGCTGCAGAAGGACTTGGAAAGGCTCAGAGAGTGGGCAAAGGAGTGGCAGATGAAATACAATATGGGAATGTATGAGGTTATGCACCTTGGTTGGAGCAATAGACGCTCAAACGGTTTTCTAAACGGGGAAATTTGGAATTCGGAAACACAAAGTGGCTTAGGAGTCCTCTTTCAGGTTTCTCTTAAAGTTAGCATGTATGTTCCGTTGCTATTCGGAAGATAAATGCAATGTTGGCATTCATTTCAACTGAGTTAGAATATAAGAGCACGCATGTCCTGCTGAGGCTGTATGAGACTCTGGTCAGACTGCATTTGGAACATTGTGAACAGTTTTGGGACCTGTATCTGAGGAGGGATATGCTAGTATTAGAGGAGGTTCAGAGGAAGTTTATAAGAATGACCCTGGGGATGACAGCCTGGTCTGATGAGGAGCGGTTGAGTACTCTGGATGTGTACTTGATGGAGTTCAGAAGGTTAGGGGAGGATCACATTGACACTTACAGAACACTGAGAGGCCTGGATAGAGTGGACATGGAGAAGATGTTTCCAGGAGTAAAAGAAACTCGGACCAATGGGCACAGCCACAGAGTTAAAGGATAACTCATTAGGACTGAGATGAGGAGGAATTTCTTCTGCCAGAGGGTGGCTAATCTGTGGAACTCATTGCTGTGGAGGTGAAGGCATTGGGTGTATTTAGGACAGAAATTGATAGATTCCTGATTGGGAAGGTGATCAAACATAATGGGAAGAAGGCATTTTCTTGAGAAACACATGACCAAACAACACAGCAGACTTGATGGGGCGAATGGCCTAATTCTGATGTCTTTTGAAAAGACTCTGCAAAACCCCAGAGCACTAACAGCTCTGGATTGTGAGCCCTGCTGGAGCTGTTTGTCATCTGAACTTTGCGAAGTGGAGAGAGTGTGCATCCTGTTCCTTGTGGGAACTTCAGAATGCTTCCTAGCTCCTGAAATACCATGAAGTACAGGAAGTGTGGTCAGTGACAGCAGTTGGAGCTCCGGGTTTCGGAGCTTGAGCAGCAGCTGGTGTCAGTGCGGAGAGTCCGTGAGGCTGAGAGTTCCGTGGAGAGCACGTTGCCAGATGTGGTCACTCTGCAGCTTCAGAGTATGCAGGGAGAGAGGGAATGGGGGAGCAGCAGACAGTCCAGAAGGACCAGGCAGCTAGGTACAGGAATACCCTGAGTGCATCCCGCTCTCCAACAAAAATTCAGTTTGGAATCCTGATGACAATGATGGTTCATCTGGGGAATGCAGCCAGAGCCAAGTCCCTGGCACTACGGTGGGGGGCAGTTGTACAGGAGGTCGCAAGGAAGACTGGAAGAGTGGTAGTGAGAGGAGATTCGAGAGTGAGTGCAATCGATAGGTGTTCCTGCAGCTGCAGATGGGAATCCAGGATGGTGCGTTGTCTCCCTGGTACCAGGGTCAAGGATGTCTCTGAATGGCTGCAGAGCACCCTGAGGGGCGAGGGGGAACAGGCAGCGGTCATCGTCCACATCGGTCCCAGTGACAGCGGGAGGAAAGGGATGTGCTCCTGCAGTCAGACTTTAAGGAGCCTGCGAGGCAATTCGCAACAGGAACTCAAAAATAGGAATTTTTGGATGACTCCATTGACCAATGCAAGCGAGGATGGGAACAGGAGGATAGGACAGGTGTATGTGGGGCTGGAAAGGTGGTCCAGGAGGGAGGGCTTTAGATTCTTGGGTCTTTGGGAATGACTTGGTGGGAGATGCGACCTCTGTAGACTGGATGGGTTGCTCCTGAATAGAGCAGGAATTGAGCTCCTCGTGGGGTGATTTGCTGGTGCTGTTGGAGAGGGTTTAAATAAATATTGAAAGGCTGTGGGAACCAGGAAGTAATATCAGGGAGGAACACAAAGGATCACAGAATCCTGGAAAAAAATGTTCGCATCAGAATAAGGAATAGGAATTTCTTAGGCAGGGTCAGAGTGAGAGAGAGCCAGCAATAAATTCTATATCTGACTGACTGTGCATGTATGGGACTGCACGGAGTTTGGGAATAGGATTGGAGAGTTACAGACGCAGATTACCAAGTGGAAATCTGATGTTGTTGCCTTAACAGATGAGGTTCAAATGAGGACAGGACTGTTTGTTAAATATTCCTGGATACAAGGTGTTCAGGAAAGATAGGAAAGGGGGGAAAGGGTGAGAGGTGTGGCATTGATTAAGGAGATCGGTCAAGAGCTGGAGAAAAAGATGTCTCAAAGGTGTCAAGGACAGAATCGATTTGGTTCGGGATAAGGAACAAAAAAGTGCAATCAGGTTGTTCAGTGTAGTCTGTCGGTCACCGACTAGAGTGAAGAATGTACAGGAACAAACCAGCAAGGAATTTACAGAGAGGTGCAATCATTAGGGGATTTTAATTGTCAGAATATCAACTGAGACAGTTACTGGATCGTGGGAATGAGGAGATCCAAGTGGATCAAGTGTCAGTGAGAGGACATTTAGGGAAGAGTGATCATTGTATCATAAGGTTTAGGGGGACAGTGGAAAAAGACAATGGACAATCCAGCATAAAGTCATGATCATGGATCATTTCACATGGATCACCTTCAAGTTTCACTCTTAGAATTTTTCATATTTTATTTTAAAACCGAATATGAATGAGTTACCAATCTAATATTTTGCCACAGTATTTACGGTTGAGAAGGACATGGAAGTGAAGGGAATTTGGGAAATAAATGTTGATGTCTTGAGAAGAGTCCATATCACAGAAGAAGAGGTGCAGTATTCTCTTCTTTAAACTCATGAAGATAAATAAATCCCCAGGACCTGATCAGCTCCATCCCAGTACTTTGTGGGAAGCTTGTGAAGTGACAGTGACGCCCCTTGTGGAGATGTTTGTATCATCAACAGCCACGGGTGATGGGCTGGAAGACGAGTGTGTGTAATGTTGAGCTGTTATTTAATAAGGTCTGCAAGGAATACCCTGGGAATTATAGACCGGTGAGTCTGATAGTGGTAATTTGTTGGAGGGGATTTTGACAGACAGGATCTAAATGCATTTGGAAAGACAAGGATTAATTAGGGATAGTCCACATGGCTTTGTCAGTGGGAAAATGTGTCTTACAATTTTTTTTGAGGGCATGACCAATAAGATAGCAGAGGGCAGAGTGGTAGACATGGTCCACATGGACTTTAGCAAGGCCTTTGGCAATTTCCTGCATGGACATCTGGTTAGTAAGTTAGATCAAATGGGATCCAGGGAGAGCAGGTTAATTGATGCAAAATTGGCTTAATAGTTGGAGACAGCTTGTGGTGGTAGAGGGTTGTTGTTCGGACTGGAAGCCTGTGAAAAGCGAAAGGATTGCTTCCGGGTTAATCATTGTTTGTTATTCATAGAAACAAATTGAACGAGAATATAGGAAGTATAGTTTGTGAGTTTGAAGATGACACCAAAATGGCGGTTTCATGGTCAGTGAAGAAGGCTATTTGAGAGTACATTTACATTATGTATTGGGATAATAGCGAGGTGTTGCATTTTGGTACAAAAACCAGGCCAGGGCTTACACAGTTAATTATGGGGCCATGGGGAGTGTTGGCAAACAGGGAGACCAAGGAGTGGAGGCACAAAGAGGATTGAACCTGCTGTCACGTGTAGACAGGGTGGTGAAGAAAACATTTGGTGCACTTGCCTTCATCGGGTATGGGAGTTGGGACATTATGTTTCAGCTCCCCAAGATATTGGTCAGGCCATGTTTCCAACCACCCTGCTATTGGAAGGATAGCATTCAAATGGAAACAGTGTAAAAAGGATGACAAGGATGTCACCGAGATTGGAGGGTTTGAGTTATAAGGAGAGGCTGGTTAGGCAGGGCTACCTTCCTTGAAAGCTCAGAGGCTGCAGGGTGACATTTTAGAGATTTATAAAATCATAATGGGCATAGATTAGGTGACGAGCTAAGGTCTTTTCCCCAGGGTAGGTTAGTCCAAAACTAGCGGGTAGAGGTTTAAAGTGAAAGAGGAAAGATTCAAAAGGGACCTGAGGTATCCCTCTTTCAGGCAGAGTGGTATTGAATGAACTGCCAGAGGATGTCGGAGAGGCGAGAATGATTAAAACATTTAAAAGACATTTGAACAGGTACATGGGAAGAGAAAAAGGATAGGAAATGAGCCAAATGCAGGCAATGCGACTACGGGGAATAGAAAAGGTTTACATTTCACAAAGGATGTGAATATGTTGCAGATGACGTGAAAGAAAATTCCCATGAAAGGTTCAGGGATGAGGAACGGAGAGAGGATTGGAGGATTGGAGAAGTTCAAACTGTCCTCCTTGGAGAAGAGAAGTCTGAGAGAAGATTTGTTTGAGAAATTCAACATCAGGAGAGGTCTGGAGAGATTAAATAAGGAGAAAATGTTCCCACTCCTTAAAGGATCGAGAGCGAGAGCCACAGATCGAAAGTAATTGGTAGAAGAAGCAGAAGTGAGACAAGGAAAATGATTTTCAGCCAGTGAGTGGTTAAAGTATGGAAT
Source organism: Chiloscyllium punctatum (assembly GCF_047496795.1). Lineage (NCBI taxonomy): Eukaryota > Metazoa > Chordata > Chondrichthyes > Orectolobiformes > Hemiscylliidae > Chiloscyllium > Chiloscyllium punctatum. Next base: position 9,129,902 of record NC_092745.1, on the reverse strand, counting down.
GCACTGCCTGAGAGTGTGGTGGAGACAGGTTCAATAGAAACATTCTGAATGGAATGAGACTGTTATTTGAAAAGGAACAATGTGCAGGGTGACAGGGAGAAGGCAGGAGAATGACACTCTGTAAATTGCTCATTCAGAGAGCCAGTATTGACAGGATGGGCAGAATGGCCTCCGCGTGCGCTGTAACAATTGTATGATTGTGTGATTGAGCAGAGTTAAAGCTGGGGGAGGTGGGAGCTCGGTGTCTCACTGTGCTGCTGCTGCTGCTGCTGCTGCTGCTGCTGCTGCTGAGGTCAGTGAGATCAGAGACTGGGACAGGGAGCCAGAGCTCACATCAAACTCTGCCCGTGTCTGTCACACTGAGACTGACAGGAGGCTACTCACTGATTTCACTCCATGCTGCAGGAATTGGACCACAGGCTGCAAATGGACAGAGCTCCTCCACACGGTGAGTAAAACTGACTGACTTATATCTTGCTGTTTAAAGGGGGCAATGGGACTAAGGAGGTATCGCTGGACACCCTGTTCGACACAGTGCTCCTCAATCAACCATTTCATTCACTGCAGCTCCCCTCTAACACCTTCAACAATTCAGTATTTGTGTTTTAGCATGTTTTGTATTAAAAGGGTTTACTTACTCAGTCTGAGCTTGGTTCCTTTACCGAACGTAAGCCACATTGAGAGCTCCCAGTGCAGAGGCTGCACAAAAACCTCTGCTCTCTGCTTCCCTCTGTCACTCTCACCCTCTCCCTGTCTGTCTCTGTCTCTCACTTACTCTCAAATTCTCTTTGTCATTCATGTTTTTCTGTATTTACTCGTTCTGTTTTTATCTCTCTCTCTTTCTCCCTCTGTCTCTCTCTCTCTCTCTCTCTCTCTCTCTCTCTCTCTCTCTCTCTCTCTCTCTCTCTCTCTGGGTTGAGTCCAGCTGAGTTCAGTAGGTTTGTGAACTTTTCATTTTGATGTTAAATCTTGCAGTTGCTCTTCACATGTGACTATGGAGTGTAAGAGGGAAACTTGAGGCCTTCAGTGAGCGGTGAACACCACAGGGACTGAAGTTTGTAGTGGATAGTGACAATCCCTGCATGGGGTAATTTGCTCAGTTCCATTTATCTTTAACTGTGGACTTGTCAATATAGGTGGTTTATGTGTGTGTTCTCTATTATATATTAAATATATACAATTGTGGGAGGTGTCAGTACAGGAGGTGGGACTGTGTGTCCATTATTATATATTATATGTAGCAGTGGGATGTGTCAGTACAGGCAGTGGTGCTGTGTGTATTAAGGTTTTTGTACAGCTGTGTGTCACTGTGCCAAGGCCAGCTCTCACTCTGCTGACAGTAATAATCAGCGACATCCTCATTCTGAACGTTGCTGATTGTCAGGGTGAAGTGTGTGCTGGATACTTGTGTCCCGGTGAATCTGCTGGAGACTCCTGTGTATCGATCTGTTGCATCATAGATCAGGAGAGAGGGTTTCTGTCCTTCCCGCTGCTGGAACCATTCAACATCAGCACTGGCACTCTGACTGGATTTACAGGTGATGGTTGCAGTCTGGCCCAGTCCCACTGACAGCACCGCGGGAGACTGGGTCATGATGATGTCCCCACTGATACCTGAGGGGTCAGAGAAAAACACAAGGAAATCAGAACTGTCACAGAAAGAGCCTGTCAAATGAGAGATTGTTGGAGACACTGAGCATTCCTCTGGTTTCAGCAATTTTCCTTCAATCACAAGTCAGTGGAATTGGAGTGAAATGGAGAGCAGCGAAAGATTCAAGGTGGAAGGAGAGAGATTTGTACCTGCGATACAGAATGCCAGGGGCCAGATCAGCTGGATGTGTGAAATCATGGTGTGTGCTCCTGTCCCTGTGTCTCGTTCCTGATAAAGTCTCCCTTCACTGGGCTCTGCTTTATAAAGCTGCAGCCTGTGAGAGTCTGACTGGGTGTTCCTCAGTATGTAAATGGCATCAGGCAGGGAGAGCCATGTCAGCCCCTCACACTTCCTGTTTTTGTCTCTCTGTCTTCTGCTTCCCTGGTTCCTCCCACCCTTTTCCCTTCTATCTCTTTTTCACCTTTTTCTTGAATATAATCCTGTTGTTGATTGACTTACTACTTCTTTTTCTTTTGATCTCCCTTTCCTTCGGTGTTGGTTGGCCTGTCTTTCTCTCTCTCTCTCTCCTATCATCCATTCCTCTCCATCACAACTTGTTTCCTCACTCGTCCCCTCAATCTCTCATTGCCTCACTCCATCTTTGTCTCTCTCCCTCCAGTCACTCTCTAACTAATCTCTACAGCAGGCGTTATTCCAGAACATTGGAACACTGATTCCTGGGGAAATAGTTAAACCTCTCTCACTCAAATCCACAACGTGCACTTGCTCTCTCTCTCTCTCTCTCTGAGTGTCTTCTGTCTATCTCTCAATCAGAAGCTCAATGACATGAACAACATTTAACGACTTGTACAAATCATCAATGCTAAATCCACCTTGGCATTGAGGGAGAGGATCAGCCCGTATCATAGTGAATGACAGAGCAGCCTCACAGGACCAAACCCAAACCCTAACCCTAACCTGAACACTACCCCTAACCCGCACCCTAACCAGAACATTACTCCTGCTCACTTTATGTCTGTGTTAACTTCAGTCTCTGCCCCTGGGTATTGATACCTCTACTCCTGGAAAAAATACCTTCCTGTCCACTCTATCTCTGCCCCTCATAATCTTATAGCCCTATATTAGGTCCCCTCTCAACCTTCACTTCTCCAAGGTAAACAACCCCAGCTATTCCAATCCTTCCTCATAGCTCAGACCCTCCAGGCCAGGCAGCAAGCGGGGAAATCTCTGCACCCCCTCGAGTACAGTCATATCCTTCTCATAATGTGGTGACCAGAACTTGTCTATCTCTCTCTCTCTTTTACTAGATTCCGTTTACTCCTAGTCTCACACCTACTCTGCATCTTTCTCTCTCTCTCTCCTCTCCCTCAGTCACACTGTTTCATACTCTATCTCATTCTCTCTCTCTCTTTCTGTCTCTCTATTATACAACCTCACCATCTCTACCTCCCTCTAACTCTCTCTCCCTCTCTACCTTTGCTCATCTTGCACTTCCTCAGACTCACTCTACCTCTCTCTCTCATTCACACCCTGTCCTTCTCTCTCTCTCTCTCCAACTGTTCCTCTCCCTCACTCTCTTTCTCTCTCTGTCTTACTCTATCTCCCTCTCTCTTTCTTTCCCACAGCATCCCAGGTGGTAACAGTTAAATACAGGGTAAATGTCCCTCTGCTCTGTCCCACCAATAGATGTTAACCCTTGACCCCAGAAGCATGTCTTCTCCTGGAGGAAGGTCCCATTTCCCACATTGACCAGGCTTTGGTATCTCTCAGGAAGACAGACATATTCTTGCCGAATGAAGGGCAGTTCTGTGCTGTTGGCCTATTCTCACTGAGGACTGGTTTGGACACAAACCTCATTCCATGAAGGCCCAGCCGAGAAAGGAGATCTTCAGGCCATCAGTGTGAGCTGGAGGGACAGGACAGGCTCTGACCCACTGACCCATCCTGTCCATTCACAACATGTTCCAATCCCTTCTCCTCTCCTTCCCCTTCCATGGTCAAGCTCCAGTTTTACTGTCAAGGGCAGAACCTCCCTGGTCCTCACCTTCCACCCCACCGACCTTCGTATACATTGCATCACCCTCCGTTATTTCCGCCACCTATAAACAGACTCCAGCAACAGAGATATATTTCCCTTCCCATCCCTATACGCTTTCCATAAAGACCATTCCCTCCGTGACTCCCTCGTCAGGTCCACCCACCCCCCGACCAATCCATCGTTCCCAGCTGGCACTTCCCCTGCCATCACAGGAACCTGAGCCCACAACTCCCCCCTCACCTCTGTCCAAAACTCCAAAGGAGCCTTCCACATCCATCAAAGTTTCACCTTCACTTCCACACATGTCATTTATCCGTTGTTCCCAATGCAGTCTCTTCTACATTGAGGAGACAGGACATCTACTAGCAGAGTGCTTCAGAGAACGTTTCTGGGACACTCGCACCAACCAACCTCACCGCCTCCGGCCAAACACTTCAACTCTGCCTCCCCATCTGCCAAGGACATGTAGGTCATGGGCCTCCTACATCACCACTTCCTCGCCACCCGACACCTGGAGGAAGAACGCTTCATCTTCCGCCTCAGGAACTTCCAACCCCACGGCATCAATTTGAATTTCACCAGGTTTCTCGTTTCCCCCTCCCCATCTTATCCTAGTTTCAACCTTTCAACTTGGCACTGTCCCATCTGTACCTTCATGACCTGTCCCATCTGTCAAGCTTCCATCCCACCTATCCTCTCTACCCTCCTCTCTGACCTATCACCATTACCCGTACCTCAATCTACCTATCACACGGTCAGCTTCCTTCCCTCCAACTTTGGAATGAGGAGCAGGAAGAGATAATTCAGTCCATCGAGCCCTGATCTTGCCTGATCTTATCCTCATCTCCACTTTCAAGACTGCTCCCTATTGCCCCCTGTCCTGCTTTTCATCAGAAAGATATCTGTTTCTTTATTGAATTTGTTGATTGATTCTGCCTCCACTGCCGTCTGGGGGCAGTGACTTCCACAGATTCTCAACCCTCTGAGAGAACGAGTTACAATAGAACAGAATCCATTCAGTATGGAAACAGGTCATTTGGCCCAACAAGTCCATAGCGGCCCTTCAAAGAGCATTTCACCCAGACCCATCCCCTTACCATTTCCCTGTAACCCTACATTTCCCATGATTAACGAACCTAACCTACACATCCCTGAACACAATGAGAAATTTAGCATAGCTAATCCTCCTAGTATATACATCTTTCGAATGTGAGAGCAGCACCCAGATAACATTCCCACAAATAGGGGGAGAATCTACAAACTCTACAGCTGCCCAAGGGTGGAATCAAACCCAGCTCCCTGAACTGTGAGGCAGTAGTGCAAACACTGCACCACTGTGCCATTGTAGTTTATCCTCATCGCAGTTTGAACCCACCTCACCCACTCTGTATCTATGCCCTATTTTTCGCGACTGTCCCACAGGAGGGAACAACTGTTCCATGACTGACTTATCAATCCCCTTTAGCATCTTATATACCTCTCTCAGATCCCTCCTCATGTGACTGAATTCCAGTGAGTAAAAGCCCAAGCTGTTCAATCATTCCTCACATGAAAGCCCTTTCACCCCAGGAATCAGTCTGGTGAACATCCTCTGAACTGTATCCAGTGCCACCATATCCTTCATCTGGACAATGCTTCAGATGTGGTCTCACCAATACCTCACAGAATTGTAACAATATTTCTTTATTTCTGTAATCCAGTCTTTTTACAATAAATACCAAGATTCCAACTGCTGCAAGAAATACCAACATTCCAATTCCATGGGACTCAATTGGAACCTCCAACAGAGATCAGTAAATATGGGCCTCCTTCCATCTGGACTCTCCAACAGACGCCAATAAACCTGCACCTCATTCCCACTGGGCCATCCAACGGAGATCAGTAACCATGGGCCTCTATCCCATTGGAATGTCTAATGGACAGCTGTAAGCACAGGCCTCTTTCCCACTGGACGCTCCATATTGGAACTTCAAACCCCACATCCTCTCCATGACGAAGTCTTTTATTTTAATCTCCACAAGATTGATCATCTATGCACTACATCATCCCCTTGTCTACAGAAACCTTTATTCCTGCTCATCCCACTTCCCAACTCTCCCAGCTTAGAGTCATAGAATCAGAGAGATATACAACACGGAAACAGACCCTTTGGTCCAACCTATCCATGCCGACCAGATATCCCAACCTAATCTCGTCCCACCTGCCAGCACCCCGCCCATATCCCTCCAAACCCTTCCTATTCACATGCCCATCCAGATATCTTTTAAATGTTGCAATTGTACCAGCCTCCACCACTTCCTCTGGCAGCCCATTCCATACACGTACCACCCGATGCGTGAAAAAGTTGCCCCTCAATACTCTTTTATATCTTTTCCCTCTCACCCTAAACGTAAGCTCTCTAGTTCTGGACTCCCCTACCCCAGGGAAAAGACTTTGTCTTTCTACCCTATCCATGTCCCTCAAGATTTTGTAAACCCCCAAAAGGCCATTCCTTAGCCTACAACGTTCCAAGGCAAACAGCCCTAGCCTATTCAACGTCTCCCTTTAGCTCAAATCCTCCAACATTGGCAACACCCTTTTAAATCTTTTCTGAACCTTTTCAAGTTTCACAACATCCTTCTGAAAGGAAGGAGACCAGAACTGCACAGAATATTCCAAAATTGGTCTCAGCAATGTCCTGTTCAGCCATAACATGACCTCCCAACTCCTACACTCAATACTCTGACAAATAAAGGAAGGCATACCAAACACCTTCTTCACTATCCTATCTACCTGCGATTCTACTTACAAGGAGCTATGAAGCTGCACTCCAAGGTCTCTTCGTTCAGCAAATCTCCATAGGACCTTACCATTAAGTGTATAAGTCCTGATAAGATTTGCTTTCCTGAAATACATCATTTATCTCTATCAAACTCCATCTGCCACTCCTCAGCCCATTGGCTCATCTGATCAAGATCCCATTGTCATCTGAGGTAACCTTCTTCACTGTCCACTACACCTCCAATTTTGGTGTCATCTGCTAACTTTCTAACTCGACCTCTTAAACACACATCCAAATCATTTATATAAATGATGAAAAGTAGCAATGAACTTTGTGGCACTCCACTGGTCACAGGCCTCCAATCTGCAAAACAACCCCCCACCACCACCCTCCGTTTTCTACTTTTGAGCCATTTCTGTATCCAAACGGCCAGTTCTCCCTGTATTCGGTAAGATCTAACCTTGCTAACCTGTCTCCCATGGGGAATCTTGTTGAACGCCTTACTGAAGTCCATATAGATCATGTCTACCATTCTGCCCTCATCAATCCTCTTTGTTATTTCTTCAAGAAGCTCAATCAAGTTTGTGAGACTTGATTTCCCAGGCAGAAAGCCATGTCGACTATCCCTAATCAGTCCTTGCCTTTCCAAATACAGGTACATCCAGTCCCTCAGAATTCCCTGCAACATCTTGCCCACCAAGACGTCAGGCTCACTGGTCTATAGTTCCCTGGTTTGTCCTTAACACCTTTCTTAAGCAGTGGCACGACATTAGCCAACTTCCAGACTTCTAAGACCTCGCCTGTGACTATTGATGATACAAATATCTCAGCAAGAAGCCCAGCAATGACTTCCCGAGCTTCCCACAGAGTGGGATAGGACACCTGTTTAGATCCTGAGGATGTATCCATTTTTATGCTTTTCAAGACATCCAGCACTTCCTCCATTGATATGTGGACATTTTTCAAATCTTGCTCAGTATCTCCCCCATGTCCTGCAGCTCCAAACAAAGGCCACCGAGCTGATCTTTGAGCGGCGCTAATCTCTCCCTAGTTACCCTTTTGTCCTTAATCTATTTGTAATGTCCCTTTGGATCTTCCTCAACCTTTGCTCTGTAAATTCCAAATTGTCTCCAACAGACTAGTCCCTTCCCTGTCTCCCACCAAGGAGGAGATTCTCCATCAAAAATGATTAAAAGGGTTATGGAGAGTTGGGGTGGTCAGAATTGATCAAGCAGATGATAGCTTCTGCAGTTGAATATCCTGCTGGCAGGCTCCTGCCTTTTACATACAGAATGGGGAAGTGTGTATTGTCGGGCTCCTTGGAACTATCCCTCATCATCAAGTGTCCCTCAGGAGTGGGGAGAGAATGTTCAGGGTCCTGAGCTCCATTTCCCAGCCCAGGCAGTTTGTCTCCCAGTGAATGAATGAGATGCCAATTTGGAGCGCAGGTTAGGGACAGTCTCTGCTGTGGACCCAGGTCTACAAGAGGCAACTAGAGATCGAGCTAAAAAGGAAAGATTTACTAGGTTATGGGGAGAGGGAGGGTTAGTGAGACAAATTAGAACACTCAGAGACACGATGGGCTGAACGGTCTCCTCCTGTGCGAGGGGGAGCAGATTTTGGACTGAATAGAGAAGGAACGTCTTCACCCAGAGGGTGTTGAATATATAGAATTCCCCGCCCAGTGAAGTGGTTGCGGTTTCCTCAGTAAATGTTTTTCAAGCTAAGACAGGTAATTTTTTGAACAGTAAATGAATCAAGGGTTTTGGTGAAAAGGTGGGTAAGGGGGAGCTGAGGCCATGAAAAGATCAACCATGATCTTACTGAATGGCAGAGCAGCCCGAGAGGCCAGAGAGCCTGCTCCCGCTCCTAGTTTTAATGTTCTTATGTGCTGTCAGATTCCAGGGAGTGGAGATGGTTCACAGTTTTTTCCCGTCTCAGTAACAAACATCCAGCTGCTCCGAGCTCCTTCTTTCACTTCCTCTATTGGTGAAGTTTCAAACTTGCGCTCTGACAGTCTTTGCAGTTATTTCTTACTCTGGGGCTTTCTGCTGTGGTCAGAATCTCTAATAATAAGTGTCCAATCAGTGACAATCACAGCAGCTAAGAGAAGTCAGGACTGAGGAGCCAGGCTCACTGGGAAACACATTGGGAAGATCAAAGCCATCCTCTTCATCTCCCTGTACAAACTCCATCCCTCTCCCTGAGCACTGTCTGCTGCTCAACGAAACTCTTTGGAAAAACAGAATACCTCAGCAAGGCTGGCTGCATTTGCGGAAAGAAATCAGTGTTAACTTTTCGGGTGGCGTGACCTTTCCTCAGAACAGTTCTGAAGAAGGTTCACTTGTCCAAAAATGTTAACTGCTTTCTCTCCACAGATGGTGCCAGACCTGCTGAGCCTTTCCAGCAATTTCAGTTTTTGTTCCTCATTTACAACAACCACAGCTTTTTCAGCTTTTATTTAGTATCAGATTCCTTCCAAACCTGGCCTCATCTTTGAGGCTGATCTGAGCCCCACAAACCCTCCAAATCACAGAGATCACTCACTGAAAATCTCTGCCGTTGCTTTGGGACTGCAAACATTCTAATGTTATACTGGGCCACATCACAGCCACTGCACTCTGTAAACTTCAGCTCATCCCAAACTCTGCTGCCTGTATCCGAACTTGCACCAAGTCCCATCCCCATCCTCCACTGTCCTCAATGAGCAACATTGGCTCCCGGTCCAACAACACCTCGATTTTCAAATTCTCATTCTTGTTCTTAAGTCCCTCCTTGTCCATCTACCCTCCCCATCTCTGTAACCTCCTCCTAGCTGCCTCATTCAGTGTGGTCATCAATCTTGGACAGATGACTCTCTGTTTCTTCATCCAAGTCATTGAGAAATATCGTGAAATGCTGAGGTCCCAGCACAGATCCCTGGGGACACCACTATTCACCTCTTGCTCATTGGAGGACACATACGTTATCCCTCCACTCTGTCTCCTTTCTCCAAATTAATTCCTGACCAAAGGCAAATGCTTTTCTCGAACTCAATATGTTTCCACGTTGATGAACAGTCTCTCAAACAGTGAAACTAGGAGCAGGAGTTGTCCATTCAGCCCTTCGAGCCTGTTCCAATTTTAATATGATCATGGCTGATCATCCAACTCAGTCGCATGTTCCTGCTTTCTCCCCGTAACCTTTGATCCCTTTCATCCGAAGAACTATGCGCAGCTTTCTTTCTGGAAAACATTCATTGGTTTGGGTTCAACTGCTTTCAGTGACAGAAACTTCCACAGGCTTCCCATTCACTGAATGAAAAAACTTTCTCTCCATCTCAGCCCTAAATGGCCTTTCCCGTATCCTTAAATTGTAGTCCTTGATTCTGGACTCCCCAGTCATTAGGAACATTTGTCCTGTTAGGATTTTAGAGTTTTCAATGTGACTCCCCTCAATCTTCTAACCTCCCGTGAATATAATCCTAACTGATCCAGTTTCTCATCAGATCTAAGTAGTGTCATCCCCAGGAATCAGTCTGGTAAATTTTCGCTGCCCTCCCTCCACAGCCAGAACATCCTTCCTCAGATTAGAAAACCAAAACTGCACACAATACAATCATAAAATCACACAGTACAGAAGAGGCCCTTCGGCCCATTGAACCTGTACCAGCCAAACTACACTAAACCTGCATTCATCCACCTTTCCAACACAAGGGCCATAGCTTTAAATGTTATGATATTTCAAGGGTTCATCCAAGTACTTTTTAAAGATTGTGAGATTTTCCCCCTCAACTACCATCCCAGGCAATGCAAACCAGACCCCCACCACCCTCTGAGTGAAAACCTGCTCTTCAAATGCCCTCTAAAGCTCCTATCTTTCACAGTGAAGGTGTGCCAACTCCGAGTTAGGGGAACAGCTGCTTTATTTCATTCTGCCCATTCCTCTCATACCCTTATACACCTCTATCAGCTCCCCCTCCACCTTCTCTGCTTCAAAGAAAACAACCCGAGTTTATCCAGCCTCTCTTCATCGTTGAAATGCTTCATCCCAAGAAACATCCTGGTGACTATCCTCTGCACCCCCTCCAGTACAATCCCATCCTTCCGATCGCGTGGTGACCAGAACTGCACACAGTACTCCAGCTGTGGCCTAACCAAAATTCTGTATAGCTCCAACATATCTCCCCTGCTCTTCTCATCTATACTGGAAATGATAAAGGCAAGTGTCCCATATACCTTCATAAATACCTTCTTCACCTGTTACATCGTCCAAAGTTCATCACCTCACATTTATCAGGGGTAAATTCCATCTGACTCTGGTCTGCCCATCTGACCAATCCAGTTAGATCCTCCTGTAACCTAAGACCTTCTTCCTCACTGTCAACCATCTGCCAAACCTCTACAAAGTGAGTCATCATCCACTCACCCCCACCCCTCACCTCTCACATTCTCATCTTCATTGTTTCAATACATCCTGAACAATAAGGGCCCCAGCACTGATCCCTGTGGATCCCACTGCACACTGGGCCCAGTCACACAAACAAGTCTTTGCCTCCACTCACTGTCTCATGTAACTGAACCAGTTTTGGTTTGAATATTCCAGGTGTGGACTCACTAAGCCCCCATACAATTACACCAAGACATCCCTATTCCTGCACTCAAATCCTCTCACTATAAAGGTAACATATCATTTACCTTCTTCACTGCCTGCTGCACCTGCACACTGACTTTCAGTGACTGGTAAACACAGACACCAAGATCTTATTGCACCTCCCCATTCCCAATCTATCACCATTCAGATAATAATCTGCCTTCCAATTTTTGCTATTAAACTAGGTAACCTCACATTTAACGTCATTGTATTTCATCTGCCATCACTCAACATCTCCAAATCACACTGAGATATCTCTGCTTCCTTCTCACAGCTCCCCCTCCCACCCAGCTTTGTGTCATCTGCAAACTTGGAGATATTACTCTTACGTTCCCTCATTTAAACCATGAACAAATATTGTGAATAGCTGGATCCAGCCCTATGGTACCCTTTCAGAAAAATTCCAGTTTACTTTTACTCTTTGTTTCCTGCCTGCCAACTAGTTCTCTATCCATGTCAGTCACTGTCCCCAGTCCCATGAATCTTAATTTTTTTATACTCTCATCTGTGGGATTTCTTAAAAACCTTGTAAAAGTTCCAAATATACCACATCAATTGCCTCCTTCTTGACAAATTCGCTCTTTACATACTCAAGCGATTCCATTCAATTTGTTAAGCGTGATTTCCCTTTCCACAAACCATGCTGACTCTGTCTAATCCTGCCACTGTCTTCCATGTGCTCAGTGATTAAATCTTTCATAATAGACTTGAGTATTTTCAGACTGATTGGTCTAAGAAGCCCAGTTTTTCTCTCCCTCCCATTTTCAACAGCAGTGTTACATTAGCAACTCTCCAGTCACTGGGAATTATTCCAGAATGTATAGAATCTTGAACATCATTGTTTCCAAACACTTTGGGCATTTCCTGAAGTAACCTGAGGTGTAGATTATGGGATCCTGTGGCTTTCACAGAATTTAATCCCATAAATTTTCCAAAAACATTTCCCTAATAAAGCTAGTTTCTTCAGTTCTGCTGTCAGTCAATACCCTGTCATCCCAAAATGTTGAGAATGTATTTGAGTTTTTCACTATATACAAAGATCCAGAATGCAGCAAATGCAGAAATTTCCTTTGCTCTTGTTGGCAGTGGTACTTTTAACAAATCAATTTTTGATAGGAATGACTCAGTACCTACCCTATCAATGCAATCTCCTGTCTTGGGAATAGGGTACAAATCCATCTTTGTGACAACATTCACTTTCCTTCTGTCTACACAGGATCGAATTGAAACATTTGGTTTCAGAACCAACACTACAATAGAACTCCAATTACTCTTACAGTTCAATCAAGGTACCCTGTCGAGGTTATGATCAGTAATTTGCTGATTTTTAGATGGTTTGAATCAACCCCAGATCCCTGGTTCTGCCACTGGATTGAATTAAAAATGTCAAATGAAGAAGGCAGTAAATGGGTGTTTCAGAGCAAAATAATTTCTGCGTTTATTCAATATAAAAGGTAAGTTTAATACAGGAGCAAATGCAAATGTAATAATCAGTGAAATTAACAGTATCCATTATACAGAGAACAGTAATTAAATGCACTAACAAATTAAACACTGGTTATACACTATTAGAAGATAGAGTGGAAAAGTGTGGTGCTGAAAAGCACAGCAGGTCAGGCAGCATCTGAGGGACAGGAGAATCGATGTTTCGGGCATTAGCTCTTCAGGAAGGTTGGGGGAGTGGAAGTGGGCTGAGAGATCAATAGGAGGGTGGGGCGGGTGGTGGAGGAAAGTAGCTGGGAAGGGGATAGGTAAATGCAGGTGGGGGGAGGTGATAGTGATAGTTCAGAAGGGATGGTGGAGCAGATTGGTGGGATGGATGATGGATAGATAGGAAAGTTCAAGAGGGTGGTGTCGAGTTGGAGGATTGGACATTGTTTGGGGGGTGGTGGAGGGGAGATAACGAAACTAGTGAAACCAACATTGATCAGTGTGGTTGGGGTCCCAAGGTGGAAAATGAGGCATTCGTCCTCCAGACATGGTGGCTCAGTGGTTAGCACTGCTGCCTCACAGCACTAGGAACCCAGGTTCGATTCCAGCCTTGGGCGACTGTGTGCGTGGAGTTTGCACGTTATCCCCATGTCTGGGTTTCTTCTGGGTGCTCCGGGTGCGCAGTCCAAAGATGTGCAGCTCAGTTGAATGGGCCATTCTAAATTGCCAGCAGTGTTAGGTACATTAGTCAGAGGGAAATGGGTCTGGGTGGGTTACTCTTCGGAGGTTCGGTACAGACTGATTGGGTCGAAAGGCCTGTTTCCAACTTCTAGGGAACCTAATCTAATCAAAATGTGTAGGTCAGCTGAACTAGCCATACTACATTGCTCATAGTGTTATGTGCATTAGTCAGGGGTAAATATAGGGAAGGGGAATGAGACAGGGTCGGTTACTCTTTGGAGGGTTAGTCTGGACATGTTGGTACGATGGGCCTGTTTCCATACTGTAGGGAATCTAATCTAATCCAATCAGACTTCGAATGGCTTGGAGTTGACAGTGGAGGAGGCCCAGGACTTGCATGTCCTTGGCAGAGTTGGAGGGGTATTTGAAGTGTCCGGCCACAGGGTGGTGGGGTTGTTTGGTGCATGTGTCTCAGAAATGCTCCACATGTCGTCCTTCCCAACATTCCTGATGAAGGTCTTCTGCCCAATTCTCCTGCTCCCCAGCTGCCGTCTTGCCTGCTGTGCTTTTCCAGCACCTCACGTTCCGACTCTGATCTCCAGCATCTGCAGTCCTCACTTTCTACTATTAGAAGCAAAACAGTTTGAATCACACAAACTTTAATCAGGCTCCCTACCCTTGGGGTCTCAATGCACTGTCACCAGCCACCATCCCCTCCCTGCGAGCTCAGAGGGAAACTTTGGGGTCTCAGGATTTTCAGCTCAGCACTGAGGAAAATACAGGTTTAAAATGTGTCCTGTTGGTGAGGTTCTCGCCGTCAGTTCTCTTGGCTCAGGACAGGTCTGTGAGAAAGTGAGGACTGCAGATGCTGGAGATCAGGGTTGAGAGTGTTGTGCTGGAAAAGCGCAGCAGGTCAGGCAGCATCCGAGGAGCAGGAGAATCAACGTTTCGGGCATAAGCCCTTCATCAGGAATAAGACCTGGGCCGGGGACAGAGAGATAAATGGGAGGGGGGTAGGGATGGGGTGAAAGTATCTGGGAATGTGATCGGAACAGGCCTGTCTCTGGAAGCTCTTGTTCAGATAACGTTTGGTTGGAATTCCTCTTCTCGGGTGTCCTTTGTTGCGATGATGCTCTTGGTTTGGTTCCTGGATGCAGCTTCTCTGTTCGGCCTCTTTGGTTCTTGGTTCTGAAGCTGCTTGTTGGGGCTTGCTGAAGCTGTTCCTGCAGAAACTTGTTGTTGAAAAGGCTCACCCTCAGATTAGGGCTGTCTGTTATACAGACTGTGTGCCCCATTATCTCCCCTCAGATCTGTATTGTCCAATGTGGTTCTGGTGTTCCCTTTGGGTCAGTTGGCTTCCTGACAGTTAAGAGTATGTGTGAATGTATCTTGATTGATGTTGCCTGCCCAATATCTCTGTGAATAAATATTGATTGTGTTGAATGTCCAGTATCTGTACAGGTTCCAAAATGTCTGTGTTAGTAGGCCGAGGTGTAAAAGTGAGGTTCAGTCTGGAGAATGAGGTCTGGTTGGTGTCTCTTTAACGGTTGAGGTGTGAACTGGAATTTCAGGCAGAACAATGGTTCCAGGCAGCCATCTCCGTGTCTCTGTGTTTTCCCAGAGCTCAGCCCAGCTGCCTCAGTATTTTTAAAAGGTTTTTAAAAATCCAGGGTTTTAGATGATTGGGATATTTGCTCAATTCCAACATGGGAGAACTCCAATTACTCTGACAAATCAATCAATTGATTCTCAAATAAACATTGAGGTTCCTTTGTTACGTTGGCCAGTTTCTCTGGGTTTAACCAAAATGGTTTTTGTTTTATTGGATCTGAATTACCTACCTCCACATCATGTTCAATTAATGTGACCCATCCAAGTGTATCTTTTAAAGACCATGTATCAGTGCTGAATGTGGCCATTCAGCCCATCAAGTCCACTCTACCATTCTATCATAGTTTATTTGTTTGCAAACCCCATTCTCCTGCCTTCACTGTTACCCTTGATTGGTTTATCAGTCAAGAACCCATGTATCTGTCTTAAATACACTCCACAGCACTCTGCAGCAATGACCAATCCACAGATTAACCACTCTCTGGATGAAGAATCTCCTCCTCATCACACTTCCAAAGCATGGCCCCTTCTGAGGCTGTGCCGTCAGGTCCCAGTCTCTCTGCCAAGTGGAAACATCTTCTCCATGTCTACTCTATCCAGGCCTCTCAGTATACTGTATGTTTCACTGAGATTCCCCCTCATCCTTCTAAACTCCATCGAGTACAGACCGAATACAGGCTTCAACCACTCCTCACACAAACTTCTTTGTATTCTCTGAGCAATGTCATTCTGTCCCTCTGTTGATCTTTCTCCAGATACAAAAATAGTGTCTGAATTCTGTCATATCTCTGAGTTTGTTCACCTCACCGAAGGAAGTTCACTTTGGGAATTGACCAATTCTCTTTGGCTCTCACACTTTTTCTCATCCCCTTTCTGCTACACTCAGTGCTGGACACACCTCTACACAACTGAATGGTTCCTCAAAAACTGGGAGAGGAATTAAGGATGCTGCTTTCATCATGAGTGGAGGTTTACCTACAACTTGACAAGCTTTTTTTAAAAAATGTATTCATTTTGTGGAATGTGAGCATCTCTGGCTGGCCATTATTTATTGCTCATCCCCAGTTGCCCTTGAGAAGGCTTTGGTGAGCTGCCTTCTTGAACTGCTGCAGTACACCTGCTGTGGGTTGACCGACAATACCATTAGGGAGGGAATTCCAGGATCTGGAGCCAGCAACAGTGAAGGGACACAATACATTTCAAATCAAGATGGCTTGCAGGGAAACTTGAAGGTAATGATGTTCTCAAAAATCTGGTGCCCTTGTCCTTCTAGATGGAATTGGGTTGTTTGGAAGGTGCTGTCTGAGGATCTTTGGTGAATTTCTGCAGTCCATCTTGTAGATAGTGCACACTGCTGCTGCTGAATGTCGGTGGTAGAGGGCATGGTTACATGTGGATGCAGTGCCAATCAAGCGGCTGCTTTGCCCTGGATGGTGTTCAGCTTCTTGAGTGTTGTTGGGGGCTTCACCCATCCAGGCAAGTGGGGAGTATTTCATCACATTCCTGACTTGTGCCTTATAGATTGTGGCCAGGCTTTCAGGAGACAAGAGGTGAGGTACTTGCTGCAGTATTCTTAGGCTCTGACATTCTTTTGTAGCCACGGTGTTTATTTGGTGGGTTTCAGGTGGCTATCAACTCCCAGGATGTTGATCGTGGGGGACACGTTGATGGTAACACCACTGAATGTCAAGGGACACTGCTTAGATTGTCTCTTATTGGTGACAGTCAGAGTCTAGCAGTTGCATGACATGAAAGTTACTTATTACTTGTCAGCCCAAGCTTGGACATTATCCAGAGCTTATTGCATGTGAACATGGACTGCTCCAATCTCTGAGCAGTTGGAAATGGTGCTGAACATTGTGCAATCATCAGTGAACATCACCCCTTCTGACCTTGTGGAGGGAAGGTCATTGATGAAGCAGCTGAAGGTAGTTGGGTGAAGGAGACTACCCTGAGGAGCTCCTCCAGAGCTGAGATGACTGACCTCTAACAACCATGACCATCTTCATATGTGTCAGGTATGGCTATAAATACCAAAGAGTTTGCCAATGATATCCAGTGATTCCAGTTTTTTTTTCGGACCTCGAACCGTTTGTTGACATCATGTGGAGTGAATCGAATTGGCTGAAGACTTTTATCTGTAATGCTGGAGACCACTGGAGGATCATCCACTTGGCACCTCTGGTTGAAGATTGCTGCGAAAGCAATCCTGTTCCTGTCATTGTTCTGTTTCTTGGATCTCCTTTGGGCATTCTGTAATTATCGGGGAAGCTACTGAATTTAGTCCTGACAAATCATTCCCCAGAAGGAAATCGGCTCCCTCAACAGGGAATGTTTTCCCCAGTCCGACAATCCCAGGCAACATCCTGGTGAATCTCCTCTACACCCTCTCCAATCCAATCACAACCTTCTGACAGTGTCATGACCAGCACGATACACAGTATTTCAGATATGACCTAATCAAGGCTCTGTAAAGTAACAACGAGACTTCCTTGCTCCGATATTCTACACCCTGGCTAATGATGGCAAGCATCCCACATGCCTCCTTCGCCACCCTGCCTTGCCGTGCTGATACCTTCCGGGATCGATGGACTTGTTCACCAAGGTTCCTTTGTTCCTCACTACTCCCAAGGCACATAAGAACAGAAGAACCAGGAATATGAGTAGGCCTTCTGGCCCTTCAAGCCTGCTCTTCCATTCAATAAGATCATGGCTCATCTTTTCATGGACTCAGCTCCCCTTACCCACGATCCCACTGTATCTCTTAATTCCTTTACTGTTCAAAAACAGGTCTTAGCTTTGAAAACGTTTCCTGATGTAGCTTCGACTACTTCATTGGCCAAGGAATTCCAGAGATTTATGACCATCTGGGTGAAGAAGTTCCTTCTCAATTTGGTCCTAAAACTGCTCCCCCTAATTCTGAGGTTCTGCCCTCTTGTTTTAATTTCACCTACCAGTGGAAACGTCCTATGTCTTATCTATTCTCTTCATAATTTTATATGTTTCTATAAGAACCCCCACCCACTCATTCTTCTAAGTTCCAATGAATATATCCCAGTCTACTCAGTTTCTCCTCTCACAGGCCAACCCTCTCAACCCCTGAATCAACCTAGCGAACCTTCTCTGCACCCCTTTGTGTGCCAGTACATCCTTTCTCAAATAAGGAGACCAAAACAGCACGCAATACTCCAGGTGTAGCCTCACCAGCACCCTGTACAGCTGCAACATAACCTCCCAGGTTTTTAAACTCAATCCCTTTTGCAATGAAGGACAAAATTCCATTTGCCTTCCTAATTCCTTGTTGTACCTGCAGATCAGCCCTCTGTGATCCATGCACAAGGCAACCCAACGCATATACCTTTCATTGTGTATATCCCTCCCTTATTAGACCTCCCAAATTGGATCACCTCACACTTATCAGGATTAAATTCCATCTGCCATTGATCTGCCCAATTTACCAGCTGATTAATATCAGACTGTAACCTGAGACCCGGTAATCCAAGATGGCAGCAGAGTAGGACTCTTAAGACCAAGTTCACTTGCTCCATCTGTTTCCTTTTCTTGTTTTTCTTCCATCTTTTTTTTCTTTTCTTTAGTGTTTTTTGTCCTTCTTTCATCTTTTCTCTCCCAGTCACTGACTCCCAGCCTCAGACACCTGGTCTCCGACCAATGCAGACCCAGTGATACGGCCTCTCAGCTTTGTGTGGCAGTGTCCTGGCCTGGCAGGGAGACCTCCCAGACCAGAAAGGCAGACTCTCGGTCTGATATGGTGGCCTCTCAGTTTAATGTGGTGGCCTCTCAGCCCAGAATGCTGGACTGTCAGCCCAGTGTGATGGACTGTCAGTCTAGCATGGCCATCTCTCAGTGACCCAGTGTGGTTGTCTCTCAGCCCATAGGGTGATCTTTTGCTGTATTTGGTGGTCTCTCAGCATAGCACGGCCTCAGCATGGACTTCCGGTCTCAGGGTAACAACTCGGAGCATGATCCCATGGTCGCAAAATGTTTAGGAAAGACTAATGATTGAACTTTCAGATTTGTTACTTTATTGCCTTCTTAAAACTAATCTGTCATGGGTATCTTTTTAACTTTATTCTTTCTTTCTATCTTGTTCTTAAGATTATGTACCTAGGTCCTTGTATGTAAGATGGCACCTTGTGAGGCGACATTACATATTTTTCACTGCACTCCTATACTTTTGTACTTGAGTACTTGTGACAATAAAATAAAATTCAAATCAATATCAACAACATCACCAATTTATGTGGCATCTGAAATCTTTCTAATTATACAATCACAGTCAATTTGTTAATGTACATTACAAACAGAAAGGGTCCCAGCTCCAATCCCTGTCACACACCACTGGTCACAAGCTTCCAATCACAAAGACAACCCTCCACCATCACTCTTTGCCTCATATTTGGAAACCAATTTTAGATCAAATTTGCCATCTTGTCTTGGATCCCACGGGCTCTTACCATCTGGGCCAGCCTTCCATGTGGGGCCTTTGCTGACACAATCAATACTGGCATCCCTACCTCTCCAAGTATTGCTTAATCCTGTACTTCAGGATTTTTTCTAATAATTGCCCTCACACTGACATCGGACTAACTGGCCTGTAAATGCCTGGCCTATCCCTGCTGCCCTCTTGAACAAAGGAACCACATTGACAATCCTCCAGTCTGGCACCTCACCTGTGGCCAGTGAAGTATTAATCAAGGAAAAGGCAATCAAACTTTAAAGGCAATGAAATGAGAAATGCAGTTAAGTTAAACCGAAAGATGTGATAGAGAAATGGACCCCTTCTCCCTGTTATTTGAGTACTGGAAAGAAATAATGTTCGATTAGAAAAGATTTTAGTTTGCCACGAGTTTTGAAATCTTTTGAATTTGTGTTTTCTGTCAGTATGTTTCATTTTCATTTGTTTTGTCTAAGGAGGTATTATTATTACATCGAAATCATTGTGTGCTTATGCTCCACAGATGCTGCAGACCAGCTGCATTTCTTCAGCAGTTTCTGTTTATGTTTCAGTCTGAGATCTGTGTTGTCCAATAATACCAGCAGTTGGGATGGGAGTAGTTGGCTAGCATCATGATTGTCACTCTAATTAGAAATTGGCACTTCATATTTGATGAATCCAACAAACCCTTCCACTGTTTTCACATCTGTCAGTCACCACATCTCTGCTACAGCTCCTACCTTTCCAGAATCCAGGCAAATCCTTTTACTCTCAGTATGTGACTTATGTCCTTAACTTGGGCATCTTTAATTGCAAACTTTCTTGTTCAGCTTAATGACTCTTTCTTTCTTGTTCAGCTCCTGACAAGCTACACCCAGCAGGCCACTGGATGATGATTGTGGTCAGCAATGCTTTGTATCTAGAATAGCCCACTTTCTCCCCATATCATTCTCACTCACACTCTCAACTGATTACCCGGGCATCGCTGCAGGTTGCCGTGTTTGAGGAGAAATTGACTCGAAATTGAATCAACTGTTGATATTTCATGTGGATATTCAATTAAACAACAAGTATGTTTACATTGAATTTCATACATTATAAATGTATAATAATTGGACAGACTAATGTCTTAAACTTTCCGGCATTTGAGGGATATAACTTTTGCCAGTTTTTCAAGAGTGCAAGTTCATAAGGTGCAGGTTACAACAACATTTGCTGCCCATCTTTTATAATGGACTCCAGTATTTCGCCCACTGCTGATGTCACGCTAACCGGTCTCTGCCTCCCTTCTTAAAAGTGGGGTTATGTTCGACACCCTCCAATCCATAGGAACTGATCCAGCGTCTAGAATTCTGAAAGGTGACCACAAGTGCATCTATTCTTTCTCGTGCCATTTTTGTAAGCATTTTTGGGGGAGGGGCTCATGGCTCCACTTTGCCCTCCTATTTTTTTTAAGCACCTCCCCACACTCTCTCTCCTCCAGAAGGGCCTCCCTTGTTTTTGATGCTCTGTCACTGCCAAAGTTTCCTTCTTTTCCTTTCCCAAACTATCCATATTCCTTGACATCCAGGATCCCAGGAGTTGCTGCACTTGCCTTTCTTTCTGAGATGGCCCTGAATTCTCACTGTCTCACATTAAAAATCTTCCCACTTTCCAAATGTAGACTGACCTGCAAGTAGCTGCTCCCAGTCTGTATATGCCAGATCCTGTCTCATGACATTGAAAATGGCCTTGCCTCACTTTCAACACTTACCTTTCTGCACTACACTTATTCCTTTCCATAATAACTATGAAACTTATGGACTTATGTTCAATATCTGCAAAATGCTCACCAACTGACTCTTCAACTATTTGACTGATTTTATTACCTAGGATTGAGTCCTGCAAGTACCCATGTTTAGAAGGACTATCTACATACTGGCACCAAAAGCTCTCCTGGATGGACTTTAAACATTCCACCATTCACACAAAGGCAATGCCAGTTCATATTAGAGAAGTTGAAACTCCCTACTAACATAACCGTATTCCTCTCACACCTCTCTGTGATTTGCCAACATATCTACTCCTCGCTCTACATCTGACTCTTGGGAGGTCAGTAGTACAATCCCAGTAAAGTGATTGTTCTTTTTGTATTTTTAGCTTCACCCAGATGGCCTGGTTTGAAATGCCTTCCAAGGAATGCTCCTTCAATCCAGCAGTGATGGTCTCCTTTATCAATAATGCAATGCACCCACCTCTCCTGCATTCCCTCTATCCCACCTGAGACTTCTCAAACCTGGAATGTTGAGCTGGCAGTCCTATCTTTGTTCAATCATGCCTCAGCATTTGCAGCAATATGATATTCCCACGTGCTGGTCAATGCTCTCAGTTCAACCACCTTACTCATCAAGCTTCTTACACTAAAATAGATACAGTTCAGCTTTCTGGTCCTCCTGTATTCCTGATCCTGTCCTAGTGGTTATCCAGTTCTTTTCTGTGTCGCCCTTATTCTCACAAGAAGGGAAACATCCAGCATTTCCCCTGTCAAGCCCCTTAAGAATTCTATACATTCCAATGAGATTCCCTCTCATTCTTCTAAACTCCAGAGATCAGATTCCAAACCTGTTTGACATTTGCCCATAAGACAATCGCTCTACACCAGGAATCAGTCAAAGGAACTATCTCTGAACTACATCCAATGCAGCTCCTGTCCTTTCTTCAATAAGGAGCCTGGTACTGGACACCATACTCCAGATGTGCTCTCACCAATCTCCGAACCCTAACCCCTGTACAGCTGCAGTAAAATGTCCCTGCTTTTAGATTGACAGATGTAGATGTAGGGGTATGGGTGGGTTACGCTTCGGCGTGGCAGTGTGGACTTGTTGGGCCGAAGGGCCTGTTTCCACACTGTAAGTAATCTAATCTAATCTAATCTAATCTAATTGCATTCCCTTTACAATGAGCACCAACACTCCATCTGACTCCGGATTCACTTGCTGTAGCTGCGTCCTAACTTTGTGATTCTTGTCCCCCACATTACACTCCATCTGCCCAATATTTCTCCAAAGCCCAGCTGTATCTAATATTCAACAGGATGGACCCCTTCACTGGGAAATTGTTGATTGTGACTAGAATAAAGACACATCACTGAGAATCACATTAATAACTGTTTTATTGATGCTTTTATTTCCTACCCACCATATCACAGCCCTGAATAATCTTATACCCCTCAATGAGGTTCTTTCTCAACCTTCACTGCTCCATGCAAAACAACCTCAACTTTTCCAATCTTTCCTCATAACTGACTCTCTGTTGCAGGCAGCATCCTGGTAAATCTCTGCACCCTCTCAAGTGCAATCACATCCTTCCCAGAATGTGGTGACCACAACCTGTCCACCTCTCTCTCTCTCGATCGCACTTTTTGACTCACATCTGCCACTTCTATCTCTCGACCTCAATCTCTCTCTCCCACTTTTGATCTCTTTCATATTCTCTCTCTCTCTCTCTCTCTGCCTCTCTCATAGCCACTCTCTCCAACCCACTCACGGTTCCTCACCCCATCAGTTAATCTCTATTTCTCCATCTCTCTCTGTCTCCGTCACTCGCTCCATCACTCGCTTCAATTGAAAGACTGCAAATGTTATCTGTTCCTCTCTATTCCTCCCTCTGTCTGTCTGCCTCCCTCTTTGCATCCCAATCTACAGTCTCACTCCCTCCCTCTCTGTCATTCTGTCACTAAACATACTCATGTCTCTCTCTCCCTCTCACACTCAACCTGACCCTCTCTCTCCCGTTTCTCTTCACTCTTGATATCACACCCATCCTGCCTCTTTCTCTCTCTCCATCCCTTTCAATCACATCTTGTTTCTCTCTCTCTGTCTCTCTCTCTGTCTCTCTCACTCTCTCTCTCTCTCCATCAACCACACCATTTCTACCTCCCTCTACCTCTCTCGGTCCCCTCACATATCTCACACTGTCTCAGATGCTCCTCCCTCTACCCCTCAATTGCACAAACACTCTCCCTCTAACTCTCTCTCTCTCTGTCTCGCTTCTCTCCCTTTCTCAGTGTCCCAGGTGATGACAGTTGAATGCAGAAAAAATCTCCCTCTGCTCTGCCCCAATAATGGATGTTAACCTTTGACCCCAGAAGCATGTTTTTTTTTTCCTGGAGTAAGGCCCCATTTCCCACAGTGACCAAGATTTAGCCTCTCTCAGGAAGATGGACAGATTCTTGTCAAATGAAGGGCAGTTCTGTGCTGTTGGCCTATTCTTACTGGGGACTGGTTTGGACACAAAGCTCATTCCATGAAGGCCAAGCAGAGAGAGTGATCCTCACACCATCAGTGTGAGCTGGACGGACGGGGCAGGACAGTTTCTGACCCAGTGACCCTTCCTGTCCATTCACAACATGTTCCAATCCCTTCCCCTCTCCTTCCCATTCCATGATCAGTCACTGAGTCGGGGTGTTTCACGAGGATGATGTTCAGAGCATCACAGTCACAACAGAAGGGAACTGACCACACACCAACCATGGCATCCATGATGTAATGGACACTCCAACAAAGTCCAACAAACATGGAATTCAGTTCACGGGGCTGCCCAATGGAGAGACATGGACCTCCTTCCCACTGAAGCTCCCAATTGAGACCAGTAAACATGGGCCTCCTAATCACTGGACTTTCCAATGGAGATGAATGGATGGCTGAGTTTTTGAAGAAGTAAGCAAGAAGGTAGGTAAAGGTAGAGCAGTACAATCTGTCTACACGGACTTTAGTAAGGCCTGAGAAAAGGTTCCCTCCGCCATGGCAGACTGCCCAGTAAGATTCTATCACATAGGATCCAGGGAGATCGAGCCAATTGGATATAAAATTGGCCTGAAGGTAGGATGCAGAGGCTGGTGAGAGGGGGTTGTTCTTCAGACAAGAGGCTAGTGACCAGCTGTCTGCCACAAAAATTGATCCTGGATCCACTGTTGTTCATAATTTATATGAACAGTGTGGATGCGAAAATAGCAGGAATGCTCAGTACGTTTGTGGCTGACATTAAAATTGTTGGCATCTTCAACAGGAAAGAAGGTTATCCAAGAGTGCAATGTCATCTTGATCAACTGGGCCAGTGGGTCAACAAATCCAGATGGAGTTTAATTTCGACAAATGGAATGAGGTACCTTTTGATAAGACAAACTTGAGCAGGAATTACACAATTAATGGGAGAGCCATGGGGAGTGTTGTTGAACAGACAGACTGAGGGGTACAGGTACATAGTTCCTTGGAAGTGATATCACAGGTAGACAGGGTGGTGAAGAAGGTATTTGGCACGTTCACCTTCACTGGTCAAAGCAGGGAGTACAGGAGCTGGGACATCATGTGACAGCTGTACAAGGCATTGGGAAGGCCACATTTGGACACTGTGCACATTTCTGCTCACCCTGCTATAGGAAGGAAGTTATTACACTGGTTTGGATAAAATAAAGATTAACAGGGATATTACCAAGATTGGAGGGTTTGAATTTTCAGGCGAGGATGGATAGGCCGAGATGTTCTTCCAGGGAATGCAGATGATTGAGGGGTGACCAGAGAGAGGTTAATAGAATCATGAGGGTCATTGATAAGATGAATAGTCAAAGTCTTTTCCCCAGGGTAGGAGAGTCCAGTACTAGAAGGAATAGATTTAAGTTGAGATGGGAAAGAATTAGAAGGGTCCAGAGAGGCAACATTTTCACACAGGGGATGGTGTGTATGTGCAATGAGCTGCCAGAGGAAGTGGTAGGGGTGAGTACAATTACTACATTTCCAGGACATTTTTACAGGAACGTGGATAGGAGGATTTGGAGAGATTTGGGCAAAACACAGGCAAATGGGACTAGTTCAGGTTTGGAAACTTGGTCGACATGGATGAGGAGAGCTGAATGGTCTGATACCATGCTGTAAACCTCCATAACTCGATGATGTTGTCTTGGTCCATCTTCCCATAGCCCAGTAAACGTGGACCTCCTTCCCACTGGAACGTCCAATAGGCACCAATAAACATGGACCTCCTTCCCACTGGATGCTTCAGAAGAGACCAGTAAACATGAGCCTCCTTCCCTCGGGACTGTCCAGTACCTGAGCTGCAAACCCCACATACTCTCCATCACGTAGATCTCTTATTTCAGTCTTAACGACATTTACCGTCTCTGCACTACCTCAGCCCCTTGACCACAGAAACCCTAATTCCTGTTTGTCCTGCCTTCCAACTATATGATTCCAATGCCCTTTCCCAGCTTCCTGAAGCCAAATTCCATAAACACCAGCTTGTCTGATATGGTCTCTTCCCTGTCTTTCCATGTGTTGTTCCAGAATGACCCCTGACCTCACTGCCAGCCAATTGCCTCCATGGCTTTTCTCCTCCCTCACTCTGTGCCCTGCTGCAGACTCACATTTCTTCCCTCCCCCTTCCATCTTCTCTCGCTGGTCTCCTGCCCATTTCTGCTTCCTCCATCCCACCATTGACAGCAGAGCCTTCAGACCCCGACAGCATGCTCTCTGACTCGTGCCCTTCATCCCTCCCCCTCTCAATTGTTGTGCTATTGAATATACTGGTGAGTGCCATTACGTTTGGTTCACTGTTCCCTTGCCATTGATTTGCTGATGTAGTCCAGTAAATCTAGTCTGGCCTGTTCCCTGAGTTGGTTCAAGAACGTTTTCCTTCAGAAAACACTCTTCAGTAAACTGGGTTGTCTGTTTCTCCCAGTCTTTGTGCAAAGGTGAGACTAAGTGTGTGTAAGCTCTTATACAGCACAGAAAGAGGTCAATGGGCCTATAGTGACTGTCATTCAAATGAGTCCAATGAGTCCCATTTACCCGGCCCTTCCTGTATAACCCTGCAATTGTTTCCTTTTCAGCTATTTCTCCAAATGTCCTTTTGAAAGTTGCTGTTGAATCCACTTCCACTCACCTTGCAGACAGTCATCATGAACTCGCTGGATAAAAATGTTCCTATCTTCTCTCTTTTCCTTCAGACCCTTTCTGAAATGTGTGCCCTCTGGTGACTGACCCTCCTGCCTGGAGAAACAATTTGTCCTGTATTTCCTGCATCCAAACTCTCTAATTGTGAACCCCTCATTGAGTGAGACCTATTTCCAGCACAGGGGGAGAACATTCAGCCTGTCAGGGAAATGCTGTCATTTCATGGAGCAATCCAGTCAGTCCCACCCCCTCCCCTACTCGACCCCCAGGGCCTTGCAGGTTTATTTCCATCAAGAGCCCATCCAATCTGTTATTGTAATCACTGAGTGTCTTCACCTGCCTCACCTGAATGGGCACTCATTTCCAAGTCATTGCCAATTGCTGCTAAAAACAAAGTTCTTCCTGACATCCCGTATCTCGTGCCCAACAAAATGTAAGGTAATCTCAATGTGAAGATGGGATTTTGTCTCCACACGGACTGTGCGGTGGTCACTCTTACTGATACTGTCATGGACAGATACACCAGCAGCAGGCAGATTGGTGAGGGGGATAGTGTGTATGTTTTTCCCTCTTGTTGGTTCCCTCACCGTCTGCCCCATGTCCAGTCTAGCAGCTGAATCAGGTGGAACGTGACCAGCTTGCTCAGTAGTGATGCTTCTGAGCAGCTTTTGATGGTGGACTTTGAAGTCCCTTACTCAGGGTATATCCTGCATCCTTCCCACCCTCAGTGCTCCCTCCAAGTGTTGTTCAACATGGAGGACTGACTGCACAGTTGAGGTTGGAGGGGAGGTCGGTGATCAGCAGGAGGATTCCTTCCCCAAGTTTGACCTGCTGTCATGAGGCTTCATGGGTTCCATAGTTAATGGTGAGGCCTCCCAGGGCAACTCCCTTCCCACTGTACACACCACTGTGTTGCCACCCCTGCTTGATCTATCCTGCCAGTTAAAAACTGAATGAGGGAACAATTCTGTGCAGGTTTCACAGTTTGGAGAGTGAGCTGCTGCTGGATTCTGTTTCTGATCTCCGAGTGCAGGCGTGTGTGTTTGTGAGAGAGTGCCTGACACTGTTTCCATCACTGTGCTGTTTCTGCAAAACAAATCCCAGAACCAGCCTCCTGTGCTGTCCGATTCCAAGGACTGCAGATTTTTCACAGTAACAAACCATCTCAGTAACAAACGTCCAGCTGCTCCGAGCTCCTTCTTTCACTTCCTCTATTGGTGAAGTTTCAACCTTGCGATCTGAGAGTCTTTGCAATTATTTTTTACACTGGGGCTTTCTGCTGTGGTCAGAATCTCTAATAATAACTGTCTAATCAGTGACAATCTCAGCAGCTAAGAGCAGTCAGGACTGTGGAGCCAGGCTCAACGTGAAACATATTGGGAAGATCAAAGCCATCCTCTTCAGATCTTGGTCCAAACTCCATCCCTCTCCCTGAGCACTGTCTCATGCTCAAACAGACTCTTTACAAACTGGGTCTTCTCTTTGAGAAAATTCTGAGCCCGATATCCTTCATATCACAAAGATCACGGTGGTTCAGTGGTTAGCACTGCTGCCTGACACCGCCAGAGATCTGGGTTCAATTCCAACCTCAGGCAACTGACTGTGTGGAGTTTGCACATTCTCCCTGTGTTTGCATAGGTTTCCTCCGGGTACTTCATTTTCCTCCCACACTCCAGTAATGTGGAGGTTATGTGAATTGGCCATGCTAAATCGCCTGTAGTGTTGGGTGAATGTACGGGAATGGGTCTGGGTGGGTTGTGCTTCGGCAGGTCGATGTGGACTTGTTGGGCCGAAGGACCTGTTTCCACACTGTAAGTAATCTAATCGGCCACTGAAAATCTCAGCTCTGTTTATCGGACTCCAAACATGACCCTTCCAATGTTGTGGCTGACACACATCGCAGCCACTGCCCTCCGTATCCTTCAGCTCATCCAAATTTCTGCTGATCCTATCCAAACTTGCACCAAGTCCCGGTCCCGCAACCACCTGCACCCCATGCCTATATTGGCTCCTGGTCTAGCAACACCTCGATTTTGAAATTCTCAATCTTGTTCTCAAATCCCTCTCTGCCCTCCACCCTCCCTATCTCTGTAACCTCCTCCAAGCTGCCTCACTCCGTGTGGTCAGCAAACTTGGATAATTGGCTCTCTATTCATTCATCCAAGTCATTGAGAAATATCGTGAAATACTGAGGGACCAGAACAAATCCCTGGAGACACCACTATTCACATCTTGTTCATTGGAGAGCGCACACATTGTCCCTCCTCTCTGTCTCCTACCTCCTTTTCTACAAGTGGCTTGATGGTAGGAAGCAGAGGGTAATGTTGGAAGAATGCTTGTCAGACTGGAGGCCTATGTTGAGTGGAGTGCTTCAGGGCTCAGTGTTGGCCCCATTACTGTTTGTTATCAATATTAATGCTTTGGATGAGAATCTGTAAGGCATGATTAGTAAGTTTGATGTGCAGCTCAGGTGAATTGACCATGTTAAACTGGCCGTAGTGTTAGGTACATTAGTAAAAGGGAAATGGGTCTAGCTGGGTTACTCTTCAGAGGTTCGGTGTGGACTGGTTTGGCCAAAGACCTTTTTCCACCCTCTAGGGAATCTAATCTCTAATCTTGTACAGGATGTCAGTGAGGTCGCACTTGGAATATTGTATTCAGTTTGGTCACCTTGTTATAGGAAGGATATTACTAAACCAGAAAGTACAGAATAAATTTACAAGGATGTTGCCTGGACTCAACAATCTGAGTTATAGGGAAAGGTTAGGCAAGTTAGAACTTCTTTCTGAGAACACAGGAGACTGGTGGGGGAACTTTTAGAAGTATACAATATCATGAGAGACATGGATAGGGTTTAGGAATCGAGGATGAGAGGGCATCAGTTTAGTGTTAGAGTGGAAAGAATAAAAGGGAACCTGAGGGGCAACATTTTTACACAGAGGGTGGCACGCATGTGGAATGAGCTGCCAGCTGAAGTGATTGAGGTGGATACATTAACAACATTTAAAAGACATTTGGACAAATACATAGATAGAAAAACATTAGAAGGATTTGGGACAAGTGCCGGGAAATGGGTTAGCATGAATGGATATTTTGGTTAGCACTGTCCAGTTTGGGCCAAAGGGCCTGTCTCTGTGCTGTAGGACTCAATAACTCTGTGACTCTATAATTCCATAGGATTCCATGTTTATGAACAGTCTCTCAAACATAGAAACAAAGGAACTAGGAGCAGGAGCAGGCCATTCAGCCCTTCGAGTTGGCTCTGCCATTCAATCTGACCATGGCTGATCATCCAACTTAGTCCTGTGCTCCCATTTTTTCTCCATAAACTTTAATCCCTTTAGTCCTAAGGACTATACTTATCCTCTCTTGAAAATATTGAATGTTTTTGTCTCAACTGCTTTCTGTGACAGAATATTCCACCAGCTTCCCGCTCTCTGGCGAAAGAAATGTCTCATCATCTCAGTCTGAAATGACCTTTCCCTTTTCTTTAAACCATAACTCATAGTTCTGGATTCCCCAGTCATCAGGAACATCCTCCCTGTGTTGTTCTGGTCTTGTCCTGTTCGGATTTTCAAGGTTTCAATGTGATTCCTCTCAATCTTCCAAGCACCAATGAATATAATGCTAACTGATCCAGTTTCTCCTCAGACATAAGTGCTGTCATCCCAGGAATCAGACTGGTAAATCTTTCTTTCCCTCCCTCCACAGCCAGAACATCCTTCCTCAGATAAGGAGCCCGAAACTACACACAACAGAATCATAAAATGATACAGTACAGAGGAGGCCCTTCAGCCCATTAACTGTATACCAGCCAAACGACACTAAACATATACCAGTCCCACTTTCCAACATGAGACCCACAGCTTGAATGTTATGACATTTTAACTGCTCACCCAAGTACATTTTAATGTTTGTGAGGTTTCCCACCTCAACTACCCTCCCAAGGCTGTGCATTCCAGGTGCACACCATCCTCTGGATGAAAAACATATTCCTCAAAACATCTTGAAACGTCCTATCTTTCACACTGAATGTGAGCCCATTTGTTCGTGACCCTCCCATGAAGGAGAACAGCTGCTTTCTCTCCACCCTGTCCATTCCCCTCGTAACCTAATACACCTCAATCAGGTCCTCCCTCCACCTTCTCTCCTCTGAAGAAAACAACTCGAGCTGATTCAATTTCTCCTCATTACTGAGAGGTTCCATCCCACACAACATCCTGGTGATTCCCCTCTGTACCCCATCCAGTGCAATCACATCCTTCCTACAGTGTGGTGACCTGGAATGCACACAGTACTCCAGCTGTGGTCTAACCAATGTTCTGCTTAACTGCAACATATCCTCCTGCTTTTATAACCAATATCTGACATAACAAAGGCAAGTGTCCCCTGTGCCTTCATAACTGCTCTGTTAGCCTGTGTTGTCACATTCAGGGATCAGTGTCCAAGCACCCCAAGATCACTCTGTTCCTTTGAGCTTCCTCAGTTCAAAAAACAAAGAGCAAAGTAAATTACAGCACAAGAACTGGCCCTTCGGCCCTACAAGCCTGTGCTGGTCCATATCCTCCATATAAACCTGTCATCAATTTTCCAAGGGTCTGTCTCCCTTTGCTCCCTGCCCATCCATGTATCTATCTAGATACATCTTAAATGATGCTATTGTGCCCGCCTCTACCACCTCCACTGTCAACGTGTTCCAGGACCAATCACTCTCTGTGTGAAGAACTTTCCACACGTATCTCCCTTAAATGTTTCCACTCTCACTTTGAACTCATGACACCAAGTAATCGATTACCCCACTCTGGGAAAAAATGTTCTTGCTATTCACCCTGTCTCCACCTCTAATGATTTTGTAGACGTCAATCAGGTCCCCCCTCAATGTTCGACTTTCTAATGAAAATAATCCTAATCTACTCAACCTCTCTTCATAGCTGGTGCCCTCCATACCAGGCAATCCTGGTAAACCTCCTCTGCACCCTCTCCAAAGCATCCACATCCTTCTGGTAATGTGGTGACCAGAACTCTACGCAGTATTCCAAATGTGACCAAGCCAAAGTCCGAGATAATTCTAACAAGACCTGCCAACACTTGTAATGAATACCACGTCTGGTGAAGGAAGGTATGCCATATGTCTTCTTGACCATTCTATCGACTTGTGTTGCCACCTCCAGAGTACAATGGACCTTAACACCCAGGTCTCTCTTGCCATCAATATTCCCAGGGCGTTCCATTCACCGTACAGTTTACTCCAGATTTGGATCTTCCAAAATTCATCAGCTCGCATTTGTTCAGATTGAACTCCATCTGTCCCATTCACTGCCCAGCTCTCCAATCTATCTATATTCTGCTGTATTCTCTGACGGTCCCCTTCACTATCTGCTCCTCCACCAATCTTAGTATCATCTGCAAACTTGCTAATCAGACCTCCTATACCTTCCTCCAGATCATTTAAATCTATCATAAACAAGTGCGGTACCAGCACAGATTCCTGTCCGCCATTTTGAGAAACTCCTTCCACTCCTACTGCCTGTCTTCTGTTGCCCAGCCTGTTCTCTATCCATCTAGTGAGTACACCCTACACCTCATGCGACTTTAGTTTCTTTATCAGGGTATCATGGAGAACTTCATCAAACGCATTCCTGAAATTCATGTGTACGACATCCACAGCCCTTCCCTCATCAATCAACTTCATCACTTCTTCAAAAACTTCTATGAAGTTGGTAAGACATGACATTCCCTGTACAAATTCATGCTGCCTATAACTGATAAGTCAATTTTCTTCCAAATGTAAATAGATTCTATCCCTCAGTATCTTCTCCAGCAGCTTCCCTACCATTGACATCAGGCTCACTGGTTGATAGTTACCTGGATTATCTTGGCTACCCTTCTTAAACATTAGCAATTCTCCAGTCCTCTGGGACCTCATCCATATTCAAGGCTGCTACAAAGATATCTGATCAGGACCCACCTATTTCCTCTCTCGTTTCCCGCAGGAAGCTAGGATCGATCTCATCCCGACCTGGGGACTTGTCCACCTTGATGCCTTTTAAATACCCAACACTTCCTCCCTCTTTAAACTGACTTGACCCTGAGTAATCAAACATCTATCCCCCAACTTCAACATCTGTCACTTCCCTCTCCTTGGTGAATACCGACGTAAAGCACTCATCAAGAATCTCATCCATTTTCTCTGACTCCACACATAACTTTCCTCCTTTGTCCTTGAGTGGGCCAACCCTTTCACTAGTCACCCACTTGCTCCTTATATATGAATAAAAGGCTTTGGGATTTTCCTTAACCCGGTTTGTTAATTCTGTTTCGTGACCTCTTTTAGCCCTTTTAATTCCTCATTTCAGATTGGTCCTACTTTCCCGACATTCTTTGAAAGCTTTGACTGTTTTCAGCTACCTAGACATTATGTATCCATCCTTTTTCCTCTTAGCTAGTCTCAATTTCATTTGTCATCCAGCGTTCCCTAATCCTGCCATTTCAATACCATATTTTCACACGGACATGTCTATCCTGCACTCTAGTCAACCTCTCTTTAAAAGCCTCCCACATACCAAATGTGGATTTCCCTTCAAACAGCATCCACATTCCCCAGCTCCTGCCAAATGTTGCTTTAGTTGGCCTTCCTCCACTTTAACCCTCTTCCTTTTGGACCACTCTCATCTTTGTCCATGAGCATTCTAAAACTTGCGGAACTGTGGTTACCAAAGTAATCCCCTACTGAAATTTCAAACACCTGGCCAGGCTCATTCCCCAACACCAGGTCCAGTATGGCCCCTTCTTGACTTAGAAAGTGAGGACTGCAGATGCTGGAGATCAGAGTTGAAAATCTGTTGCTGAAAAAGCGCAGCAGGTCAGGCAGCATCCAAGGAGCAGCAGAATCGATGTTTCGGGCATCAGCCTTTCTTCAGGAATGAGGAAAGTGTGTCCAGCAGGCTAAGATAAAAGGAAGGGAGGAGGGACTTGGGGAAGGGCGTTCGGAATGCGATAGGTGGAGGGAGGTCAAGGTGAGGGTGATAGGCCAGAGTGGGATGGGGGCGCAGAGGTCAGGAAGAAGATTGCAGGTTAGGAAGCCGGTGCTGAGTTCAAGCGATTTGACTGAGACAAGGTGGGGAAGGGGAAATGAGGAAACTGGAGAAATCTGAGTTCATCCCTTGTGGTTGGAGGGTTCCAGGCGGAAGATGAGGCGCTCTTCCTCCAACCGTTGTGTTGCCATGGTCTGGCGATGGAGGATGGACTCCTTCAGCATAGCTGTGGTATCCTCTCTGACCAGTAATGCAACTCCTCCATCCCTTTTACCTCCCTCTCTTTATCTGCCTGATGCATCGATATCCTGGGATATTTAGTTGCCAATCTTGCCCTATCCCCAAACAAGTCTCAGTAATAGCAATAACATCGTTCTCCCAGATACTAATCCAAGCCCTAAATTCCTCTGCCTTACCTACTCCGCTTCTCACATTAAAACAAATGCACCTCAGACCATCTGTCCCTTTGCGTTCATCATCTGCTCCCGACCTACTCTTAAACTTAGTCGCGCTGACTTCAATATCTAGTTCCTTACAGGCTTTAGTTACTCTTTCCTTCTTGTCCACTCACCTCCTCATTTGGTTCCCATCCATCTGCTACACTATTTTGAACCCTCCCCGTGATCAAACATATCCCACAAGACATTGGTTCCAGTCCTGCCCAGGTGTAGACCGCTCGATTTGTAATTGGCCCACCTCTTCAGGAACCAGTCCCAATGTCCCAAAATTCTGAACCCCTCCCTCCTGCACCATTTCTAAAGCCATGCATTCATCCTGCCTATATTTTCATTTCGACTCTGACGAGCACATGGCACTGGTAGTCATCCTGAGATTGCTACCTCTGAGATCCTACATTTTAATATGGTTCCTAACTCCCTAAATTCTGCTTGTAGGACCTCATTCCATTTATTACCGATATCATTGGTGCCTACATGAACCATCACAGCTAGCTGTTCACCCACCCCTTCAGAATGTCCTGTAGCCGATCTGTGACATCCCTGACCCGTGCAACTGGGAGGCAACATGCTATTCGTGAGTCTCGTTTTTGACCACAGAACCGCTGATCTACTCCCCTTACAAAGTCCAAATAAACCATATCCATGGGTCTCACCCTTAACAGCTCCACTCACTACATCCTCAAACAATTCCAGTCAATTTGTTAAGCATGATTTCCTTTTCGACAATCCATGCTGACTCTGTTCAGTTCTGTCACTGTTTTCAAAGTGCTAAGCTATAAAATATTTTATAATGAACTTGGGCATTCTCTCCACTGCTGATTTCCGGCTAATTGGTCCAAAATTTCTTATTTCCTCTCTCTCTCTCTCTCTCTCTCTCTCTCTCTCTCTCACACTCTCTCTCTCTCTCTCTCTCGCTCTCTCTCACTTTCAATAGACGTGTTAAATTAGCTCCCTCCACTCTGTAGGACCTATTCCAGTCGACAAACACATAACCATCAACGTTTCTAATGTTTTGCAACCACTTCCTGAAGCACTCCTGAAAATAGATTATTTGGCCCTGCTGATTTAACACACTTTAATTTTCCCAGAACCATTTTCCTCCAACTACTGATTTCCTTCAGTTCCTTCCTCCGATAAAACTCCACGTTCACCAACATGTCTGAGATTTATTTGAGAATTCATTTGTGCAGAAAGATCCAGAATATGTTTATCTGTCATCTCTTTGTTCCAACTATAACATTATAACACTTGTGTGGAATGTCCTTGAATGTCATCTGGACGTCCATATAAACAACACATTCCCTTAGCTCACACATTAGTGACCTCGTTAAAACATGTTAGTTAAAGATGTCTGACCCTTTTTAAATCCATGCTGACTTACTCTGATCAGTTCATATTTGTCAGACATTCTGTCTCTAAAACCAGATTCAATTACTTCCCACCAATAAACATTCAATGGAGATGTTCATTGTGAGTGAGGTTAGAAAACACTGACACGAGGGGCTGAACAGCCTCGTCCTCGAGTCATAGTCATAGAAATGTACAGCATGGAAACAGACCCTTCGGTCCAACTTGTCCATGCCGACCAGATATCCCAACCCAATCTAGTCCCGCCAGCCAACTCCTGGCCCAGATCCCTCCAAACCCTTCCTATTCATATAACCCTTCTTATTCTCGATACCATTTAAATGTTGCAATCGTCCCAGCCTCAACCACTTCCTCTGGCAGCCCATTCCACACTCGCACCACCCTGTGCTTGAAAAAGTTGCTGCTCAAGTCTCTTTTATATCTTTCCCCTCTTACCCTAAACCTATGGCCTCGAGTACTAAGCTCCACCACCCCAGGGAAAAGTCTTGGTCTCTTTGCCCTATCCATGCCCCTCATGATTTTATAAACCTCTTTAAGGTCACCCCTCAGCCTCCGACACTCCAGGGAAAACATTCCCAGCCTATTTAACCTCTCCCTATAGCTTAAATCCTCCAACCCTGGTAACATTCTTGTAAATCTTTCCTGAACCCTTTCAAGCTTCACAACATCTTTCTGATAGGAAGGAGACCAGAATTGAACGCAATACTCCAAAAGTGGCCTAGGTGACCTCCCAACTCCTATACTCAATACTCTGACCAAAAAAGGAAAGCATACCGAATGTATTCTTCATTATCCTATCTACCTACGACTCTACTTTCAAGGAGCTATGAATCTGCACTCCAAGGTCTCTTTGTTCAGCAACACTCCCGAGGACCTTACCATTAAGTGTATAAGTCCTGCTAAGATTAGCTTTCCCAAATGCAGCACCTCGCATTTATCTAAATTAAACTCCAGCTGCCATTCCTCAGCCCAATGGCCAATCGGATCAAGATCCTGTTGTAATCTGAGGGAACCTTCTTCGCTGTCCACTACACCTTCAATTTTGGTGTCATTTGCAAACTTACTAACTCTACTGCCTATGTTCATATCCAAATCCTTATGACACTCGACTGGTCACAGGCCCCCAGTCTGAAAAACATCCCTCCACCACCATCCTCTGTCTTCTACCTTTGAGCCAGTTCTGTATCCAAATGGCTCGTTCTACTGTATTCCATGAGATTTAACCTTGCTAACCTGTCTCCCATGGGGAACCTTGTCAAATGCCTTACTGAAGTCCATACACATCCTGTCGAATGCTCTGCCCTCATCAATTCTTTCTGTTACTTCTTCAAAAAACTTGATTAAGTTTGTGAGACATGATTTCCCATTCACAAAACTATGCTGACTATCCCTAATCAGTCTTTGCCTTTCCAAATATATGGACAATCTGTCCCTCAGGATTCCTTCCAACAACTTCCTCACAACCGACGTCTGGCTCACTGGTCGACAGTTCCCTTAACACCTTTCTTAAGTAGTGGCACCAATTAGTGAACCTCCAGTCTTCTGGCACATCATCTGTGACTATTGAGGATACAAATATCACAGTATGAGGCCCAGCAATCACTTCCCTAGCTTCCCACAGAGTCCTAGGGTACACCTAATTAGGTCCAGGAGATTTATCCACTTTTACGCATTTCAAGACATCGAGCACCTTCCCGTCTGTAATATGAACATTTTTCAAGATGTCACCATCTAATTCCCTACATTCTATATCTTCAATACCCTTCTCCACCGTTAAACTGAAGCAAAATGCTTGTTTGGTATCTGCCCCATCTCCTGCTGCTCCACACAAAGGTCGCATTGCTGATCTTTGAGGGGCCCTATTCTCTCCTTAGTTACCCTCTTGTCCTTAATGTATTCATAAAACCCCTCTGGATTCTCCTTAACCCTATTTGCCAAAGCTATCTCATGTTGTTGCCCTCCTGATTTTCCTCTTAAGTATACTCCTACTGCCTTTGTCTATCTCGAAGGATTCACTCGATCTATCCTGTCCATACCTGCCATATGCTTCATTCTTTTTCTTAACCAAATCCTTGTCATCCAATATTCCCTCCACCTACCAGCCTTTCCTTACACCCTAACTAAAATATACTTTCTCAGGACTCAAGTTATCTCATTTCTGAAGGATTCCCATTTTCCAGCTGTCCCTTTACCTGCGAGCAACTGCCCCCAATCAGCTTTTCAGAGTTTTAGATTAGATTACTAAGTGTGGAAACAGGCCCTCCAACCCACATCGACCATCTAAACAGCAACCCACCCAGACCCATTCCTCTACGTTTACCTATTCACCTAACACTATGGGCAATTTAGCATGGCCAATTCACTTCACCTGCACATTTTTGGACTGTGGGAGGAAACCGGAGCACCCAGAGGGCACCCACGCAGACTCAGGGAGAATGTGCAAACTCCACACAGACAGTCGCTCGAGGTGGGAATTGAACCCGGGTCTCTGGCACTGTGAGGCAACAGTGCTAACCACTGTGCCAGCGTGCCTGATACTGGCAAAATTAACCTTCCTCCAATTTAGAACTTCAACTTCTGGATCTGGTCTATCCTTTTCCATCACTCTTTTAAAATGAATATAATTATGGTCGCTGACCAAAGGTGCTCCTCCACTGATACCTCAGCCACCTCCCCTGCCTTATTTCCCAAGAGTAGGTCGAGTTTTGCACCTTCTCTAGTAGGTACATCCACATACTGAATCAGAAAATTGTCTTGTACTCACTTAACAAATTCCTCTCCATCTAAACCCTTAACACTATGGCAGTCCCAGTCTATGTTTGGAAAGTTAAAATCCCCTACTATTACCACCCCATTATTCTTACTGATAACCGAAATCTCCTTACAAATTTGTTTCTCAATTTCCCGCTGACTACTGGAGGGGGGCTATAATATAATCCCAACAAGGTGATCATCCCCTTTTTTTTCTCAGTTCCACCCAAATAACTTCCTTGGATGTATTTCCGGGAATATCCTCCCTAAGTCCAGCTGTAATGCTATCCCTTATCAAAAATACCACTCTCCCTCCTCCTGAGCCTCCCTTTCTGTCCTTCCTGTAGCATTTGTATCCTCGATCATTAAATGGCCAGTCCTGCCCATCCCTGAGCCTTGTTTCCGTAATTGTTATGATGTCCCAGTCCCATGTTCCTAACCACGCCCTAAGTTCATCTTCCTTCCCTGTTAGGCCTCTTGCATTGAAATAAATGCAGTTTAATTTATCAGTCCTACCTCGTTCTCTGCTTTGTCCCTGCCTGCCCTGTTTGACTTGTCTTTGTTCTCAACTGTACCGATCTCAGAATGAAATCTTTCATCACTATCTCCCTCGGTCCCACCCATCCATCTTACTGGCTTTAATCCTTCCGAGCAGCTCTAGCAAGTTTTTCTGCCTGTTTATTAGTCCCCTTCCAATTTAGGTGTAGTCCGTCCTTCTTGTACAGGTCACTTCTACCTCAAAACAGCTTCCAAAAGTCCAAAACTGTGAATCCTTCTCCCGAACACCAGTTCCTCAGCCATGCATTCATCTGCTCTCTCCTCTTATTTCTGCCCTCACGAGCTCATAGCACCGGGAGGAATTCAGATATTACTACTCTCGAGGATCTCCTTTTTAAATTCCTGCCTAAGTCTCAGCAAACTCCCTTTAGGATCTCAACCTTTTCCCTTCCTATATCGTTGGTTCCAAAGTGTACAATGACCTCCTGCTGGTTCCTCTCCACCTAAAGAACATTCTGCACCGTCTCTGAGACATCCCTGATCCTGGCACCAGGGAAGCAATACAACATTCTGATTTTTCACTGCTGGCCACAGAAACGTCTGTCTGCACCTCGGGCTAGAGAGTCCCCTAACACAGTCGATCGTTTGGAACCCGACGTAACTCTCATTACATTAGAGCCAGTGTCAAATCCAGAAACTTGGCTGCTCATGCGAAGTACCCCTGAGTTTCCATCATCCCGAACATCTTCCAAAACAGCATACTTGTTTGAAATAGGTATAGCCGCAGAAGACTCCTGCAGTACTTGCCTACCTCTCTTGCCTTTCCTGGAGTTATGGTAAGAGCCCATGGGATCCAAGGCATTTTGGCAAATTGGATCCAAATATGATGCAAAAAGTGATGGTGGAGGGTTGTCTTTGTGATTGGAAGCCTGTGACCAGTGGTGTAAGACAGGGATTGGGGATGGGACCCTTGCTGTTTGTAATGTACATTAACAAATTGACTGTGATTGTATAATTAGAAAGATTTCAGAGGCCACATAAATTGGTGGTGTTATTGATATTGATTTAATTTTTATTTTAGTTTATTGTCACGTGTACTCGAGTGAAAAATCATTGGCGTACAGTGAAAAGTATATAACGTCACCTCACAAGGTGCCATCATCGGTACAAGGACCTCAGTGCAGAAATGTAAGAACAAGGTAGAAAGAAAGAATTAAGTTCAAAGTTACACGTTGCAGATCGTTTTAGTTTTATGTAGAAAATGAAGAAATAAAGCTGAAAGTTCAAGCTTTAAAGCCTTTCTTAAGAACTTAGCTACCATGGGATCATACTTTAAGTAATCATCTCGAGACCAGAGGTCCGCGCTGAGGCCTTCCCGGGTGGAGAGACCACCATATACAGAAAGGACCACTATGTGGGCTGAGAGATAACCACGCTGGGCCACTCAGAGATCGCCACACTAGGCCAAGTGAGCATCATGCTGGGCTGACAGTCCAGCATGCTGGGCTGAGAGGCCACCACATCGAACTGAGAAGCCACCATGTTGGACCAAGGGTCTGCCTCATCGGGCTGGAAGGCCTCCCTACCAGGCCAGGACAATGCCACACCAAGCCAAGAGACCACATCATTAGGTCTGCACTGGGTCAGGGGCCTGGCAACTGAGGCTGGAGGTCCATGCCTGGGAGAAGAAATAAGGGAGAAGGACAAAAGAAAAACACAAAAGAAAAGGAAAAGAGAAGTGGAATAGAAAGAAGAAAAGAAAACAGACGGAGCAGATGAACTCGGTCTGAAGTGTCCTACTATGCTGCCATCTTGGATTACTGGGTCTCAGGCTACAGTCTGATATTGATCAGCTGGTAAAATGGTCAGAGCAATGATAGATGGAATTTAATCCTGATACCTCTGAGGTGATCCAACTTGGGAGGTCTAATCAGGGAAGGATATACACAATGAAAGGCATGTGCCTTGAGTGTCCTTATGCATGAATCACAGAGGGTTGGTCCACAGGTACAACAAGGAATTAGGAAGGCAAATGCAATTTTGTACTTCATTGCTAACGGGATTGAGTTTAAAAAGCAGGAAGGTTATGTTGCAGCTATACAGGGTGCTGGTGAGGCCATACCTGGAGTATTGTGTGCAGTAATGGCCTCCTTACTTGAAAAAGCCTGTACTGGCACTCGAAGGGGTGCAGAGTAAGTTCACTGGGCTGATTCTGGGGTGGAGGGGGTTGGCTTATGAAGGGAGACTTCATAGACTGTGATATATTCATTGGAACTTAGAAGAATGAGGGGAATATTATAGAAACAAATAAAATTATAAAGAGAATAGATAAGACAGAAGAAGAGAGGATGTTCCCACTGGCAGGAGAAATTAAAACAAGAGGGTCTCGCCTCAAAATTAAGGGGAGCTGATTTAGGACTGAACTGTGAAGGAACTTCTTCACCCAGAGGGTCATAAATCTATGAAATTCCTTGCTCAATGAAGAAATTGATGCTACTTCAGTAAGACAGATTTGTTTTTAACAATAAAGGAATTAAGAGATACAGTGAGAGCAAATGCCAGGTCTTGCACTTTCGAAAAAAAGACTACAGGCATGGTCTATTTTCTAAACGGTGAGAAAAGTCATAAAGCCAAAGTACAAAGGGAGCTGGGAATGCTAGTCCCAGATTCTCTAAAGGTTAACTTGCAGGTCGAATCTGTGGTTAAGAAAGCAAATGTCATGTTGTCATTTATCTCAAGTGCAGAAAAATGTGTTGCTGGAAAAGCTCAGCAAGTCAGGCAGCATCCAAGGAGCAGAAGAATCGACGTTTCGGGCACAAGCCCTTCTTCAGGAATGAAGAAGGGCTTATGCCCAAAACGTTGATTCTCCTGCTCCTTGGATTCTGCCTGACTTGCTGCGCATTTCCAGCAACACAGTTTTCAGATGATCTCCAGCATCTGCAGTCCTCACTTTCTCCTACTTTACCTCAAGAGGGTTGGAATGTAAAATGAGATGTGCTACTGAGACTTTATAAAGCTCTGGTTAGGTCCATTTCGTCCGGTTTTGGGCCCCACACCTCAGGGATGACATGTTGACACTGGACCGTGTCCAGTGGAGATTCACACGGATGAGCCCTAGAATGGTAAGCCTAATATATGATGAACGGCTGAGGATCTTGGGATTGCATTCATTCGAGTTTAGAAGGGGAGATCTAATAGAAACTTACAAGATAATGCATGGCTTAGAAAGGTGGATGCTG
Source organism: Chiloscyllium punctatum (assembly GCF_047496795.1). Classification (NCBI taxonomy): domain Eukaryota; kingdom Metazoa; phylum Chordata; class Chondrichthyes; order Orectolobiformes; family Hemiscylliidae; genus Chiloscyllium; species Chiloscyllium punctatum. Next base: position 9,088,406 of record NC_092745.1, on the reverse strand, counting down.
GGAAATTGTTTACATTAGGTGGGGATACTAGGACTCGTGGGCACAACCTTAGAATTAGAGGGGATCAGTTTAAAACAGAACGGAGGAGACATTTCTTCAGCTAGAGAGTGATGGGCCTTTGGAATCCATTGCCACAGAGCACAGTGGCGGCTGAGATATTAAATGTCTTCAAGGCAGAGATTGATAAATTCTTAATCTTGTAATGAATTATGGGCGACAGGGAGATGTGGGTAACTGTCGTTAAATGCCCATCACCAATGATTGAATGGCGGAGTGGACTCGATGGGCCAAATGGCCTTACTTCCACTCCTACGTCTTTAGGTCTTATGTGGAGCTCAGTCCATAAAAAGATCAGCCATGATCTTATTGAATGGCAGAGCAGGGTTGAAGGGCCAGATGGCCTACTCCTGCTCCTAGTTCTTCTGTTCTTATGTTCCTTGGGAGTAGCGAGGAACAAAGGGAACTTGGTGTACAAATCTTTCGATCCTGGAATGTATCAGCACAACTAGACAGGGTGGTGAAGAAGGCATATGAGATGCTTGCCATCATTAGCCAAGGTGTAGAATATAGCCTGACACAGCACTGGTTAGGTCGTGTCTGGAATATTGTGCACAGTTCTGATCGTGACACTGTTGGAAGAATGTGATTGAACTGGAGATGTTCCCTGGGATGGAAAGTGTTAGTTATGAGGAGAGACTGGATAGACTGGGTTTGTTTTCTCTTGGGGGAATCTGATTGATGTATCCAAAAATATGAAAGCCATAGACAAAGTCAATTGTGAGAATCTTTTCCCCATGTTAGACATGACTATATTAGAGGGAATAAGCTTACCGTGTGAAAAAGTGTGAAATCGAGGGGATTTGAAGTTTTTTTATTTGCAGAGAGTGTTAGAAATATGGAATGTGCTGCTTGAAAAGGTGGTGGAGGCAGCTACTCTCATAACATTTAAGAAACATCCAGATAAGCACATAAAATGCCAGGGCATGGAAGGCTATGGACCAAGTGCAAGTAAATGGAGTTTGGTGATTACTGATTGGCATCGACATGTCGACAAACAGAAGGGCCCGTTTGTTTGCTGTATGACTCTATGACTATGAAGAGATGGATGTGAATGCATTTTTCATGTTGTTTCAGAGGATAGCAACACAAGTGAGGTTGGACCTTGCCCATGAAAAAATGAACTTGGGAAGAACAAGACATTTCTGCATCACCGTCAGAAGAATGTTCTCAGGATTACGAGAAGGTGAAAATGGCTATTCTAAGCACACATGAGTTGGTCCCAGAATCATACAGACAGACGTTTCAGAACTTACAGAAACAGACTGGACAAACCTCTACTGAGTTTAAGAGAGTCCAACAAAATAATGTTGACAGGTGGATAAGAGCATTAACAGCTGAGAATAGTTACAATGCTCTCAAAGAAGTTATCCTTTGAGAAGAATTTAAAACTTCCTTCCCTTCTAGAATCAAAATTCATGTAGAAGACCAAAGGGAAATGACAGTAAGACGAGCAGCTAGAATGGTTAATGATTATAGACTTTGTTAAAACCAAAACCCTGCAGATGCTGGAATCCAAAGTAGACAAACAGGAGGCTGGAAAAGCACAACAAGCCAAGCAGCATCAGCAGGCGGAGAAATCACCTGATGGGAGATTAATCCAGAAATCTTATTCCCCTCAGGCCCAGAAATGGGAGAAAAATAAAAATTGGGAGAGTATGAGGAAGGCAGGTAGCCAGGGGAGAGAATGGACAGTAGGAAACAACCGGAGAACTCCTGGAAAACATTGGAATGGTCACATTTGGAGTCACAAAAACATGGTTGAGAGTTTCAGTGGCTAATAATTGTGATGTGGAGGATTTGGGCCTCACATCAGCCCCAAAGAAGAGACCAAAGTTGTAAAGAGTCTGGTTGAACAGCTTACAGTGGTCAGGGAGAGGGATGGAGTTTGTACCGGGAGTTGAAGAAGATTGCTTTGATCTTCCCAATGTGTTTCACATTGAGCCTGGCTCCTCAGTTCTGACTGCTCTGAGCTACTGTGATTGTCACTGATCAGAAACTTATTATTAGAGATTCTGACCACAGCAGAAAGCCCCAGTGTAAAAAATAACTGCAAAGGCTGTCAGATCGCAAGGTTGAAACTTCACCAATAGAGGAAGTGAAAGAAGGAGCTCAGAGCAGCTGGACATTTGTTACTGAGACGGGAGAAGACTGTGAACCGTCTGCATTCCCTGAAATCTGACAGGATAGGAGGAGGCCATTCAGCCCATCATGCCTTTGAATGACCCAGTTAGTCCCACTGCTCCCTTCTCTCTCCCCATAACCCAGCAAATCATTCCTTTACAGCTCAATCTCCAATTCCCTCTTATCGACCTCATGTCCACAGAGTGAGACTGCCCTGGCATCTTATTCATTCATTGGGCGACAAACTGTCTGGGCTGGGAAATGGAGCTCAGGGTCCTGAACATTCCCTCTCCCCTCCTGAGGGATACTTCATTAGGTTTTGCATATTCACTTGTGGGAAGTGGGCTTCAAAGGCTGGGCCAACATTTTTTACCCTGTCCCTCGTTGCCCTGGAGTAGGTGGTAGGAAGCTGCCATCTTGAATTGTTATTTTCCACAAGCTGTAAGTTGACCCACAATGCTTTTGGGGAGGGAATGCCAGCATTTTAGCCCAGCAAGGCTGAGGGATCAGCGACATATTTCCAAGTCAGGATGCTAAGCTTTTTCGAGGGGAACTTGCAGCTCACAGTGTTCCCATGTATCTGTTGCTCTTGTTCTAAATAGAAGTGAACATGGGTTTGGAAGGAAACCAAAGTAACTGCAGATGCTGTAAATCCGAGACAAAAATAGAAAGTGCTGAAAAAGCTCTGCAGGTCTGGCAGCATCTGTGAAGAGATATCAGAGTTAATATTTCATGCTCAACCCGAAATGTTAACTCTGATTTTTCTACAAGATGCTGCCAGACCTGCAGACCTTTTCCTGCAATTTCTAGTTTTGTCCATGGGTTTGGAAGGTGCTATCTGACGATCTGTGATGAATTTCTGCAGTGCAACCTATTGATAATACACACTGCTGCTATGGAGCGTCAGTGACGGTGAGTTGGATGCTTTGAGAATGCGATGCCAATCAAGTTGTTTGCTTTGCTCTTTATGGAATCGAGCTTTTTGAGTGGATAAGAAAGACATAGGATACAATAGACATAGATAGGAAATGTTTCAAGGGATATGTGTGAAATGCAGGCAAAAAAGATGAGTTCACTTCAGAAAACCTTGGTCAGCATGTAGAAGTTTGGCTTAAGGGTTTGTTTCTGTGCTGTATGACTCTGTGACGCTATCAATCTATGAATGTTGTTGGAGCTGCACCTGTCCAAGCAAGTGGGGAGTATTCGATCACACTCCTGACCTGGTTGACAGGTATTGGGGGGATCAGGAGTTGAGTTTCTCGATCCAGTATTCCTGGCCTCTAACTTGCTCTTGTAACCACTGTGTTTCTTTTGTAAATCCAGTTGTGTTTCTGGTCAATGGAACCTCAAGAATGTTGACAGTGGGGATTCAGTGATGGTAATAGCATTGATTGTCAAGGGGCGATGTTTAGATTGTCTCTTATTGGTGATGGTGATTGCATGGCACCAATGGGAAATGTCACTTCTCAGACAAAACCTGGATATTGTCCAGATACTGTTGCATTTGCGCGTGGACTGCTTCAGTATCTGAGGAGTTGAGAATAGTGCTGAGCATTGTGCAATCTTTGGCAATCATCCCCATTTATGAGCTTGTCTTATGTTGCAATATCTGTTTGGAGTCTGTCCTGTTTAAGACGGTGATCGTACCACACAACGCAATGGAGGGGATTCTCAATGTGAAGGTCAGACTTAGTTTCTACAAGGACTGTGTGATGGTCACTCTTACCAATACTGTCAAGGACAGATGCATCTACAGCCACAAGATTGGTGAGGATGGGGTTTTTCCATCTTTTTGGTTCCTTCACCACCAGCTGTAGAGCCAGTCCCTCAGCTACGTCTATTAGGAAGCAAGCAGCTCGATCTGTCGTGGCACTGCTGAGCCACTCTCAGTTGTGGACATTGAAATCCAACACCCTGAACACACTCTGTGCTGTCACCACCCTCAGTGCTTCCTCCAAGTGCTGTTCAACATGGAGGGGAGACTGATTCATCAGCTGAGGGAGCAAAACATCTTGTAATCACCAGGAGGTTTCCTCGCCCATGTTTAAGCTGGTGTCATGAGTCTTCATGGGGTCCAGAGCCAACTTTGAGGCTTCCCAGGGTAACTCCCTCCTGGCTGTAGACCACTGTGTCATCAGCTCTGCTGGGTCTGCCTTTCTGTTGGGACAGGACACATGCAGGGTCCTGCATTGTCTGTAACGTATGGTTCTGTGAGTATGACTGTGTCAGGCTGTTGCGTGACTAGTGTGTGAGACAGCTCTCCTGAATTTGGCACTAGCTCCCAGATGTCAGTAAGAAGGTTGGAGCAGGGTAGACAGGGCTGTTTATGTCTTTGTCTTTTCCGTGTGTCGATCGATGCCTATGGCCTGTCCGGTCTCATTTCTTTGTTGAAACGTTGTCATAAGTGATACAACTGAGAGCCTTGCTCGTCCATTTCAGAGGGCAATACAGAGTCAACCACATTGCTAGGTGACAGTGCCATGTACCCCGGCAGTCCATTCCGACCTCCCCCACTTCCCCATTCTGTATATGGAAGGCTGAAGCCTCTCAGCAGGATATTCAACCACAGGAGCTATCACAGCCCGTGCGCAATTCTGTCCCCACATTAAATCCACACAAATCTTGAATTCACATAGCGCCTTCAATGCGCAAATCATTCCAAGAATGTTCATAAAGTTACAGTGAGAGGGATGGGGGAGGGGTAGGGGGAACATAAGAACTAGCAGCTGGAGCAGGCACTTCAGCCCCTCGAGGTAAAAACAATGACTGCAGATGCTGGAAACCAGATTCTGGATTAGTGGTGCTGGAAGAGCACAGCAGTTCAGGCAGCATCCAAGGATCTTCGAAATAGACATTTCGGGCAAAAGCCCTTCATCAGGAATAAAGGCAGTGAGCCTGAAGCGTGTTGAGATAAGCTCGAGGAGGGTTGGGGTGGGGAGAAAGTAGCATAGGGTACAATGTGTGAGTGGGGGAGGGGATGAAGGTGATAGGTCAGGGAGGAGGGTGGAGTGGATCGGTGGAAAAGAAGATAGGCAGGTAGGACAAGTCATGGGGACAGTGCTGAGCTGGAAGTTTAGAACTCGGGTGAGGTGGGGGAAGGGGAAATGAGAAAACTGTTGAAGTCCACATTGATGCCCTGGGGTTGAAGTGTTCCGAGGCGGAAGATGAGGCGTTCTTCCTCCAGGCGTCTGGTGGTGAGGGAGCAGCGGTGAAGGAGGCCCAGGACCTCCATGTCCTCGGCAGAGTGGGAGGGGGAGTTGAAATGTTGGGCCACGGGGCGGTTTGGTTGATTGGTGTAGGTGTCCCGGAGATGTTCCCTGAAGCGCTCTGCTCGGAGGCGCCCAGTCTCTCCAATGTAGAGGAGACCGCATCGGGAGCAACGGATACAATCAATTATATTAGTGGATGTGCAAGTAAAACTTTGATGGATGTGCAAGGCTCCCATGACTTTTCCGGACTTGTCCTACCTGCCTATCTACTTTTCCACCGATCCACTCCACCCTCTCCTCCCTGACCTATCACCTTCATCCCCTCCCCAACTCACCCATTGTACTCTTTGCTACTTTCTCCCCACCCCCACTCTCCACGCTTCAGGCTCACTGCCTTTATTCCTGATGAAGGGCTTTTGCCCAAAACGTCGATTCCGAAGCTACTTGGATGCTGCCTGAACTGCTGTGCTCTTCCAACACCACTAATCCAGAATTCAGCCCCTCGAGTCTGCTCCACCATTTAATATAATCATGGGTGATCCCATCTCAGACTCAACTCCATTTTCCTGCTCACTCTCCATTATCCTTTAACCCATTACTCATTAAAAATCTGTCCCATCTACTCCTTGGTGTGAGACAGGGGAGGGACCACTCCATTTCAGAAAAGGCTGACAATAGGGAAGGAGAGGGGAAAGGATTAGTACATGTTGTGAATTGACAGGATGGGTCACTGGGTCAGAACCCGTCCTGTCCCTCCAGCTCACACTGATGGTCTGAGGAACTCCTCTCTCTGCTGCGCCTTCATGGAATTAGGTTTGTGTCCAAACAAGTCCTCAGTGAGAATGGGCCAACAGCACAGAACTGCACAGAACTGTCCTTCAATTGATAAGAATCTGTCCATCTTCTTGAGAGAGGCCAAACCCTGGTTGACGTGGAAATAGGGCCTTCCTCCAGGAGAAGACAGGGGTCAAAGGTTAACATCCATTAGTGGGACAGAGCAGGGGGGAGATTTATCCTGCATTCAACTGTCACCACCTAGGACACTGTCAGAAAGAGAGAGAAGCGAGACAGAGAGAGAGATGGAGGGAAAAAGACTTTGTATGTGTGTGTGTGAGAGAGAGAGAGAGAAAGAAAGTGAGAGAGAGAGAGAGATAGAGGGACGAGCATCTGATACGGTGTAAGGTATGTGAGTGGACCAAGAGAGAGGTAGAGGGAGGTAGAAATGGTGAGGTTGAGGGATAGAGAGAGAAATAAGATGCAAGACAGTGTGACTGAGAGGGATGGAGACAGTCAAAGAGACAAGGAGAGGGAGACAGAAAGAGACAGGATGGGTGTGAGACCAAGCATGAAGAGAGTTGAGAGGGAGGGTAGGGTTGAGTGAGAGAGAAAGAGAGAGAGAGAGAGAGAGAGAGAGAGAGAGACATGAGAATGGGTAGATTTAGAATGAGAGAGAGAGAGAGGGAGAGAGACTGTAAGTTGGGAGGTAGAGAGGGAAGGAGAGAGAAAGAGGGAGGAATAGAGAGTGACAAATAACAATTGGAGGCTTTTAATTGGAGTGAGAGAGGGAGCGAGTAACAGAGATAGTGAGAGATGGAGAAACAGATGATGAGACGGAAAGAGAAAGCATCAGTGAGTTGGAGAGAGTGACGATGAGACAAAGTGAGAGAGAGAGAGAGAAGGAGAGAACATGAAAGAGATCAACAGTGGGAGAGACAGAAACAGGTAGTGAGAAAGAAGTGGCAGATGTGGGTCAGAGAGGGAGAGGGACAAGTCCTGGTCACCACTTTCTGAGAAGAATGTGATTGTACTTGAAAGGGGGCAGAGATTCCCCAGGATGCTGCCAGATTGTGAGCTTTGAGAAAAGATTGTAAAGGTTAGGGTTGTTTTCCTTGGAGCAGTGAAGGCTTAAAAGGGACCTGAGAAAGAGGGATAAGATTATTCAGGTGGGTAGGATGGCACTTTTTATATGAGTAAAAGACTTAATAACCTGGGACAGAGATTGAAGGTAACACAGACATGGACACATAGAAATTTGTAGCAGCAGTAGGCCATTCGGCCCTTTGAGTCTGCTCTGTCATTCAGTATGATCATGGCTGTATCAATTTTTGAATGTCATCATTTCTTCGCGGGTCGGTGTGGGCTTGTCGGACCAAATGGCCTGTTTCCACACTGTAGGCATTCTATGATCTATGGCTGATCCTCTCTCTCAAAGTCATATTCCTGCCTTCTCCCCATTCTCTTCAAGCTGTTAAAATGCAAAACAATTATCTCTCGCTTTTTCTTGAATATATTCAGTTCCTTTCCTCCACAGTCTTCAGTGGTAGAGACTTCCACAAGTTGACCACCCTCTGAGTGAAGAAATGTTTCCTCATCTCAGTCCGAAATGGTCTACCCTCAATCCCCCTGAGATTGTGACCCCTGGTTCCAGAATCCCCAACCAGGGGAAACCTCCTCCCTGCCCCATCCTGTTACAATTTTATATGTTCCAATCAGATCCCCTCTCATCCTTCTGAACACGAGTGAGTGCATGGCCAGGTGATTTGGCGAGCTAGAGAGTGAGAGGAGAGTTGAGGAGAAATGTTTTCACGCAGAGGGTGGTGGGGGTCTCGAGCTCACTGCCTGAAAGGCGAGTTGAGTCACAAACTCTCATGACATTGGAGCAGTATTTAGATATTCCCTTGTGTTGCTGCAGCCTCCAGGGTAATGGGCCAAGAGCTGGAGGATGGGATTAGTGCCATCAGATCGCTGTTTACCAGCACTGACGCAATTGGCCAAATGGCCTCATTCGGTGCTGTTCTCATCAATGATTCTCTCAGACAGAGAGAGAGAGAGAGAGAGAAGAGGAAGTGTGAGTGGCTGACGTGGCTCTCTCTGCCTGATGCCATTTACATACTGAGGAACACCCAGTCAGACTCTCACAAGCTGCAGCTTTATAAAGCAGAGCCCTGTGAAGGGAGAGTTTATCAGGAACCAGGCACAGGGACAGGAGCACACACCATGATTTCACACATCCAGCTGATCTGGCCCCTGGCATTCTGTGTCGCAGGTACAAATCTCTCTCCTTCCACCTTGAATCTTTAGCTGCTCTCCATTTCACTCCAATTCCACTGACTTGTGATTGAAGGGAAAATGCTGAAACCAGAGGAATGCTCAGTGTCTCCAACAATCTCTCATTTGACAGGCTCTTTCTGTGACAGTTCTGACTTCACTGTGTTTCTCTCTGACCCCTCAGGTATCAATGGGGACATCATCATGACCCAGTCTCCCCCAGTGCTGTCAGTGGGACTGGGCCAGACCGCAACACTCACCTGTAAGGCCAGTCAAAGCATTAGCAGCTACCTTGCTTGGTACCAGCAGCGAGAAGGTCAGAAACCCTCTCTCCTGATCTATGATGCAACAACTCGATTCACAGGAGTCTCCGATCGATTCACCGGCAGTGGATCAGGGACCAGTTTCACCCTGACAATCAGCAACGTTCAGAATGAGGATGTCGCTGAATATTACTGTCAGCAATATAGCAGCAACCCTCGACACAGTGACACAGAGCTGTACAAAAACCTCAATACATAAAGCACTACCTCCTGTACTGACACATCCATGGTTATATAAAATGCATAATAATGGACACACAGTCCCACCGCCTGAACTGACATAACCCACAGTTAGGTCTAAATGAAACTGAACAAATTACCCCATGCTGAGATTGTTACTGTCCACGACACACTCCAGTCCCCGTGGTGTCTCAACGCTAACTGAAGGCCTCAAGTTTCCCTCTTACACTCCATGGCCACATGTGAAGTGCAGCTGCAAGATTTAACATCGAAAAATAAATTTCACAAACCTCCCGAGCCCAGCTGGAAACAACCCAGAGAGACAGAGAGAGAAAGACACATGAATGATAGAGAGACAGAGAGGGGTAGGGAGACGGTGAGAGTGAGTGAGAGACAGCCAGAGACAGAGAGAGGTTGACAGTGATAAGAGGGAAGCAGAGAGCAGAAGTTTTTGTATAGCCTCTGCACTGGGAGCTCTCACTGTGGTACACGTTCGGTCCAGGAACCAAGCTCAGACTGAGTAAGTAAACCTCAATCCTCCGTTATTAACCCTGTCAATACTGAAACACACTTTCTAAAATACAGTTGCTGAATTGTTGAAGGTGTAAGTGGGAAGCTGCAGTGAATGAAATGGTTGATTGAGGAGCACTGTGTCTAACAGCGTGTCCAGCTGTATTTCTTTCGTTCCATTACCCCCTTTAAACAGCAAGATATAAGTCAGTCAGTTTTACTCACCGCGTGGAGGAGCTCTGTCCATTTGCAGCCTGTGGTCCCATTCCTGCAGCATGGAGTGAAATCAGTGAGTAGCCTCCTGTCAGTCTCAGTGTGATGGACACGGGCAGAGTTTGATGTGAGCTCTGGCTCCCTGTCCCAGTCTCTGATCTCACTGACCTCAGCAGCAGCAGCAGCAGCAGCAGCAGCACAGTAAGACACCGAGCTCCCACCTCCCCCAGCTTTAACTCTGCTCAATCACACAATCACAGAATTGTTACAGCGCACACGGAGGCCATTCTGCCCATCCTGCCTATACTGGCTCTCTGAATGAGCAATTCACTGAGTGTCATTCTCCTGCCTTCTCCCTGTCACCCTGCACATTGTTCCTTTTCAAATAACAGTCTTATTCCCTTCAGAATGTTTCAATTGAAGCTGCCTCCACCACACTCTCAGGCAGTGCATTCCATACTCGAACCACTCACTGGCTGAACATGTTTTTCCTTATTTGACTTTTGCTTCTTTTACCAATCACTTCCAATCTGTGGCCTCTCGCTCTCAATCCTTTCAAGAGTGGGAACATTTTTTCCCCGTTTGCTCTGATCAAACGCGTCCTGATTTTGAATTCCTCGAACAAATCCCCTCTCAGCCATCTCTTCTCCAGTCTATCACATAACTGAGGTTTCTCATTCTTGGAACAATCTTTGGGAGTGTTTTCTACCCTCTCTACAAAACATTGACATCCTCCTGAATTATTTACATGATCTCACCCCATCAGGATTTCACAGACCTCTATCTGGTCACCCCTAGCTTCCTGCACTTCAGGGTCCAGCCTCTCATAGTCATTGAGTTGTGTGGCACTGAAATAGACCCTTCGGTCCAATTAGTCTGCGCCGACCAGATATCCTAAACTGATTGAGTCCCCTTTGCCAGTATTTGGCCCATATCCCTCATAATGCTTCGTAGTCATGTGTACATCCAAATGTCTTTTAAATGCTGTAATTGTATGCGCCACATTCACTTCCTCTGGCAGCTTGTTCTATATATGCACCGCCTCTGCATGAAAATGTTACTCCTCGGACCCCTTTTGAATCTTCCGCTCTGCTCTTAAACCTATGCCTCCAGATGTGGACTCGTCCGTCTTAGGGAAAAGACCTTAGCTGTTTACCAAATCTGTGCCCCTCATGGTTTTTTAAATCTCTGTAAGGTCACCTCTGAGCCCCAGACTATTCAGTCTCTCCCTCTTGCTCAAACCCTCCACTCCTGGCAAAATCCTTGTAAATACTTTCTGCACCTTTTCCTGTTTAATATCATCCTTCCTGTGCATCCGAACTGCTAGGACTCTGTTCGACAACACACCCCAGGGTCCTATTATTAATCCACAGGGCCCTACCATTAATCCCCAGGGTCCTACCATTAATCCACAGGGCCCTACCATTAATCCCCAGGCCCTACCATTAACTGTGTAAGTCCTGCCTTTCCAAAATGCAACATCTTGCACTTATCTAAATTGAACACCATCTGTCACTCCTCAGCCATTGGCCGAACTGATCAAGGTCCTGCTGTACTGTGAGATAATCTTCGTCATTATCCACTTCACCACCAATTTTGATGTAATCTGCAAACTTACTAAACTTACCTACTATATTCACATCAAGATCATTTATTTAAATCATGTAAATAGTAGACCCAGCACTGATATTTATGGCACATCGCTGGTCACAGACTTCCAGTCCAAAAGGCAGCCCTCTACCACCACCCTTTGTCTCCTACCTCAAGTCATTTTTTTATCCAAATGACGAGCTCACCCTGGAACCCATGTGATCTAACCTTCCTACTCAGTCTACCATGGCTAACCTTGTCAAATGCTTTGTTAAAATCCAGGTGGACAATGTCAATTGCTCTGCCTTCATCAATCTTCTTTGTTTCCACTTCAGAAAAACTCAATCAAGTGAGTGAGAAAGGATTTCCAATCCACAAAATCACATTGACTATCCCTTTATGTACTCCAGTTTCCTCCCGCAGTCCAAAGATGTCTAAGTTAGATGGATTGGTCATGCTAAATTGCCCAAAGTGTACAGGAATGTGCAGGCTAAGTGAATTAGCCATCTTTAAGGGGACCTATTCACTCCCTAGTTACACTTTTGCCCTTTTCTTATTTACAATATTTCGACCCCCTCTGTCTCAAAACAGCCAGGAATTGAGTGCCACTCCACGAATATACCTCGACTATCCCTGAACTTCGAGTTTATTATTCACATCAGGACTTTGCTGCAACCTTTAGCCCCAGTTCATTCACTCTGATGTGTTCTTACCCAACGGAAGTCTGTGTTTTCCCAAGTGAATCATTTCGAAACTGGATTCCTTTTCCATGGTCACCCTCAACCTTATGATACAATGATCACTCTTCCCTTAATGTCCTCTCACTGACACTTGGTTTACTTGCGCCTCCTCACTCCCAAGATCCATGTGTAACCGAGTCTCCTTTCTCATTGGACTGGAATCACACGGCTGGAGAAAGTTCACCTGAGTACCCTCTCACAACACTGGACCCTCTCTACCCTTCACAATGATGCTATCCCAGTCTATGAGGATAATTAAAGCTCTTCCCCTCCCCAACCCCACCGCCACCCCCCTCCCCAGCCCCACCCCATTTATAACAACTCTCTATCGTGATTTGACAGACCCTGTAAATTCGTTGCACATTTGTTCTTCTACTTTCCACTTGATGGTGATCTTTGGACTCCACTGAGGATTCTGTGAACCTTGGTGTTTCTCTCTGATATTCCCCCATGGCTCCCACAGCCCTACCAAGTCAGTTTAAACTCTCTCCAACAGCAGCAACAAATCACCCCATAAGGAACTCAGTCCCAGCTCTGTTCAGGAGCATCCCATTCAGTCTGTAACAGGTAACATCTCGCCCACAGCCAGTCCCAATGCCCTAAGAATCTAAAGCCCTCCCTGCCAGACTCTCTTTCCAGCCTCTTATTCATCCGTCTTATCTTCCTGTTTTTATTCTCACTTATTTGGGGCACTGGGAGTAATGTGCACATGCCTACTTTTCAGCTCCTGCTCTGAACTCCCTCCCGAAGTCACTAAATTCTGACTGCAGGACCACATCCCTTTTCTGCCTCTGTCACTGGGACCGATGTGGACCCCGACTGCTGCCTCTTCCCCGTCTCCCCTCAGGGTGCTCTGCAGCCGCTCAGTGACATCATTGACCCTGGCACCAGGGAGACAACCCACCATCCTGGATTCCCATCTGCAGCTGCAGAAACACCTATCGATTGCACTCACTCTCGAATCTCCTCTCACTATCGCTCTTCCGTTCTTCCTTGTGACCTCCTGTACAGCTGAGCCCTCCCCATGGTGCCATGGACTTGGATCTGGTTGCACTCCCCAGATGGACCATCATTCTCATCAGGATTCTGAACTGAATCCTGGTTGGAGAGTGGGATGCACTCAGGGATTCCTGTACTAGCTGCCTGGTCCTTTTGGACTGTCTGCTGCTCCCCCATTCCCTCTCTCCCTGCATACTCTGAAGCTGCAGAGTGACCACATCTAGAAACATGCTCTCCACGGAGCTCTCAGCCTTACGGACTCTCCGCACTGACACCAGCTGCTGCTGAAACTCCGAAACCCAGAGCTCCAACTGCTGTCACTGACCACACTTCCTACACTCATGGTATTCCAGGAGCTGTGAAGTATCCTAAAATTCCCACATAGGTGCAAATTCTCTCCACTCATTGGTCATCTCTTGGCAAAGTTCTGATGATAAACAGGTCCAGAAGGGCTCACAGTCCAGTGGGTTCAGTGTTCCAGGGTTTTGGGGAAACTCTTCAGAAGACTTTAAGAAATAGGAGCAGAAATCAGCCATTCAGCCCATTGAATCTGCTCTGCCATTTGATCTTGGCAGATATGCCTCTTACCCCCATTCTCCTTCCTACTCCACGGGAACGTTCAATCCCCTTAATAATCACAAACCGATCTATCTCTGTCTTAAATACACTCAGTGACTTGTCCTCCACTGCCCTCTATAGCAGTAAGTTCCACATATTCACCACCCTTTGGCTGAAGAAATTCCTCCTCATCTCAGCTCGAAAGGGTCGGCCCTTCATTCTGAGGCTGTGCCTCGGTTACTTAGTCTCTCCTGTTTTCGGAAACATATCCGCATACACTCTTTCCAGGCTGATCAGTATTCCGTAAATTTCAATAAGGTCCATCCTCATCCTTCTAAACTCCATTGAGTACAGACCCAGAGTCCTCAACCACGCCTCATATGACAAGCCCTTCATCCCCAGGATCATTCTTGTAAATCCCTCCAATGCCAGCACATTGTTTCTTAGAATATGGGTCCCAAATCTGTTCACAATATTCCAAATTCAGTCTGACCAGAACCTGACACAGCCTCAGCAGTACATCTCTGCCCTTGTATTCCGGCCCAACTGAAACGAATGCTATCATTTCATTTACCTTCCCAAGCACAAACTGGACCTGCCTGTTCACCTTCAGAGAAACCTGAATGAGTTTTGTGCTTTAGATTTCCAAAGGCTTTCCTCATTTAGAAAACAGCCTTTGCATCTCTCCTTCCTACCAACGTGCATAACCTCACACTGTAACACACTGTATTCTATCTGCCACTTCTTTGCCCACTCTCTGAGCCTATCCAGGACCTTTTCAGCCTTCCCACTTCCTCAACACTACCTGTCCCTAAACCTATCTCATGTCGTCTGCAAACCTTGCAACAATGTCTTCACTTCCTTCATTCAGATTGTTAATGCATGACATGAATAGTTATGGTTCCAACATTAATACCTGCAGAACTCTATTAGTCACCAGCTGCCATTTTTCCTCACCCTCTGCTTTATATCAACCTACCAGTCCTCAGTCCATGCCAGTACCTTGCCCCTAACTCTATGGGCTCGTACCTTATGTCAAAGGCCTTCTGGAAATCCAAATAGATTACATCTTCAGACTCTCCTTTGTCTGACTGGCTGGGAGCTGTTGCAGCTGTACAGGACATTGGTTCGGCCACTTTTGGAAAACTGTGTGCATTTCTGGTTGCCCTGTTGTAGTAAAAATGTTGTGAACCTTAAAATTCTTCAGAAAGGATTTTCAAGAATGTTGCCAAGGTTGGAGGTTTTCAGCTACTGGGAGAGGTTGAATAGGATCTAATTTCCCTGGATTGTTGGAGGCTGAGCGGAGACCATTTTGTGGTTTTAGGATCATGAGGGGCATTGAAAGGGTGAGTAGAGAAGGTATTATTTTCAGAGTTGGGGAGTCCAGTTCTTGAGGCATAGGTTGAAGGCGAAGGGGGAAAGATTTGAAAGGGTCTGAAGGGGCAACTTTTTCACGTGGTGGGTGGTGTGTGTATAGAATGAGCTGCCAGAGGAAGAGGTGGAGGATGGTATGATAACAACATTTAAGAGGATGGGTACATGAACATGAATATGGGGGGGGGGGGGGGGTTTAGAGGGATATGCGCAAAATGCTGGAAAATGGGAATAGCTTAATTGGAGGTTTGTTAAAGAGATATCGAGCTCCATCCCACTTTCCAGCTCTTGCTCCTTAAGCCTGCGGTTTCACTGTTTCAAATGAGTATCCAAGTGTTTTTTCTCAATCTGATGCGGGTTTCTGCCTGTCCAACCCTTTCAGACTGTGGGTCCCAGATCCCACCAGCCTCTGGCTGAAAACAATTTCTCCACAATTCCCCTCGAACTCTGTCTCCAATTAATTTCAATCTCTCCCCATGGTTATCATCCTTTGTGCTGATGGAAATCAGTCCTTCCTACCCACTCTATCCAGGCCCCTCATCAATTTCTACACCTCGATCAAATCTCCCATCAGCCTCCTTGTTCCAAAGAATACAATCCCAGCCAAACCAATCATTCCTCAAAGCTAAAACTCCCCATTTTGACAAAATCCTCCTCTGTCCCCATCACAAGTGGGATCACATCCTTCCCGTAATGTGGTGACCAGAACCGTACACTGTTCTCTCACTGTGCTCTAACTGGGGTTGTATACAGTTCCAGAATAAACAAACTCCTTTCTTTCACTGTCAACCAATAATGAGATAAGGGAGGCAATGGTCTAATGATATAATTACTGAACTCTTAATCCAGAGGTCTAGATAATGTTCTGTGAACCAGGGTTAGAATCCTGCCACAGCTGATGGTGGAATGTGAATTCAATAAAAAAAATCTGGAATTAAGAGTCCAATGATGACCATCGTTGATTGTCAGGAAAAAGCCATCTGATTTACTAATGACCTTTAGGGAACGAAACGGTCATCGTTACCATGTGACCCCAGACCCACAGCAATGTTGTTGACTCTAAACTGCCCTCTGGGCGATTATGGGTGGGCAATAAATGCTGCCGATCCAGCAATGCCCACATTCCATCAAGGGAAAAAGAAAAATAGTTTCTCCCATGTGTCTTCTTAACCACCTTACTGACCCGCATTCATTAATCACCATGGCCACATCTTCCACCTCCACTCACATGTGACTTCCAGGTTCAAATTGACAAAAAACATTCCGTCGATATCTGAGAAACATATAGAAACATCAACATAGGAGGCCATTCAGCCGCTCAAGCCTGCTCTACCATTCAATATGATCATGGCCAAACATCCAACATAGTCTCCGTTCCTGCTTTCTCCCCACATTCTTTGATCGTTGAAATATATCTAACTCCTTCTTGAACACATACTGCATCTAATTCCCTCATGCTGGAAAAATGGATGAGAATTATTGGGTTGTTGTTTTTTGACCAATGTGGACACAATGGGCTAATGGGCCTTTTAGGTCTCTCTGACTCTATGACTCTATTATATTATGAATAACTGGGTACCAATTACTGGCCCCTGTGGTACCCCAACTGGTAACTACCCCAATCCTCTTGTTCGTTAGGATTTCCCTGATTCACTTGGACATATTTCATCCTTACAGCTCTTTGCCTTCCTCAGGTCCTGTTCAATTTTAATCCTGCATTTTCTATCCTCCTCTCAGCTTTCTGCAGGTTTGAACTCCAGATAACCAACATCACCTTCCCTGTTTGGTCTTCCCTGCACTGGTTGCCTTTTGACATCCCAGGCTAAGAGTTTAGATTTGGGTTTCCCACCCTTACTCTTTGTGGGAAGAGATTCTGCATGATCTCTGTCTTGTCACTTGAGGGCTCCCACTGCCCTGACACTGATTTCCCATCAAGTCACTGGTTCCAGTCCACTTTTACTAAATTACCGAAACATTCAGTAAAATAAAACCTTTTACACTTGCTCCATGGTTCTCCATTTCGATCCCTAATTTCAATCTCACTGAGTTCTGATCACTGTCACTGAAATGATCGCCATCTTTTAGTTCTCCCAGCTGCCCACATTCATTCCCCAAACGACGGTCCAAAACTGTCCCTTCTCTTTCACCACCACCTTCTCAGGGGCAATTAGGGACGAGAAATAAATTCTGCTCCTGCTAGTGACACTCATATCCCAAGAATCAATTTTAAAAATGTAAATTCTTTTGTCTGGTTTATTAGGTATTGGAGACAAATATTCAAACATTTGATCAGTGAATATTCTGAGAATTAAAATCCCTTTCAATGGCAGGGATTAAAATTGTTTCTCTCTTAAAATTGTTTTTCAGGCCGTGACAACTCTCAGCCCAAGCTGACCCTGCTGCCCCCCTCCCACGAGCAGGTAGATGCCAAGGGCACTGCCACCCTGGTGTGCCTTGCCAATCACTTCTATCCCGATGAGCTAGAGGTGCAGTGGAAGAAGGATGGTGCAGTCATTTCGGACGGGGTTCAGACCAGCAACTACTTGCGAGCTTCGGACAGCACCTACAGTGTCAGCAGCCTGCTGACCCTCTCTGGGTCTGACTGGGAGTCCAACGCTCGCTTCTCCTGTGCCCTCACCCACGTGACCCTCCCTTCACCCCTCAGCAAGAGCATCAGGAGATCAGAATGTGTGTAGAGTGTTTGAGACAGTCCACAGAGGAGACACAACTTTAAACAGAACAAGGCTCAGCTAGCAGGAAAAAGATCATTGTCAGCACTGAATTTCAACACTCTTCCTTCTCACGACTGGCTCAGAGACACTTCTGAGGTTCAGGAGTAAAGGTAGTTCATTGGGACAGTGTCGATAGAGCTTTACGCTGTGTCAAACCCCATGCTCTCCCTGTTCTGGGACTGTTTGATTGGGACAGGGTTGATTTGTGATACCAAGTAAAATCTCTTGAAGTTGCTGAAGGCTGTCAGCTGTAAAAAACAATGTGAACCTTCGAAATGTCTACTTCAATAAAACAGATCTTCCTGCTCAGCAGCCAGTTCCAATTTAAGGTTTTTGTCACTATTTGAAGGGCAGGATTCTCATGTTATTGAGAAAATCTCCGCAAGTCTTTTCCTCAAAAGCCATTGTATCTGTGAATTTGTGCAGCTTCCTCTGTCTGGGCTGTTAATTGCAGTCTGTTTTCTGTCAATGTCAGTCTAGAAAAGGGAATAAAGTTGATGAAGATTCAGTCTCTGTCTCTGTGGGCTTTGGAAATGGACCACTCCATTCAGCGGATTAGCTGCATGTCAGCATGACATTGTCACAATTGGCTACATGGCCTGTCAATCCATGGTAGATGATACTGACAGCCAATCAGCAATCAGTTTCAAATAATCCAGTTGGTCTGGAATCTGTGGAGGTTACAAGATTCCAAACAGAATAGAAACTGAAAGCTGTTCGGATTCAATAATTACAATCTGAGGCATTCCGTGTTCACTCTCTGGTCTAAACTCAGGTGCTGGGATCGCACTGTGCACTCTCTGCTGCATGCTGTATTATACGTGAAATGATCTGAGGCCAATCACTGACACTGCAGGCTGTGTGTCTCTCTCTGAGTGAGTGTAGTACATAATGCTGCCTGTAGGTGTCACTCTGAGTGTGGGTGTGTTATTCAAAGAGACACCTCCAGGCAGCTCGGGTTGTGTGCATGTTACTCAGTGCTGCCTGATTCTGTGTGTATGTGTGTGTGTGTGTGTGTTAACTCAGTATTGCCTGTAGGTGTGTCTGAGTGATGGATAGAGAATAGGCTTTGTGATGGGGAATAAAGATTAGGCCTTAATCTTCTCAAATCTCAGATGAAGAACAGTTTAGCCTGAGATGGCAGCTCATTGAGATGGACAAAGTTAAAAATCACACAACACCAGATTAGAGTCCAACTGGTTTCTTTGGAAGTACAAGCTTTCGGAGTGCAGCTCCTTCATCAGGTGGCGAGTGGGGCAGGATCATAGGACACAGAATTTGTCATGAAATTGAAATGGCAGGTAAGAAAGGTGAATACTGAGAGTGTATTCTCAGTAAGGGACGGATTTCAGAGGCAGTGCGCACTGTGCTCCCTATTGTGCTCCCCAATTACAAGGAGCCGGGGTCATTGCAGTTGTGGTTGTCTGCTCAGCCAGTGCTGGCTAGCCATAGTCATATTTCAAACTCAATTAGCCCTAAACCAGGTGCAGCAATATTACCTTCCAGGGAGGGAGCTGTCTGAGTGAGGGAGGTTGAATTCTTGCAGCCCTGAGAGTGATTGCAGTGGATTAATTAAGGGTGCTACCACCATGAAGGTGTGACCTTCTCTCCCTCTGCCTCAGCTGTGATGACCCTCAGGGTTAAACTAACCACCAGTCATTTCTGTTTGTAATGAGCGAGTGGGGGGAAGGGGAAAGTGAGGACTGAAGATGCTGGAGATCAGAGTTGAGAGTGTGTTGCTGGGAAACCACAGCAGGTCAGGCAGCTTCGAGGAGCAGTATAATCAATATTTTGGGCATAAGCTCTTCATCAGGAATGGAGGGAACGTCAACCTCTCCCAAAGGCAGCACAGGCTGGATCGACAGGGCCACAAGAGTAAGCTTGGGGAGATTGAGGATGACAGAAGGAGGGGGTTGGTTGGAAGGTTGTTATTCAGAGTCAGGTACCAGAGTATCAGTCCTTCTGACACTCCCCTTTTTATCTATCAGCCAGGACTCCCTGATTGGACACGGTTAACAGCTCATCAGGGAACTCATATTATCAGAAAAAATGAAACATTTATCGAACAAGGAGTGCAAGAACTAAACGACACGAGACAAAATAAGTGGTTTGAAAGATTTCATTACAGACATCACCAATTTGGCCCAACAAGTCCACACCGACCCACTGAAGAGAAACTCCCTAAGACTCATTCACCTGCCCTATCACTCGAAATTTCCCCTGACCGACACATTGCTGAACACTGTGACAATTATAACATGGCCAATTCTCCTAACCTGCACATATTTGGATTGTGGGAGGAAACTTGGAGCACATGGAGGAAATCCACACAGACACAGGGGGAGCGTGCAAATTCCACAAAGACCTGGGGCTGGAATCGAACCTGGGTCCCTGGTGCTGTGAGTTAGCCATGCTAACCACTGAGCCACCATGCCACAAATTTAAAAAAATGCCTAATGAGTTGAGCTTTCGTTAAGCTCCGTGAGCCTGACGTGATATAAACTATAAACATGCAACCCTCTGTCAGGGAAGGTAGTGCAGGGTGGAAAACTTGCAACCTTTAAATATCATGACATTCAAGGATCTGGGATAAGTGCAGGAAATTGGGATGAGAGTGCCTTTGGTGGTAGTTATGTTGGTACAGACTCAATGGGACAAAGGACCATTTCTGCTCTGTATCAATCTGTGCTCCATGTTGAGAGGGCAGTGCAGGTTAATGGTGACTAGGTGAGGCAGTTCTAAGATGGCAAATACATGATCAAGGGTCAGAGGAAATGGCTCAAGCTTCAGTGAAGGCCCAAGTAAGTGCTTGGGAGGAGGGTCAAGGCTAATGGAGACAATGTCAATGGAGTCTGAACGAGGGCACAGGGTGCTGGCTGGCATCTCATTGTGTTGCAGTGAGGCATGTGGGGACAAGAGGGGATCGTGTAGGGAGGGAGTGCAGTTTCAGTTAAAATGTAACCTTTGTCAGCAGCAGCATGACCTTCAGCACCAGGGGGTGTCCCTGACTGTGTCAGGCTCACTGGCTGCTCTCTGTGTGATTCCACACAGCCACCCATGTGGTCACCACTCAAGGTCTTGTTGTGTCTACACTACCATTTACACCACCGTCTGCACCACCATCTGTACCCACTGTTTGAACCCAGCATCCACAGCCACTGTCTAGTCCCTCTGTTTGCACCCACTACCTACACCCACTGTCTACACCGCTGTCTGCACCCTCCAGCTACACCTCCCATCTTTCTGCTGTTGTACGATTGTATCCAATGATTCCATTGAGATTACTGCACCCGAAGCCTGAATTTTAGAACCGGCAATGATTGTCTTTTAACCCTGACCTACAAAGTCTGTGTTCTACATTGGGCTGATTAATATTAATTACTGGATGGTATTTGATTTCTGTGATGGCAGGCCTGACGTATAAGGAGAGGTTGAGTTGGTGAGGATTGTGTTCACTGGAGTTTAGAAGATTGAAGGAAGGGAATCTTGGAGAAATCTATAAAATTGGAACAGGACGAGACAAGTTAGATGGAGAAAGGCTGTTCCCAATGGTGGGGAAGTCCAGAACCAGGGCACATGGTTTAAGGTTAAGGGGTAAACTCTATAGGACAGAGATGAGGAAAAATGTTTTCACCCAGAGAATGGTGAGCCTGTGGAATTCTCTGTCACAGAAAGTGGTTGAGACCAAAACATGATGTTATCAAGAAAGCTCTTGTGGCTAAAGAATCAAGGGATATGGGGTAGGGATGGATTACAGTAATGTGCTCCATGACCAGCTTCAATCATATCGAATGGCATAGCAGGCTGGAGGGGCCAAATGGCCTACTCCTGCTCCTATCCTCTATGTTTCCACATCATGTAAAATAGATTGCCAGGTGGAGGGCACTCTGTCAGATGGGTAAGTATCCATTCACAGATTCCACCCACACCACTCCCCTTCCATTTTAATTGGGTCCACTCCCTCTCTTCCTATGTCTTTGTTATCTAACCAGTGACCACACCTCCCCTTCACCACTCCGGCAGGGAGCTGTGCTAATAAACCATCGTTTGTTTTAATTTGCTAACTGAGTGATGTGATGGTGGGGTTTTCAAAAACAGGAAGAGCCGAATTCTTATCATCTTTTGTGCTGATTTTTTTGTGTGCCTCCCTCAATATGGGTGACACAGCACTGCTGCCTCACAGAGCCAGGGACCCAGGTTCTAGAGTCACACAGCATAGAGATAGGCCCTTCGGTTCACCATGTCAATGCTGACCAACAGACACTCAACTACACTAATCCCAGTTACCTGCAGTCGTCTGTAGCCACCATGCCTTGGTAATAGAAGTGCTCATCCAAATGTTTTTAAAGGTTGTGTAATTTTCAGCCTGCACCACACTCTCAGGCAGCATATTCCATATATCTACCACACACAGGGTCAAAAATACTTCCACCTTAATCTTATAACCTCTGGTCTGAAATAGGTCTGGGTGAGGAGCGGAGGCTGCAGAACAGTGTGAGAGGTCAGGAGTGGAGAGAGGGAGAACAGTGTGAGGGTGAGGAGTGGAGGCTGGAGCAGGAAGACACTTGTGTTCTGGAAAGCAGCACAAATAGGGGAGAGATCCAAGAGCTGATCGGAATAGTCTCCATGCTTCCTAACAGTAGCTTTATGGTGGGAAAGAGAATAAATCAGGAGATAATTAGGGCCTGTAACAAAGGCTGCTCATTCATTACAAATGACTGTTATCCTTGTTGATTATTAATAGTCAAATCTTTCTTTTTCATTCATTGACAGGATGAGGGTGTCACTGCCGAGGACAGCATTTATTGCCCACCCCTAATTGCCCCAGAGGGCAGTTAACAGTCATCCACATTGCTGTGGGATCGGATTTCCATGAAGGCCAGACCAGGTAAGGATAGCAGTTCCCATCCCTAAAGGACGTTTATAAACCAGATGGGATTTCCTGACAATCCACATGGATTAATGGTCGTTGTTAGACTCGTAATTGCAGACTTTTTAATTGAATTTAAATTCTCCCATCTGCCTTGGTGGGATTTGAGCCTGTCTCCCCAGAACCATATCTGGGTCTCTGTGCATTAATCTCAGAAGGTTAGTATGTAGGTATAGCAAGTCATCAGGAAAGCTCATAGAACATTATGGTTCAGTGCGAGGGGAAACTGAATGCAAGACTTCATTGAAACAGGCAAGATCCTGAGGGTCCTTGACCAGGTGGATGTGGAAAGGATGTTTCCTCTTGTGGGAGAATCCAGAACCAGGGATCCCTGTTTAAAATTAAGGGAGAATCCATTCAAAACAGAGATTCAGAAACATGTTTTTCTCTCAGAGATTGTTAGTCTTTGGAATTCCCCTCCTTAAAAGGCAGTGGATGCAGAATTTAGAATCCATCCAGTGTGGAAACAGGCCCTTCAGCCCAACAAGGCCACACAAACCCTCCGAAGAGTAACTAATCCAGACCCATTTCCCGACCCTATATTTACCCTAGGAAGAGGGAGATAGATTCTTGATGACTGAAGGGATGGAACATTATCAGAGAATGTGGAGTTGAGGTTAAAATCAAATCAACCACGATCCTATTGAATGGGGGATCAGGTTCAAAGGGCCGAGTGGCCAACTTTTGTTCCTTGCCCATATGTTGCCTCACACACCTTCGCAGATTAAGCTGCTTGTGCAATCGGCCTCATTTGCACAGTGTTTTCTCCAGCCTTTGACTGTGAGGTTAAAGATAATGGTCCCATAATCAGTCCATTAACTCTATGAGTTGGTTTATTTAAAACAATAAAATAAATTACAAGTCATGAAACAGACATTACAGTAAGCAATAATAGGCAGCACGATGGCTCAGTGGTTAGCACTGCTGCCTCACCATGTCAGGGAACCGCCTCAGGTGGGTCTGTGTGGAGTATGCACATTCTCTCTGTGTCTGCGTGGGCTTCCCCCAGATGCCCTGGCTTCCTCCCACAGTCTAACGATCTGCAGGCTCGATAAATTGGCCACGTTAAATTGCCCAGAGTGTACATGGATGCGCAGGCTTGGTGGAGTAGCCATTGGAACAAACAGAGATAGGATAGGGGTCGAGATAGAATGACCTTCGGAGGGGCGGTATGGAGTCAATGGGCTGAATGGCCACCGCCACACTATAGGGATTCTGGCGTTAAAAATGCAAGTTCCTTCTTTCCATTCTTGCCCTGAAGCATGTGGTTCTGTCTCATATCCACTCAAGAGATGGCAACCCTTTGAAGACAGGAGCAGTCTCTATTATTTAGGAAAGTACTTCTTCCACTCTGTGTCCTTCATAGCCTTGTAGACATCAACAATGAGATCGGGAAATAACCCAAAGCTATAATCTTCTGGACTCTTCATTAAACTGTGGAACCTGAAAAATACAATTAATGTCCAAGTCAATGAAGATATTTCTCAGCAATCCCGAAATGCTGCGTTTTAGTACTCAGCAAGCCCCAGGAGTCAAAATAACTGAGTAGATCATTGCTCTGAATTACTCATAAATGTCACCTTCACATTTCTGGAGGCTTTGATCATAAAGGTTGCTTACTCCTCTTCAAAATACAGCTTATTTTCAGCTCAAACTCCCAACCATACAGCTGAAAGCAGTGCCCTGTACAAACTGGAACCTGGTCAGTGGGAGCACTGTCACCTCTGTCTCAGATGTTTTGGGGAGTCTATTTTGATCATAGAGTCCTTCAGCACTGGAGCTTGTTCAGGGGATGTTCCCCAGACTGATCCCAGGAATGAAAGGGCTGTCCCACGAGGAGCAGTTAAATAGCTTGGGCTTGTACTCACTGGAGTTCAAAAGAATGAGGAGGGATCTGATTGAGGGATAGAAAATGTGAAAGGGGATTGAGACGGTGGATGTTGAATAGATGCTCCCCCTTGTAGGACAGTCTGGAACAAGTGGTCATCGATATCGAGTGAAAGGAGGTCGGTTCAAAACTGAGCTGAGGAGAAACTACATCTCCCAGAGGGTTGTGAATCTGTGAAAGTCAATGCACCACAGTGCAGTGGAAGCAGAATCAATCCACAGGTTCAAGAAAGATGTGTTTCTGATGAAAAGTGAGGTAAAGAGCGATGGGGAACAGGCAGGAGAGTGGAGTTGAGACCAGGATAAGATCAGCCATGGTCCTGTTAAATGGCAGAGCGGGCTCGAAGGGCTGAATTGCCTCCTGCTGCTCCTGATTCCGATGTTGAACACACAGTCAAGGCTGACACTGCAAAACTGAGGGAGCTGTTGTCTTTCAGTGAGATACAAAACAAGGGTCCTGCCACTTTATATCGAACTGTACTATCTCCCCCAGTGACAAGTGCTGGAATTTAAATTCAAATCACAAAGCAAGCCTCATTAATGGTGACCACGATAATGATCCCTGATTGCTGTCCAGCGTCAGCCTTACCCAGTCTGGACTTCATGTGACTCCAGCCCCACAGCAATCTGGTTAACTCTTTGGGTGCTTTCTGAGAGGCCACAGCAAGGCCAGCAGTTCAAGGGCAATTAGTCTTGGGTAACAAATACTGATCTATGCCAGTGACAGCCACCTCCCAGAAAACAGAATGCAACAGAGATTGGTGTCAGCCAAAATTGTCAGATCAGACTCTCAATGAGATGGGGAGATGGTTAAAAATGAATTCCGCTCAGTACGGAACAGGTCCCCACTTGTTAACACATCGTCGCTGACCAAATAAGTGAGAGAAAACAGAAAACTAAAGGTGAGAGCACTCAAATGAGGGAATGTCAGTGAAAATTCAGGCAACTGAAGGAAGATATGAAGAACTGCAAAGGAAGACAAAAAGGAGGCAAGAGCTACAGAAAGTGATGGAGAAAGAGACCTATAAGGGGTCACAAGAATAACACAAATGCTTTACATGAAATTTAGAAAATCAAGGGGGCTCCAGTCCAATGAGAGCCCTTTAAAAACAAACTGGAAATTCCATGAATGAGACTAAGGGAATGGCCGATATGTCCAATAATTAGTTGTGTCAGTCTTCACAGTCAAGGAACGGGATAATGCTGCTTCCATTCCAGGGAGGTTAGGGATGAATGGAAGACTGGAATTCATGAAACTTGATATATGCCAGAAAGCAGCATTGGAGAGTGAGCAGCTCTAAAGGCTGACAGATCTCCAGGACCTCAGGGGTTTAAAGGAAGGGGGAGGGGGGAGAAATTTCAGAAGCTTTTCCCATCAGCTTCCAAAGCAGCAACCATTCATTTAATTTGGAAAGTGTCTTGCTCTAACTCCACGGGATCAAGAAAGAAGAGAGAGGGAACCGAGGAAATTATATACTGGTCAATCTAACATCTCTTTTGAGGGTTTCATTGGAATTTATCATTAGCAGCAAAAAGAATGGACACGTGGAGAATTGGAAATAGCCCACATAGATTTGTGACGGGTCGATTCTGACGAACAAATCAAATGCATTGACCAAAATAGTCGATTGGGCAAAAAGTCTCATCAACTTTCAGAAGTACTCGATAATTTCCCACAATACAGTCTGCTGATCAAAGTTAAAACCCATGGGAGTGAAAATGAATGTTTGACTTGGTTATGAGGCTGGTTTTGTGATGTAGGACAGAGAAAGAAAGAGACGAGTGGTGTTCCACAAGGATTCTGTGGTGAGGCCTTATCTACTTACTGTATGTATTAATGAGAATCATAGTTCCAAATTGACACAAAGACTGATGGAATAGTAAACAGTGCAGATGGTCTTTTTGTTTAAAACTCACTCTAAGCACATGGGTGTTGCTGTCTAGGCCAGTATTTACTACACATTCTGTGTTGCCATTGTGACTCATGGAATCATCATACAGTGTAGAAGCAGGCCATTCAGCCCATCAAATCCACACCAACCCACCGAACAACATCCCATCTGGACTGACCTCATTCCTGTACTGCAGCATTTCCTATGGTCAACCCACCCAGCCAACACATCCCTCGACACTATTTGCAATTTGGCATGACGAATCCACCGAACCAACACATCTATGGACTGTGTGGAGGAAACCCACACAGACATGGGGAAAAGGTGCATCCTCCACACAGACAATTGTTCCTCGGTGAAATTGAACCCAGGTCCCTAGTGCTGTGAGGTAGCAGCACTAACCACTGAGCCACAATTCTGCCATTTGCAAGGTGATGGTGAGCTGCCTTCTTGAACCACCGCAGTCCATGTGCTGTAGATAAACCGACAATGCCCACAGGGAGGGAATTTCAAGATTTTCATCCAGCGACACTGGAGGAGCAGTCATATATTTTCAAATCAAGATTCTATGTGGATTGGAGGGGAACTTGTTTTTGGTAGTATTCTTTGTCCTTCTACGTGGAAATGATTGTGGATTTGAAAGGTGCTGTCTCAAGAGACTTGGTATGAATTCCTGCAGTAAATCTTGTAGATGGTGCACACGGCTGTTACTGAGCATCAGTGGAGGAGGGAGTGTATGTTTATCGATGTGGTGCCAAACAAGCAGGCTGCTTTGGACTGGATGATGTCAAGCTTCTTGATTGTTTTTGGAGCTGCACCCATCCAGGCAAGTGGGAAGTAACCCATCACAGTTCTATCCAAAACTTGACTGATCTTTTCTTAATTCATTTACTGGATTGGGCATCACTTGCTATGTCAGCATTTATTGCCCAGAATCAAGTGGGCTGGCACAGCACTGGGACCAAGGTTTAATTTCACCCTGGGGCAACTGACTGTGTGGAGTTTGCACGTTCTCCCTGTGTTTACCTGGGTTCCCTCCAGGTGATCTGATTTCCTTCCACAGTCCACAAACGTGCAGGTTAGGTGGAATGGCCATGGGAAATGCAAGGTTAGAGGGGAGTAGGTCTGGGTGAGATGATCTTTGGAGAGGCGGTTTGGGCTGAATGGCCTGTTTCCACATTGTAGGGATTCTATGAATTTCTTCACTCAGAGGGTTTTGAATCTTTGGGATACTCATCAATAATTAGGCAGTTGAATAAATGCAAGATAGAGATAATACACATGTGGGGAGGCAATGAGTTAATGGTATCATCACTAGATTCTTAATCACAAGAGCCAAGTAATGTTCTGGGGGATCTAGGATCACCGTAGGACCGCACGGTGGTACAGTGGTTAGCACTGCTGTCTCACAGCACCAGAATCCCAGGTGACTGCCTTTTATGGAGTTTGCACATTCTCCCTGTGTCTGCATGGGTTTCCTCCGGATGCTCTGGTCTCCTCTCATAATCCAAAGATGTACTGGCTAGGTTAATTGGTCACGCTAAATTGCCCATAGTCAGGTGTGAATATGGGGAATGAGTCTGGGTGGTTTACTCTTCGGAGGGTCGGTGTGGACTTGTTGGGCCAAAGGGCCTGTTTCCATACGAGAGGGAATCTAATCTAAATCCTGGCAATGTATGGAGTGGAATTTTAAATTCAAAAAGATTCTGGAGATAAGAGACCAATGACAACCATTGTTGAGGGAGAACCCTGTCGGGCCCACTAATGTCCATCAAATTGTTGTCCTTGCCCATACTGACTGACATATGACTCCAGACCCAGAGCAACATAGAATCATAAAATCCCTACTGTGTGGAAGAACACCATTCAGCCCATCAAGTACAAGCAGCATCTCACCCAGAACCATCCCCCTCTCCTAACCCTACACTTCCATGGCCAATCCACCTAACCTGCACATCTCTGGACTGAGAGAGGAAACTGAGTCACCCAGAGGAAACCCATTCAGACACTGGGAGAAAATACAAATTCAACACAGATAGTTGCCTGAAGGTGGAATCAAACCCAGGTCACTGGCGTTGTAAGGAAGTGGCGCCAGCCACTGTGCCAACCATTCCTCATCTCTGATCTAAATGCCTAACCCCTTATTCCCAGACTGGGACTCTGCTTTAGAATCCCCAGGTAGGGCTTCATCCTTCCAAAATGTACCCTGTCAGGGCCCTGGAGAATTTGAAATGTTTCAATGAAATCTCATCCCAGCCTTCTGAATTCTAGGGAATCCTGACCCAGTCCCCTCTTGCAATCATTAGACAATCCCTCAGCCTGTCAAATGAAGTGTGGCTGGGTTTGATCATCTCAGTAAGAGTTTCAAGGGGGGTGGGGGGAAGGAGAAAGAAAGACTTTTTCTGCTTTGAATCGATGCTAAAAACTGAAAAAGCAGGAAAATATTGTCACTAAATATTGTTCATATACTCTTACTTTTCATCACAGTGCTGGGTGAGGTTTCTTATGAATTTCAGGAAGTCACTGGTGACGTCCTTATATTCTTTATTCTTGCCTTGTCCCTTGTTCATGTCATTGAGGAGAACGGAGTCAACTGAGAAGGAAATGAACAGCAGAGTTTGTTTTTTCTGTTGATTAAATTCACCTTGCTTGCTCCTCTGAGCACCTGAAGAAAGGGCGGGGCTCTGAAAGATTATGTTTCCGACTATAATCTGATTTTTGACCTTGTCCTCTGATCACATTCAGGTTATTCCTACGGGCACTGCATGTTCTTGCTTCTCCAGGCCAGGAGGTGGCGATCTTGACAATGGATTTCACAATGGTCTCCATCAGAGAGGACCCACAAATCAGGGACAGGAATCAGAGATTACAGGCTCCTCAGTCCCAGACCCGAGCACAACGGGCCCCCTGGCATCCCAGGTACCGCTTGTTGCGTCCCGGACCCTGTACATAATGCAAATAGTGCAACTGATCCTTCTGATTTTTCCCAACCTCATCAGGTCTCCACAATCATTGAGATTCGTTAAATGCAGCCTTTGCCAATCAAGGACCCTGACGGGAAACAGACTGAAATGGGTCAATAATACAGTGTTGGGGAGTTACAGACACAGATTGCCAAGTGGAACACTGATGCTGTGGGTCTAACAGAGATCGGGCAGGTCTGGGGATTCCTGGATACAAGGTGTTCAGTAAATATAGGAAAGAGGGAAAACTGTGAGAAGTGGTGGGATTGTTCTGGGCCCAGACAGAACTGACCAACCTTAGGCCCTGAGATATGATGGAGATGAAGGGTGAACTGAGCCGGGCTTTAACTCACTGTTACCAGGGAGAAACAGGGATTATCCATTTCACAAGAGAGTAAATGGAACTAACAACCAGGTGCATGTGAAACACCCACCCTGCCCCTGGGAGAGGGGAGACAAGAACAGGGACATTCTCAGACAGAAAGGATACTAAAAATGTTATCACACCGAGAGTGAAGGGTGGGGTGGGGATAGTGACAGCGACACCCCCCAGAGAATGGGGAACAGAGAACATAGAACATAGAAAAATAGAGCGCAGTACAGGCCCTTCGGCACTCGATGTTGCGCCGACCGAAGCCCACCTAACCTACACTAGCCCAATAACCTCCATATGCTTGTCCAATGCCCGCTTAAATGACCATAAAGAGGGAGAGTCCACGACTGCTACTGGCAGGGCATTCCATGAACTCAAAACCTGCCGAGTAAAAAATCTACCCCTAACAACTGTCCTATACCTACCACCCCTTAATTTAAAGCTATGTCCCCTAGTAACAGCTGACTTCATTAGCGGAAAAAGGTTCTCACTGTCAACCCTATCTAAACCCCTAATCATCTTGTACACCTCTATCAAATCTCCCCTAAACCTTCTTTTCACCAATGAGAAAAACCCCAAGTGCCTCAGCCTTTCCTCATACGATCTTCTGACCATGCCAGGCAACATCCTGGTAAACCTCCTCTGCACCCGTTCCAATGCCTCCACATCCTTCCTATAGTATGGCGAACAAAACTGCACACAATAGTCCAGATGAGGCCGCAGCAGAGTCTTATATAACTGCAACATGACCACAGGACTCCGGAACTCAATTCCTCTACCAATAAAGCCCAGTACACCATATGCCTTCTTCACAGCACTATTTACCTGGGTGGCAACTTTCAAAGATCTGTGTACATGGACACCAAGATCCCTCTGCTCATCCACACTACCAAGTAGTCTACCATTAGCCCAGTAATCCATCTTCTTGTTACTCCTACCAAAGTGAATGACTTCACACTTAGCTCCATTGAATTCCATTTGCCACCTTACTGCCCAGCTCTGCAACTTATCTATATCCCGCTGTAACCTGCCACATCCTTCTTCGCTGTCCACAACTCCACCAACTTTCGTGTCATCCGCAAACTTGCTCACCCAGCCTTCAAGCCCCTCCTCCAGGTCATTTATAAAAATGACAAACAGCAATGGTCCCAAAACAGATCCTTGTGGAACACCGCTAGTAACTGCACTCCAAGAGGAACCCATACCATCAACTACTACCCTCTGTCTCCTTCCAGCCAGCCAATTCCTAATCCAAACCTCTAATGTACCCTCAATGCCATACCTCCGTAGTTTTTGCATTAGCCTGCCATGCGGTACTTTATCGAACGCCTTGCTAAAATCCATATACACCACATCTACTGCTTTACCCTCATCCACTTCCTTGGTCTCCTTCTCAAAGAACTCAATAAGGTTTGTGAGGCACGACCTGCCCGTCACAAGACCAAGCTGACTATCCTTGATCACATTATTCCTATCCAGATGTTCATAAATCCTATCCCTTCCAATTCTCTCTAAGACTTTGCCCACAACAGAAGTGCGACTCACTGGCCTATAGTTACTCGGGCTATCCCTGCTCCCCTTCTTGAACAAGGGGACCACATTCGCTATCCTCCAGTCTTCTGGCACTATTCCCATAGACAACGACGACATACAAATCAAGGCCAATGGCTCCGCTATCTCCTCCCTAGCTTCCCAGAGGATCCTAGGATAAATGCCATCAGGCCCAGGCGACATAACTATTTTCATCCTTTCCAGTATTCCCCAGACCTCTTCCCTACGTACCTGAAGGCCATCCATTCTCATCAATTGTGACTCAATATTCACATCAGCAACAGTGTCCTGTTCCTGTGTGAATACTGACGAAAAGTATTGATTTAGTGTCTCTCCAATCTCCTCCGCCTCCACGCACAACTTCCCACTACTATCCTTGACTGGACCGATACCTACCCTCGTCATCCTTTTATTCCTGACATACCTATAGAAAGCCTTTGGGTTTTCCCTCATCCTACCAACTAAGGACTTTTCATGTCCCCTTCTCGCTGCTCTTAGCTCTCCCTTTAGATCCTTCCTGGTGACCTTATAACTCTCAATCACCCCAACTGAACCTTCACGCCTCATTTTTACATAGGGCACCCTCTTCCCTTTCACAAGGGATTCCAATTCCTTATTAAACCACGGCTCCCTCACAAGACCCTTTACTCCCTGCCTGACTGGTACATACTTATCAAGGACACCCATTAGCTGTTCCTTGAACAATCTCCACATATCATTTGTCTTCTTCCTTGAAGCCTATTTTTCCAATCCACGCATCCTAAGTCATGCCTGACCACATCATAATTTCCCTGCCTCCAGCTATAACTGTTGCCCTGCAGTGCACACTTATCCCTCTCCATCACTAGAGCAAAAGTCACCGAGTTGTGGTCACTGCCCCCGAAGTGCTCACCTACCTACAAATCTAACACCTGGCCTGGTTCATTACCTAGAACCAAATCCAGTATAGCCTCACCTCTTGTTGGCCTTTCTACATGTTGTGTCAGGAAACCCTCCTGCACACATTGGACAAACACCGACCCATCTAAAGAACTCGAGCCATAGCTTTCCCAGTCAATATCTGGGAAGTTAAAGTCCCCCATAACAACCACCCTGCTACTTTCACTCTTCTCCTGAATCATCCTCGCAATACTTTCCTCTACTTCTCTCGAACTATTAGGAGACCTGTAGAAAACTCCTAACAGGGTGACCTCACCTTTCCTATTTCCAACCTCCGCCCAAACTACCTCAGATGGCAAGTCTTCCTCCATCACCCTTTCTACTGCTGTAATACTATCCTTGACAAGCAATGCCACACCTCCCCCTCTTTTACCCCCATCTCTGACCCTACTAAAATATTTAAACCCTGGAACCTGCAACAGCCATTCCTGTCCCTGTTCTACCCACGTCTCTGTAATGGCCACAACATCGAAGTCCCAGGTACCAATCCATGCTGCAAGCTCGCCTACCTTATTTTTTATACTTCTGGCATTGACCTATACACACTTCAAACCACCTTCCTGTTTACAGGCACTCTCCTTCGAGATCGATGCTATGTTCCTAACCTCCCTACACTCAAGGTCCAGTACCCTAAATCTACTGTCAAGGTTCCCATGCCCCTGCAGAGTTAGTTTAAACCCTCCCAAAGAGTACTAGCAAACCTCCCCCCAAAGATACTGGTGCCCCTCAGGTTCAGGTGGAGACCATCCTGTTTATAAAGGTCCCACATTCCTCAGAAAGAACCCTAGTTGTCCAGAAACCGGAATCCCTCCCTCCTGCACCATCCCTGTGGCCACGCATTTAACTCTTTTCTTTCCCTTTTGCTCAACTCTCTATCACGTGGCACGGGTAACAAACCAGAGACAACAACTCTGTTCGTTCTAGCTCTGAGTTTCCAACCGAGCTCCCTAAAAGCCTGTCTAACATCCTCACCCCTCTTCCTACCTGGAAAGTAGCACTGACACATTAAAAACTGTATTATCACAAGTGAGAATTCAAAGAGCCACCTACTCCATCACACGGTGTTGAAGATGCACTTTCCTCATCAAAACGCGTTTGCAAACCTCTTCATAACACGTCAGGTGAGAGAAACATTGAAAACTGTATTATCACGAGTTAGGGTCCATTTAAATCTTGGATCATAATGTGAAATGTTCCGAGCCATAAAAAACACTGGTGTATTGACGTCATTATTCTGGATTAGTGGTGCTGGAAGAGCACAGCAGCTCAGGCAGCATCCGAGGAGCAGTAAAATCGATTTTCGGTCAAAAGCCCTTCATCAGGCATAAAGGCAGAGAACCTGAAGCGTCGAGAGATAAGCTAGAGGAGGATGGGGGTGGGAGAAAGTAGTATCGAGACAATGGGTGAGTGGGGGAGGGATGAAGGTGATAGATCGGGGGCAGGGGAGGGTGGAGTGGATAGGTGGAAACTATGATAGGCAGGTAGGACAAGTCAGGACAAGTTATCGGGACAGTGCTGAGCTGGAAGTTTGGAACGAGGATATGGTGGGGGAAGGGCAAATGAAGAAACTGTTCAAATCCACATTGATAACCTGGCGTTGAAGTGTTCCTTGGTGTAAGATGAGGCGTTCGTCCTCCAGGTGGTGAGGGAGCGGCAGTGAAGGAGGCCCAGGACCTCCATGCCCTCAGCTGAGTGGGAGGGGGAGTTGAAATGTTGGGCCACAGGGCGGTGGGGTTGATTGGTGCGGGTGTTACGGAGATGTTCCCAAAAGCGCTCTGCTGGAGGCGTCCAGTCTCCCCAATGTAGAGGAGACCGCATCGGGAGCAACGGATACAATAAATGATATTAGTGGATGTGCAGGTAAAACCTTGATGGATGTGGAAGGCTCCTTTAGGGCCTTGGATAGAGGTGAGGGAGGAGGTGTGGGCACAGGTTTTACAGTTTTTGTGGTGCCAGGACGGGGGGGTAGGTTGAAGGGGGGGCATGGACCTGACCGGGTAGTCATGGAGGGAACGGTCTAAGCGGAAGGAGGAAAGGGTTGGGGAGGGAAATATATCCCTGGTGGTGGGGTCTTTTTGGAAGTGGCGGAAATGTCGGTGGATGACTTGGTTTATACGAAGGTTGGTGGGTGGCAGGTGAGCACCAGGGGTGTTCTGTCCTTGTTACGGTTGGAGGGGTGGGGTCTGAGGGCGGAGGGGCGGGATGTGGACGAGATGCGTTGGAGGGCAATTTTAACCATGTATTGACGTTATTATCTTATTAAACAATATTAAAACCTCGGCCAAGCATTTTCCTGCAGATTTTTTAAAATATCAAGAGACTTTCCGCATTGTTGGTTTGATCAGTGACGTAGCAAGGAAGCAGCAGCTGCCCCACGAACTCCAACAAAAGAATGAGAACAGGCTCTTCATACGGAGCTGGCTCCCGAGAATCCAATTCAACAGCAGGGATTAAAGAACAAGGAACAATACAGCACAGGATCGGGCCCTTCGGCCCTCCAAGTCTGTGCTGACACATTTTGCCCTTCCTCACTGAAACTGTCTTCACCGACAGGATTCATATCCCTCTATTCCCTTACTATTCATGCATTAGTGCAGGTATTTCTTGAATGACTCTATTGTGTCTCCTTCCCCCCCCTCCTCTGGGAGTGTGTTGCAGGTACTCAACTCCCTTTGGGTGAAATACTTGCCTCCCACATCTCTTTTAAATTCCCCCGCCCCTTCAACCTCTGTTCCCCAATAATTGACCCCTCCACCCTGGGGATAAAAAGCCTCATATTCTCCACTCTACATATCCCATTCACTCCTTTATAAACTTCTATCAGGACACGCCTCATTTTTCCACATTCCAGTGAAAACAAACTCAGTCTATCCAACCTTTCTTCAGGACTACTATCCGATATACCAGACAATATCCTGATAAACATTTTCTGCACCATCTTCAAAACATCCACATCCTTCTGGTAGTGTGGTGACCAAGTGTGGCCAAACTAATGTTCGATAAAGCTGCAGCATAACTTGTCTATCCTTACACTAAATGCACCTTCCAATGAAGGCAAGCAGGCCATAAGCCTTTTTTACTGCCTTACCTCCCTGTGCTGCCACCTTCAGTGATCTGTGAACATACACACCCAGATCCCTCTGCATATCAATACTCCAAAGGATTCTGCCATTCACTGTAAAATTCCCACCTGTCCATCACCTTTCAAAATGCATCACCTCACATTTGGCTGGATTAAACTACATCTGCCATTTTTCTGTCCATGCATCCAACTGATAGAATATCCTGCTGTATCCTCCGACAATCGTTCTCATTATCTGCAACTCTACCAATCTTTGTCTCAACCGTAAACTTACTCATTGGATCAGCAACGCTTTGCTACAAATCATTTATGGAGATCATGAACACCACTGATCCCTGTGGAACATCACTCGTCACAGCCCTCCATTCTCAAAACTGCTCTTCCATCGCTACCCTTTGTCTCCTGTGACTAACCTCGTTCTGTGCCCAATGCTGGGATCATTGCAGACAAGACAACTTGTTGCCAGCTCGTTACTGCAACTTGATCCAGTTCATTCAGAACGAGAAAAAGGAGAATGTGCAGATTGTTGAACAGGTCCCTACACCTGGGCCTGAGGCAGGAGCCCAAGCTCCAACACACTGGCCTCACTTCACACCAACCTTCACACAGTGTGGGGTCATGAACTCCAGCCATCAATCCCTCTGGGACCGGGATGGAGTGAGGTAACAGGGACAATTGTAGAACAGTCAATAAGGAGTAAAACAAGATGGAGAGGGTGTTTGGAAAGGGGTTAGAGAAGAAAATATACTTTGTCCCACTCAGTACTGACATGCCTACGTGAATCACAGAATGAACACTGTGAAAACAAACAAAAGTCACACCAAAATACATTTCTTATCACACGGGACATTTTCATTGTGGTGCTTCTGAAACTGTGCTCTCTCTCTATGGGTCTGTAGAGATGGAGCCTGTTAGCTTCAAGCAGAGACCCAGTTTATTTTTTACTGATCAGGGACAGTGAAGCAGCTGCCCTCTAGTGGCAATCCTCTTGCCCTGCTGCTGAGGATTGTGGGTAAATTCCCCTCCCATTCGCGCCCACACAAACCAGCAGCCACTTCAGCTGCTTTATTGAATATCACAAGCTTTTAAGGCGCTGATCTTACAATGGAAGAATTGGACACACAATCAAACGAATTAGGGACAGATGAAGGAGATTCAGCCTCTTGAGCCGGTTACCCATGGCTGACCTGATTATTCCACATTCTTGCCTCACTCTGATAGATGTTTGATCAGCAATGGCTATCTACTTCTTCACTACAAACATTCAGTGGTTTCATTTCTATGTTTGACGAAGAGTTCCAAAGATCTATGACTTTATGCAAGAAGAAAACAACCCTGCTTATCTTGCTCTTAAATGAGTGAACTTGTTTTAGTTTTCTATTCTCCCTGAAAAGGAAGCATTCTTTTCACATCCACGCTGTATTCTATGTTCATGTTGATATGGCATCTGCTTTAATCAGCTGCTCTCTCATGAGAACAGCTGCCTATTCTGCCAACTTCAGTGACTGATGCTCATAAACATCCAGGTCCTACTGCCCCTACACCCACCCATACTTGTACCCTTTAGCTTGTTTTGTCTCTCCACGTTTTCCTTCCAAAATGATTCAGTGACATCTCTTTCCATTAAATTGTATCTGCAAACATCTGCTCATTCCATTAACTTACCGACATGCTTTTTGAAGTTCGACACTATCTTCTTCATGAGCCATAATACATCCAAGCTTCATACCATCAGCAAATTTTGAAATTATGCCTCGTGCACTCAGGTTAACATAGATTTAACTATTTTAGATATTTTTAAAAAATAAACAATTTTATAAATTATTTTAAATCAAGCCTAAAATTTATTGCCCAACTCTAGTTGCTCGGGCTGAGTTCTGAGCCAGATGATGGGGCCCTGAAGAATGTATCATGTCACTGTGGGACTGGAGTCACAGACCGGGTGATGACTGGGTTCCCTTGTCCAAACTACATTCATGAACATGACATTGAGTTTCATGGGGTTTTTTTTGTTCAGATCCCAGCGCCTTCCTTCCCAGATATTACATGGCTCACCACCGCCCTCTCCAGGACAATTACGGAAGGGCAACAAATAACAGCCACTTTTGTGCCCGTCCATCACAGGAGAAATCAAAATAATTAAGATACACTTCAAATGATCAAACGGGAGAAGCTTGAATTCATCTCTTTGAATGACTGGAGGCTTGGCTAGAAGTAGAGCCATGACATGGGTGAACCTGGTTTGTCAGACTGAAAGGTGGAGTGTCCTTCGGATTGTCACTCGGACCAGGTACAAAATGAATTCCACTCAAAGACCGAACAAACGGTTATCAAACCGCAGAGAACAGTAATTTATCCAGGGGAACTCAACAGGCATCAGTGGGTGTAAGATCATTAGGCAGGCAAGTGTCAGATATTGTTGAATACACCAGAAACACAGTCACACATTAGGAGAAACTATTGGGATAGAGCAGGGAAACGGGAATAATTGAAATCTCTGCTGAGAGATAGAAGGGGTTTTCTCGGTTGTAACGCCTCTGAGAACGAGAAAGCTTGAAGGGCCATTTATATTATAGACAACATTGCAGCGCGTTGAACTGCTGCCTTCCTGAACCCGCTGCAGCCATGTGCTGTAGGTAGATCCAGAATGCCCTGAGGGAGAGAATTCCTGATTTTAACACAGTGACAGTGAAGGAACAGGGATTTATTTCTAAGTCAGGATGATGAATGGTTTGTGAGAAATCTTGCAGATGGAAGTGTTCCCATGTGTGTACTATTTTAAAAGGGGTTTAATAACCTGAAAAAGAGGAATAATAAAGGGAAAGTAATGCTAGAAAGCATTCAACTGGATGTTGATGGATTAATTATTGGGGTGACCTTTTGGGCAGAGTTGGCTGTTCTTGTCCAGCAGCAACATTCTCCATGGTAACGCTTCATTGTGTTCCAAAAGAATACGTTTAAAATTCAAAGCTCTGACCTGAAACAAAGACAGTGTTAATTATTAACAGGTTTTACGACTTTTTAAAAAGTTTCAGCCTTGGCTAAGTTGGTAGAACTCCTTCCATGGAATCAGAAAGGTTTGGGTTCAGTCCACTCTAAGGTGGGTCAACAACGATCTCACCCATCAGTGACAGAACTGCTGGGGAGCTCCTTCTGGTTCATGGGGAGGGCCCCAGTTAGAAACGAGCAGAGCAATGCTTGTTGGAGGCAAGGGCTCTCACTGGAGACCTTGGCTTATTATGGAATCCCAGACCAAATGCAACTAAAGCCAGGTGTGGGTCATGGGAGAGGTGGCAGTTTAACATGAGGACACCATCTGAAGCAAGGTCCCTTGATTGGACACATTGTGGGAAAGCCAAGCTGATTTAATCCCTGAGCTGCCATTAAATCAGGATAGTTTCAGGAATTTAGGGGTCAATTTACTCATCAGTCTAGTTGATATCGTCTGATGGTGGCTGGGAATTCCAGTTCACTACTTCTGTCCTAATGTTCATTGGGAGAACTTTAAGCTGCATTGGGGATATTGAAATGGGCTACTTGAGCGATTAAATGTGCCTGGAGTCATGTTTCCAACTCTATTAAATCTAGCTTAAAGCGTAAACATCAAACCTGATATTTCATTTGCAAAACTGAGAGAAGATGTGCAGGTGAGGTGGTTGGCTGTGCTAAATTACTCATTATGTCCATAGGATATGCAGGCTAGCAAATGGAAAATGCACAGTTACAGGGATAGGGTAGGGGAGGTGTGGGTCTGGGTGGAATGGTCTTCAAAGTGTCGATGTGGACTTGATTTGCTGAATGGCCTCCTTCCACACTGAGGAAAACCCTCGATTCTATGATTCTATGAAGGCCAGAACAGGACCTCGACAGTGGAGGGAGGGAATTCTGATGTTCAAAAATTCCTAAACAAAGAAACACAGTAAATGTAGATTTACCAGCAACGCTGACAAACTGAAAGGCAAATTGACACATTCTCCAGTCATATACCA
The DNA here is from genome assembly GCF_047496795.1 of Chiloscyllium punctatum. Lineage (NCBI taxonomy): Eukaryota > Metazoa > Chordata > Chondrichthyes > Orectolobiformes > Hemiscylliidae > Chiloscyllium > Chiloscyllium punctatum. Next base: position 9,049,143 of record NC_092745.1, on the reverse strand, counting down.
GGTACAGAAAGGAGATCAGGAAAAATATTTTGATGCAGTTATTGGAATTTAATGATTATAGACTCAGTGCATTGTTCAAAAAACGACAAAATTACTTTTTAGAAGTTCAACAGGTCTGAAGCAAAAGAGCAAATCAGGATCAAATAGTCAGTTTGTGCTATTTCTTGCAGATTGTCCTGATGTGTGCAAGACAGAATTTTTGACAAAATGTCCCTTTTTTCAGCAACACTCAAATTCAGATCAGTTTGAAGAGAAAGCAGAGCCAGGAATCATCTTTCCCTGCAGGGAGGGAGGGAGTGTGTGTGGAATCTCCCATGGGCAGGGTTCTCCTGGCTGTCACCACATCAGGAAGGCTGGAGCTTGATGATCGAGCTGAATGGACAGCGCTCACTCTCACAGTCCTCAGGGCCATGGAGCCTCTTGTGATGGGAGCATCTGCTTGGTGTCAGGACAGACAATGACATTGCAGTGGGATTGGAAATGGGACAACTCGACACTGGATGCTGCACAATGGCTGCACTGCCTCTTCCTCTCTGCATGATTCCCTTCAGGAGTGAACGTGGATGTACAGAATGGCTGGAGACCTTGGTTTTTGAAGAAGGCATGTGCAATGGAGAACTTTTCACCAGCTGACACTCACCAGCTTGGTGCTGGTAAAGGTTCCTTTATCAATTGAGCTTAGAGCCTTGCTCCTCACCCAGCAGATTGGTGTTGAATGGAGTTTCAGGAGATAAAGAGAGACTGAGAAGGGAATGAATGAGCAAGTGAATAAATCTACTTCTCAATCTTCCCAGCAACATTGAGAGCTCAGGGTTAAGACATGAAGGAGGAAGGGTGGAGAGTTGAAGAATGTTTTTCTCACAGACCGTGTGCATGATTGGTTACAAAAGAAAGAACATTCAATTGGTTTGAACTTACAAATTAGAGACTGAATTAGGCATTTCCATCATTGAAGACTTCTCTACCTTTAAGTAGGAGCATGGCTGATGTGTTTGTGTCTCCAATTCCACATTCCCATCCATAGAGTCATAGAGTCATAGAGTCATAGAGATGTACAGGATGGAGATAGACCCTTTGGTCCAACCTGTCCACGCTGAGCAGATATCCCAACCCAATCTACTCCCACCTGCCAGCAATTGGTACATATCCCTCCAAACACTTGCTATTCATATACCCATCCAAATGCCTCCTAAATATTGTAATTGTACCATCCTCCACGTCTTCCTCTGGCAGCTCATTCCATACACATACCACCCTTTGCATGAAAAGGTTGCCCCTTAGGTCTCTTTTATATTATTACCATCTCACCCTAAACCTATGCCCTCCAGTATGGACTCCCCGACCCCAAGGAAAAAACTTTGTCTATTTATCCTATCCATGCCCCTCATAATTTTGTACACCTCTATAAGGTCACCCCTCAGCCTCCGAAACTCCAGGAAAAACAGCCCCAGCCTGTTCAGTCTCTCCCTATAGCTCAAATCCTCCAACCCTGGCAACATCCTTGTAAATCTTTTCTGAACCCTTTCAAGTTTTACAACATCTTTCTGATGGGAAGGAGACCAGAATTGCATGCAATATTCCAACAGTGGTCTAACCAATGTCCTGTACAGCTGCAACATGACCTCCCAACTCCTGTACTCGATACTTTGACCAATAAAGAAAAGCATCCCAAATGCCTTCTTCACTATCTTATCTATCAGCGACTCCACGTTCAAGGAGGTATGAACCTGCACCCCAACGTCTCTTTGTTCAGCAACACTCCCTCGTACCTTACCATTAAGTGAATAAGGCCTACGAAGATTTCATTTCCCAAAATGCAGCACCTCGCATGTATCTGAATTAAACTCCATGTGCCACATCTCAGCCCATTGGCCCATCTGGTCCAGATCCTGTTGTAATCTGAGGTAACCCTCTTCACTGTCCACTACACCTCCAATTTTGGTGTGAATTGCAAACTTACTAACTGTACCTCTTATGCTCGCATCCAAATCATTTATGTAAATGACAAAAAGTCGAGGACCCTAGTCAGTCCTTGACTTTCCAAATACATAGACATCCTGTCCCTCAGGATTCCGTCCAACAACTTGCCCACCACTGAGATCAGGCTCACCAGTCTACAGTTCCCTGGCTTAACTTTATGGCCCTTCTTAAACAGTGGCACCACATTAGCTAACCTCCAGTCTTCAGGCACCTGAACTGTGACTATAGATGATACAAATATCTCAGCAAGAGGCCCAGCAAACACTTCTCTAGCTTGCCGCAGAGTTTTCGGGTACACCTGATCAGATCCTGGGGATTTATCCACCTTTAACCGTTTCAAGACATCCAGCACTCCCTCCTCTGTAATCTGGACATTTTACAAGATGTCACCATCTATTTCCTTATAGTCTGTATCTTCCATATCCTTTCCCACAGTAAATACTGATGCAAAATATTCATTTAGTATCTCCCGCATTTTCTGTGGCTCCACAAAAAGGCTGCCTTGCTGATCTTTAACTCTTGTAATTTTGTGCAATAAAAGTCTGCTACCTCCACTTCAACAATTTGAATATAAAATATTCAAATTGTTGAACTTTTGAAACAGTTCTCTCTGAAGGAAATATCCTTTAGAAAGACTGGCAGCCCAGCAGGAAACAGGATCCTGAGAGAAGCCCTTTCAGGTTGCCTGCATGTGCTTAGTGTATCCCATAGCGCTCAATACTGGGTCCACAGCTGTCAATGTCTCTCACTGCCTTCAGTGAGGGAATAAATGGCATGGGGGCAATACTTACAGAGTGTTCAGAGAAAAGGAGGAAAGCATGTTGTTAAGATGACATGACAGGAGACAGACCGATAGGGCTCGGTTCACTGGGGAGACAGAAATCAAGCAGATGGTGTATAATTTGGGAAAATGTGAAGTTGTTCACTTTGACAGGAAGAATCAAAATGTTGTGTATTATTGCAGTGGAGAATGACTGAGGAGTTACACACACAGTGATGTATGAGTAATTACTGGACCTTGGTGAGACCAAATCTCAAACACTGTATGCAGTTATGGTCTCCTTCTTGAAAGTAGAATATAAATGTATTGGAGGTGCTTCAGAGGAGTTTTACCCAATCGATGCCTGGAATGAGTGGGCTGTGTGATGAGGAAAGATTGGAAAGGCTGGCCTTGTCCTCACTGAAGTAGAGAAGAGAGAGGGGTTCAAGGTTGGTACATCAGGTGCTGGTTGGCATGGTTGTTGGTGTGTTCGCCGAGCTGGGAAGTTGATTTGCAGACGTTTCATCCCCTGTTTAGGGCTTTGGAGCCTCCTGTGAAGCGCTGTTGCAAAGACTAGAAGAAACAGCCATCCCACAAATCCAACCCAAATTCTGGATAAAATTCTTGGACGACACTTTTATGATAATAAAGAGAACAGAGATGGATAACACACACGGGATTATCAACACCATGTTCTCAGGGGTCAGATTTACGAAAGAGGAAGAAATAACAACAAAATCCCACTTATGGAAATGATGGTAGAAAGAGCACAGAATGGTGAATGCACAACAAAAATGTGGACAGAAAAGCCAGAAACTGAACTACAACAGCAACCACCCAAACAGACACAGGAGAAGCTGCATTAGGCCCCTTTTCCTAAGGGCTACAACACACTGCATCACTCCCGACCTGCGAAGAGAAGAACACTTCTACAAAGACTTTGCCAAGAATGGATAATCCCACAACTTCATCCACAGATGCCTAACAGACAAACAACGTGATGAAGACAAGCCACGACCTAACTCACTAGCCATGCTACCTTATATAAAAACATCACAGAACTGACAGCTAGACTCCTCCAACCACGCATAAACTGCCCAGAAACTGACAGCCACGCTCCAACAACGACTCAAGAGATCGAAAGTTCCAAACCCACCGTCTGAACGACAAATGTCGTTTACAAGATTCCATGCAATGTTTGCACGAAACACCTCGGACAAACAGGAAGACAACTAGCCATCCACATCCATGAGCACCAAAGAGCCACTAAACCCCATGAGCAGCTGTCCCGAGTAGCTATACACACAGAAGACAAGGACCACAGATTCGATTGGGCCAACACTATGATCATAGGACAAGCTCAACAGAGGGCAGCCAGAGAATTTCTAGAGGCATGACACTCATCCATGGGCTCCATCAATAAACACATTGACTGAGACCCAATATACCGACCACTGCAAAGACCATCAGGAACCAGTAAATGGAAACAGCAGGAATGGAAGAAAATACATTCCAGAAGACACAGCACATCAGCACTTCACAGGAGGCCCAGTGCACTGAAGATGTCACTTAGACAAGGGACAAAATGTCTGCATATCAACTTCCCAGCTCGGTGAGCATACCCAAGGCTACAGCAAGAGTGAGGGGTTTTCCTGTCCTACAGTGCTCTCCAAATCCTTACCTGCCCTCCTCATTGTCATGCCCCTGCCCCTTACTACACATGGAATTGAACTGCCCCGTCCTGAGGCTTAAAATTTCCTTCTGGAACACCTCCCTGATGTGACCACCAATTATTTCAACTTAGCCTCCAATCCAAACACCCTGTATGGGATTTGTTGTAGATTTATACATTCAACGCAGTTGTATTTAACCTGAGTCACTTTAATTTAATTTAATTTAATTGGAATCCTTGTTCCCAAATCACCTCATCAAACCTAAATAAAAAATGAGAATATATAAACCAAACCTATTTCCCAAGGACATATATCACAACAGGGAAGTCGGGAGCAGACAGTTCCTGTTCGTAGTCTCTGGGGAGCGTCGCTTTACCTGTCTCCTCTTTCTTTGTGGGATATCATTTTAACCATCCTTTCTGTCTGAGAATATTACTGTTCCTGTCCCCACTCTCTTTAGGGAGCAGGGTGGGGGTGTCACATCCATCCAGTTTGATAGTTCCATTTACTCTCATGAAATGTGTAATCCCTGCTTCACTATGTGTGTGAACCATGTGTGAATGCCCAGCACAGCTAACCCTTCACTTCAATCAGATCACAAGGTCTGAGGTTGGTCCGTAATATCTGGACCCAGACAAAAACACTGACTGACTGGATCACAATCAAGATAACCCAAATGAGACTGCTATTGACATTCACCCTCAAAGCCCACTAGGGAGGTGGTCAATAGTCCCAGTGTTGTCTGAGATTAAGTTCTCCCAGAGATTCATAATTCATTCTAGATTTTTCATAAGTGTGTGATGTTGTCAGGTGACAGCGGGGAAGACATGGAGATAAAATATAAAATGAGAGAGAATTATATATGTGTTATACATTCCTTGAACTTAGGATGTTTGGAAATGTTTTACAGCCAATGGAATACTTCCAAAGTCCATACATTATTGTAATGTGAGGGCTGTGACAGCCTGGTCAAGGCAGATCTTTTGGCAGCACCACCCAGAGACTGGAGGCTCCTACTGCAGGCATGCTCCAACCAGCTCTGATGTGAGAGAAGGATATTGGAGCACACAAGGACATGGGAAATAGGAGCAGGAGGAAGCCTCCAACTGCTGTCCATCCTTTCTTAAATACAGGGACCAAAATTGCACACAATACGCCAAATGCAGGCTCAGTAACACCCTCGATAGTTTTAACAGGACTTCTCTACTTTTAAATCCAACCCCCAACAATAAAGGTGAAAAATTCTTTCGCCTTCTCAATTACTTGCTGTACCTGCACTAACTTTCTGAGTTTCATGCACAATACGACCTGGATCACTCTGTACTGCACTTTGTTGAAATCTCTCACAAATTAAATAGTAGTCGGCCTTTAGATTATTCTGACCCAAGTGCATGGTCTCACACTTTCTGACATTAAATTCCGTCCACTGTGGATTAGTGTTTCATTTCCAGTTCAGTCTTCTCTTTGTGAATAACCATGGCAATGCATCTGCCTGTAGCATGCCCCATTCCCATTTGTTGATGGCCCTGACACTTGATGATCTAACACTTTCCTGCTGGTTCCATTCAGTGACAGGCAGGAGGTTGGAAGAACACACCAAGCCAGGCAGCATCAGGAGGTGAGAAATTTGATGTTTCAGGTGTAGCCCTTCTTCAGGAATGGGGTGGGATGTAGAGGAAGCTGCAGATAAAGGGGGTAGTGAGGACAGGATGATGAAGTGGGGATTGGTGATGACAGGTAGATGGTAAAACTTGGTTGGTCAATGGGAAGAATGAATCTGGTAGGTGACAGGGAGGAGTGGAAGGGAGGGATAGGTTTGGGAAAGGAGTCGAGGGAAGGGAAGAGTGGTTATTTGAAATTGGAGAACTTAATGTTGAGTCATCTAAGCTGTAGACTGCCCAGACTGAAGATGAGATATTGTTACTCCAATTTGTGGTTTGGTTCATTATGGCAATGGAGGAGGCTGATGATGGTCATATCGGAAAGGGAATGGGAAGGGGAATTGAAATGGGCGGTGACTGAGAGGTCTGGTCGGCCCCTGCAGGCCTGACTGAGATGCTCAGTGAAATGTTCCCCAAGTTTATGTTTGGACTTTCCAATGTTGAGAAGACCACATCGCAGGCACCTGATGCAGTGAACTCGTTTGGAATGGCAGAAGAGTTGGGGCACAGTGCCTGTATAGTCGCTGAAGAGGGACTGTCGGACATAGCTCAACCGGGTGCCCATGGCCACCCCCTAGACCAGTTTGGCAAGGCGGAGTAACGTATTGGTGGAGGGGGACTCGATGGGTCTGTTGCAGAGGAAAAGGTGTCGGGCATGGAGGTCATCCTTGTGGGCTCTGGACATATATAAGGACTGCACATCCATAGTGGAGATAAAGCACTTAGAGCTGAAGAACTGGACATTACTGAAGAGATGGAGGGCATGGTTGGTGTCATGGATGTCGGTGGGCAGTGCCTGAACAAAGGAGGAGAGGTGAGGTTGCCCAAGATGAGTTCGGTGGGGCAGGGGCATGCTGAGATGATGGGTCAGTCGAATAGTTGGGCTTGTGAATCTTGGGGAGCAAGTAGAATTGGGCAATGCAGAGCTGGGGAACTATGAGATTGAAGACAGTGGAGGGGAGATCACTGGAGGCAATGGGGGCACTGACAGTGCGAGTGATTTTAGCCTGATGGGTCACCGCGGGGTTATGAGCAAGTGGGAGTAGATCGTGGTGTCTGAGAGTTGGGGTTCGGCCTCTGTGACATTTAGGTCTGTTCTCCAGACTAACAGCACCCTACCTTTCTCAGCAGGTTTGATGGTGAACAAGGTTTTGGCGCAGAGAGAGTGGAGTGATCGATCGGAGGGGGTGTGGTTGGAGTGGGTGAGGGGAGAAATGGAGGCGGCTGATGGCACATCAACAATCAGCAATGAAGAGGTCTCAGGTGTATACACAGCTGGTGATGGGGGTGGGGGTGCGGTGACCAAATGGAGGAGGAAGGTTGTAGGTTGGAGAAGGGGTCCTCAGAGGGAGTTTGGGAGTTTTTATTAAAGAAGAAGACACGGAGGTAGAGGCAGCGGAAGAAGAGCTCCGTGTCGTGACAGGTGCAGGTTTCGTTGAGGTGGGTTCGGGTGGGATAACTGTGAGCCCTTTCCTGAGGATAGACCTTTTGGCCTCAGTAAGTTCGACGTCAGGGAGGATAGTAAATATGGGGCAAGGCTCAGGGGTGAGGTTTTCGGGGGGGCAAGTTGGCTGAAGGAGGGGAGGGGGGAAAGTTGATGGCATGTGGTGAGTGAGGGTTGGTTGAGATGTAGCACGGGGGAATGGGTGTGGGAGAGAAAGGAGACTGGGACAGATGTGGGTTGTGGAGTGAGGTGGGGAGTGGGAAGATGGGGATGAGGTGAAGAGGGAAAAGTGGAGGGATAGGGTGCAATGTGGGGGTGGATGTGTGAGGAGGGAGGGCGGGTGTGCTGGCTGGCTGCAGATAGGCAGTTGGACTCAGGGTGACTCTGGGAAATGTAGTCGGAGTCTTGTTTGCAGAGTGGGTGGGGCCAGAAGTGCAGGCAGAGGCGAGAGCGAAGTCAAGACCAGTCCGAGAGTTTTGACCCAGGTTCAATTCCAGCCTCAGGCAACTGTATGTGTGGAGTTTGCACATTCTCCAAGTGTCCATGTAGGTTTCTTCTGGGTGCTCTGGGTTTCCTTCCACAGTCTAAAGTCGTGCGGCTTATGCGAATTGGCTGTGCTAAGTTTCCCATAGTGATCAGAGATGTTTAGATTAGGTTCATTAGTCAGGGCAAAAGTAGAGGTAATGGGATAGGGGATTGGGTCTTGAGTGGGTTACTCTTCCAAGGATCAGTGTGGACTTGTTGGGCCAAATGGCCTGTTTCCTCACAGTAGGGATTCTATGACAGTCCATTCCAGATTCCCACCACCCGCTGAGTGAAAACAGTCTTCCCCAAATCTTATTTGCGGTGTCCATGAGGAAACCTTTCAAACCATTCATTTTGTCTAGTGTCGTTTAGCACTTGAGCTCCTTGTTCAATAAATGTTTTATTCTTTTTGATAAAATATGAGTTCCCTGACAGGAACAGTTAACTTTGTCCAGTCAGGGAATCCTGGCTGACAGATAAAAAGGGGAGTGTCAGAAGGACTGATACTCTGGGACCTGACTCTGAATAACAACCTCCCAACCAACCTCCCTCCTTCTGTCACCCTCAATCTCCCCATGCTTACTCTTGATGCCCCTTCGATCCAGCCTGTGCTGCTTTTGGGAGAGGTTGGCCTTCCCTCCATCACCCAGGAACATGGTCATCATCCCAGCGCAGTCACACTTTTAACTTGAGGGTCATTACAGCTGAGGCAGGGGGAGAGAAGGTGGCATCTTCATGGTGGTCATACCTGTAATTAATCCACCGCAACCTCTCTTGGGGCTGCAACAATTCAACCTCCCACCCTCAGACAGCTCCCCTCCCTGGAAGGTAATATTGCTGTACCTAGTTTTGGGTTAATTAACCACTGAAATATGACTATGGGGAGCCTGCATTGGCTGGGCAGGCAACCACGACTGCTCTGACCCTGGATCCATAAAATCCTCTCGGAATTCGGCAAAACATTTGGGAGCACAGTGCCCACTACCTCTTAAATCCCTCCCTTACTGAGAATATACTCTCAGTATTCACCTTTTTCAGCTGCCATCTGAATTTACTATAAATTCTGTGTCCAAAAATCCTGCCATTCAGCTACCTGATGAAGGAACAGTGCTCCGAATGCTTTTACTTCCAAATAAACCTGTTGACTACAACCTGGTATTGTGTGTTTTTTTAACTTTGGCCATCTGAATGAGCTGCCATCTCAGACTGAATCAGCTGAACTGTTTTTCATTCATGATTTGAGAAGATTAAAGCCTCATCTTCAATCCCCAGCACAAAGCCCATTCTCAATCCATCGCTCGGAGACACGTACCTCAGGGAGACACGTGCAGACAGAACAGAGTAACACACTCGCACTGAGAGAGACACCTCCAGGCAGCACTAAGTAACACACACACTCTGAGAGACAGGCCGCGGTGAGTAACACACTCACACTCCATGCTGCCTGCAGGTGTCTCTGAATGTGGGTGCGTTCCTGAGCGCTGCCTGTGAGTGTCTCTCTGAGTAACATGCCCACACTCAGAGAGACACCGACAGGCAGCATGAAGTTGAACACACTTTTTTTAATATTTCAAAATTGAACACACACTGAGAGAGGCACAGCCGGCAATGTCTGTAAATGGCTAATAATTGTTTCAGGGGCTGTCTGACATACAGCAGAGATTGCACAGTTCGATCCCATCAGCTGGGCCTGGACCGAAAGTGTGAAGAGGGAATGCATCAGATAGTACTTATTGAGTCCTAACAGCTTTTAGTTTCTGTTCTTTTTGGAATCTTGTAACCTACATAAATTCCTGATCAAAGGGATAATTTGAAAATGATTGATGATTGAAATTGATTGACAGGCCAAGTAACCAATTGTGACAATGATCTGCTGAAATGCAACCAATCAACTGAGGGGTTGGGTGGAGGTCAGTTATTTCCAAAGCACACTGAGACAGAGACTAAATCTTCACCTTTATTCCCTTTTCCACATTCACATTGACAGAAAAAGAAACAACTGGAATTAACAGCGCAGACAGAGGAAGCTGCTCAAATTCACAGCCACAATGGAGCTTGAGGAAAACACGTGGAGAGATTTTCTCAATAACATGAGAATCCTGTCCCTTTAAACAGTGACAAAACCTTAAATTGGAACTGGTGGCTTAGCAGGAAGAAGATCTCGTTCACTAAAGCAGAGACTTCTGAGGTTTACATTGTTTTGTGCAGCTGACATCACAAGGCAATCCTGTCCCCATCAAACACTCCCAGGATAGTACGAGGTTTGACACAGTGGAAAGCTCTATCACCACTATCCAAATGACAAGCTTTAACATCCAAACCTCAGATGTTTCTCTGAGCAATCCTGAGAAGGAAGAGAGTTGAAATTCAGTGCTGACAATGACCTTTGTCCTGTCAGCTCAGCCCTGTTCTGTTTAAAGTTGTGTCTCCTCTGTGGACTGTCTGAAACACTCTACACACATTCTGATCTCCTGATGCTCTTGCTGAGGGGAGAGGGGAGGGTCACGTGCGTGAGGGCACAGGAGAAGCGAGCGTTGGACTCCCAGTCAGACCCAGAGAGGGTCAGCAGGCTGCTGACACTGTAGGTGCTGTCCGAAGCTCGCAGGTAGTTGCTGGTCTGAACCCCGTCCGAAATGACTGCACCGTCCTTCTTCCACTGCACCTCCAGCTCATCGGGATAGAAGTGATTGGCAAGGCACACCAGGGTGGCAGTGCCCTTGGCATTGACCTGCTCCGGGGAGGGGGGCAGCAGGGTCAGCTTGGGCTGAGAGTTTTGACTACCTGAAAGAAAAGAAACAATTTTAATTCCTGCCACTGGAAGGGAATTCAAACCTCCCAATATTCACTGGCCATTCAATCTTTTTGAACATTTGTAGTCAATACAGAATAAACCCAACAAAAAACCAGGCATTGTTCAAATTGCTTCTTGGGATGTGAGTGTGATTGGCAGTGCCAGAACTTATGTCCCATCCCTAATTGCCCCTGAGAAGGTGATGGTGAAACAGCAGAGAGAGAGGGGACAGTTTTGGACCATTGTTTATAGAATAAATGTGGGCAGCTGGAAAGGATATCAATGGGGGAGCATTTCAATGACAGTGATCAGAACTCAGTGAGATTGTGAGTAGGGATGAAAATGGAGAACCATGGAGCAAGTGGAAAAGTTTTCATTTTACTAAACTGTGTGGTGTTTTGGTAAAAGTGGATTGGAACCAACGACACGATCAGAAATCAGTGTCAAGGCAGTGGGAGCCCTCGAAGGACGAGACAGAGATCGTTCAGAATCTGTTCCCACAATGAGTAAGGATGGGACTCCCAGATCTAGACCAAATGAACAAGAGGATTGGGGGTCATGTACTGACATGGATTGAGAACTGGTTGGCAGACAGGACAGGAAGAGTGAGTTTTTTTCTGAATGACAGGTAATTACAACTTAGGGTACCACATGTGTCAGTCCTTGGTACTCAGTTATTCATAATATAATATAATAGAGTCATAGAGTCAGAGAGACCCAAAGGCCGATTGTGTCCATACTGGTCAAAAAACCACAACTAAATAATTTCATCTATTTTACCAGCCTCAGGGAATTAGATGCAGGATGTGTTCAATAAAGAATTAGATATAGTTGTTCGGATGAAAGGGATCAAAGAATGTGGGGAGAAAGCAGGAACAGGGGACTGTGTTGGATGATCAGCCATGATCATATTGAATGGTGGAACATGCTTGACGGGCCGAATGGCTTACTGCTGCTGTAGGTTTGGATGTTTCTATCTGTTTCTCAGATAATGAAGAAATGTCTCTCATCAGTTTGAAGCTGGAAGTCAAATGTGTGTGGAGGTGGAAGATGTGGCCATGGTGATTAATGCAGGTCAGTAAAGTGGTAAGTTTAGAGTCAACCACATTGCTGTGGGTTTGAGGTCACATGATACGGATGGCAGTTTCTTTACCGAAAGGACATTAGGGAATCAGATGGCTTTTCCCTGACAATCAGCAATGGTTTCATGGTCATCATTAGACACTAAATTGCAGATCTTTTTGATTGAATTTGAATGCCACCATCTGCTGGATTCTAACCCTGGTCCTGAGAACATTATCTGGATTTCTGGGTTAACAGTTCAGCAATAACACCATTAGACCATCACCTCCCTTATCTCATTATTGGTTGACTGTGAAAGAAAGGAGTTTGTTTATTCTGAAACTGTATAAAAGCCCAGTTAGAGCACAGTGAGGGAACTGTGTAAGGTTCTCGTCACCACATTACAGGAGGGATGTGGTCCCATTAGAGACGGGGACAGAGGAGGAGTTTGTCAGGAATGGGGAGTTTTAACTTTGAGGAATGATTAGTTTGACTGGGAGTGTTTTCTTTGGAACAGAGGCGGCTGAGGGGAGATTTGATAGTGGTGTGTAAACTGATGAGGGACCTGGACAGAGTGTGTAGGAAGGACTGATTTCCACCAGCACAGAGGGCAATGACCATGGGGAGAGATTGAAATCAGTTGGGGGCAGGATTAGAGGGAAGTTGAGGGTATTTGTTTTCACCCTGAGGCTGGTGGGATGTGGGACTCATTGTCTGAAAGGTTGGAAGAGGCAGAAACCCTCATCATATTGAAAAAAAACACTTGGATATTCATTTGAAACAGTGAAACCTCCAGAGTTATGGAGCAAGAGATGGAAAGTGGGATGGAGCTCGATACCTCTTTAACAAACCTCGGATCACCCACAGATCAGGAGAGCTTTATCCAAGATCATTGGAGCAGATTTGGATCCAAACATTTCAGGAAGGAGTCACATTGGGGTGTCTGTTTAGAAGGTTCCAGAATACATTTCAAACCTAACTGCACACTGATGGGCTGAGGGTCAAGGGAGAGACTGTAAAGAGTCTCAATGTCCTGGGGTCAGACAGGGTCACTGCTCCTAACGACCCCTTGACCCCTGGTAGGTGAGAGTGCGCAGTCAATGGATGAGGACCCGGATCACGAGACGTCAACCTTAAAGAAAAACTTGCATTTGTGTAGCACCTGTCCCCAACTCAGGATGTCCCAATGGCTCTTTCTAGGAGACTGTTCACAGTGAGATCCCAAACACAGTATGATAATTAGCAGTGAAATAGATTTTTAGTGATTTTGATTGGGGGATAAATATTGACCAGGTACACCAGGGGGAACTGCCTGCACTTCATCCAATAGTGCCATGGAATGGCATCTTTCACAACTGAAAGACTCCCAGTTCATTCAAAAAAACGAAGAAAAGTTCCCTGAACGTGGAGTTGCAGGTAGGTAGGTAGGTGACGAAGTCATTTGGTATGCTTTTCTTTATTGGTCAGTGCATTTTATATTGGAGTTGGAAGCTGTTGCAGCTGTCCAGGATGTTGGTTAGGGCACTTTTGGAATACTGTGTGCAATTCTGGTCTCCCTGCTGTAGGAAAAAAGTTGTAAATCTTAAAATGGTTCAGAAAAGATTTACAAGGATGTTGCCAAGGTTGGAGGGTTTGCACAAAAGGGTGAGGCTGAATATGCTGAGGCTATTTTCCCTGGATCATTGCAGGTTGATGGCTGACGGTATAGAGGTTTATAAAATCATGAGCAGCATAGATAGGGTGAATAGAGACGATATTTTTTCCAGAGTGGGGGAGTCCAGAACTGGAGGGCATAGGTTGAAGGTGACAGGGGAAAGATTTAAAAGGGACCAAAGGGGCAACGTTTTCATTCAGAGGGTGTTAAATGTATAGAATGAGCTGCCAGAGGAGGTGGTGGAGTCTGGTACAATTACAACATTTAAAAGGCATGCATATGTAAATAGGAAGAGTTTAGGGGGATATGGGCATCAATCCAGCCCTTAACATTTCAGGCTCTTCCAAAGACATTTACAGACAGTTTTGTTTGACAAGCAGTCACTGTTGCAATGTCAGGAACGTGGCAGCCAGTTTCTACACAGCAAGATCCAAGAAGAAGCACTGAGATCAAAGAACATTAATGATGATGGATTAATGATAAATATGGGCCTGATTAGGTTCATACAGTGTGGAAACAGGCAGTTCAGACTGACAAGTCCACACCAACCCTCCGAACAGCAGCCGACCCAGAAACATTCCCTACATTTACTCCTGACTATTTCACCTCACACTGTAGGCAATTTAGAACGGCCAATTCACCTGACCTGCACATCTTTGGTCAGTGGGAGTAAACCAGAGCACCTGGGGGAAACCCACACAGACACAGGGAGAATGTGCAAACACCACACAGACAGTTTCCCAAGGACAGGAATTGAACCCAGGTCTTTGATGCTGTAAGGTAACAGTGCTCACCACTGAGCCACCATGCCTGAAGGTAACCCAAAGAGAAAGTAATTTGGTTCAGTTTGATGGAAAATGAGAAACCGAAGGTGAAGAAGAAGGTACGATTGCTGGTTAGTGATGGGATTGATTGTTACCAGAAATTAAAAGGTAGGGATGGAAATTTCAAAATCAAAGGAACCAGAGTGCCGGGAAAATCAATAATAGATCAAAACTAAAGAGTTTGTAACGAAATGCACGAAGCATTCCGAGTAAGATAGACAAAGTGATGCCACAAATCCAGGGAAATTGAGTTTCCAAGGAATTTAAACGAGTTAAAGTGGAGGAGGGCTCAGGGGAGATTATTTAAGTTTCTAGAAGATGTCAAAAGACAGAGAGTGTGGAAAGGATCAGGAGTCGAACGTAAAGCACAGCAGATAAGAGAACAATGATGAGAAGGAGGGCAGTCAATGCAGGGCTGAGGGTGTTGTACTTAAATACACACAGGATACACAATGAGCTTGTAGTGCAGATTGAAACTGGCAGATACGATGTTGTGGGTATCACAGAGACATGGCTGTAAGGGGATCCCGGCTGGGAGCTAAATATCCAAGGATCCATGTCCTATCAAAAGGACTGGCAGATTGGCAGAGGGGCAAGAGTTGCCTTGTTAGGAAGAAATAAAATTCAATCAATAGCAAAAAGTGATAGAGAGTCAGTAGGTGTATAATCTGGGTGGGTAGAGTTGAGGAACCGCAAGAAATAAAGAATCTGATGCAAGTTATGTCCAGATCTCCAAGGGTGTGGGGAAGGAAATCAATCAGGAGACAGAAAAGCCATATCTAAAATGTTATGGCAGGTGGACTGGGTAGCACATCACAAGGAAAGAATTTCATGGAATGTCTGTGAGATGGTTTTTGGAGCAGCTTGTTGTTGAGCCACTATGGAACAGGCAGGTCTGAATTCAGTGATGTGTAATGAGGCAAACTTGATTAGTGAGTTTAAGGTGAAAGTATCCCTGTGGATAAATGACCATAATATGATAGAATTCCCCCTGTAGTTTGAAAGGGAGAAGCTGCTATCAGATGGATAAGTATTTCAGTTGAGTCAAGGTAACTGCAAAGGCATGAGGAAGGAGCTGGCCAGAGTTGATTGGAAGGGGAGCCGAACAGGTAAGATGGTGGGGCAGCAAACAGCAGAGTTTCTGGGGGTAATTCAGGAAGCAGAGCAGGAACTCATCCCAAAAAAAGAAAAAAAACATACGAAAGGGAGAACAAGGCAACCATGGCTGATGGGGGAGGTCAAGGACAGCATAAAAGCAAAAGAAAAGGTATACAATATGGTGGAGAATAGTGGGAAGCCAGAAGGTTAGGTAGTCTTTAAAAACCTGGAGAGGACAACGAAAAAAGCATTAAGGATGGGGAAGGTGAAATGTGGGGGTAAGCACACCAGTAATACAAAGAAAATTGAAATAGTTTTATCAGATATATAAAAAGGAAGAGGGAGGCAAAAATAGACATTGGATCACTGGAAAATGAGGCTGGAGAAAGAATAATAGAAATAGCAAAGGAATTAAATAGATAATTTGCATCAATCTTCACCATGAAAACACCAGCAGCATACCAGTACTTCAAGACTGTAAGGGGAGTGTAGTGGCCATCACTAAGGAGGAGGTACTGGGGAAGATGGAATGTTTGAATGTGGATAACTCACCCAGATTGGATGAACATCATCACTGTGTTCTGAAGGAGATCGCTGAGGAGATTGTGGAGGCATTGGTGATGATCTTTCAGGAATCAATGGATTCGGGGTTGTCGGTGGGGTGGGGAGGAATTTGGTGCGGGCAAGGGAATAGAAAATGGCTCCCATAACAGCCCTGTTTAAGAAGGGAGGGAGTTGGAAGATGGGAAATTATAGGTCAGTTAGCCTGGACTATTGTTGGTAAGGTTTTAGACTTCAATTTAAGGATGAAATTGCAGAACTTGGAAGTGCAATGGGAAAGTAGGGCTGATTCAACATGGCTTCATCAAGGGGAGGTCATGCCTGGCAAATCTGTTAGAATTCTTTGAGGAGGCAATGAGCCAGTCAGCCAAAGGTGAGTCTGAGGAAGTAATCTATTTGGATTTTCCAGAACGCCTTTGACATACGTTAAGAGCCCATAGTGTCAGGGGCAATGTACTGGCATGGACTGAGGACGGACAGGTTGGCATAAAGCAGAGAATGAGGAAAAATGGCCGCTGGTGACCAGTAGAGTTCTGCATGTGTCAATGTTGGGACCATAACTATTCACGTCATACATGAAGAAAGTGAAGACATTGTTGCTAAGTTTGCAGACGACATGAGGTGGAGGGACAGGGAGTGTTGAGGACGTGGGAAGGCTGAAAAAGGTCCTGGACAGTCTGGGAGAGTTGGCAAAGAAGTGGCTGACAGAATGCAATGTGTTACAGTGTGAGGTTATGCACTTTGGGAGGAAGAAGAAACACAAAGACTGTTTGCTAAATGAGGAAAGCCTTTGGAAATCTAAAGCACAAACCTCATTCAGGTTTCTCTTCAGGTTAACTGGCAGGTCCAGTTTGTGCTTGGGAAGGTAAATGAAATGATAGCATTCATTTCAATAGGGCCAGAATAGAAGGGCAGAGATGTATTGCTGAGGTTGAGTAAGGGTCTGGTCAGACTGTATTTGGAATATTGTGAGCAGTTTGGGACCCATATTCTAAGAAACGATGTGCTGGCATTGGAGGGGTTTACATGAATGATCCTGGGGATGAAGGGCTTGTCATGTGAGGCGTGGTTGAGGACTCTGGGTCTGCACTGGATGGAGTTTAGAAGGATGAGGAGGGATCTTATTGAAATTTGCTGAATAATGATCAACCTGGATAGAGTGGTTGTGGAAAAGATGTTTCCAAAATCAGGAGAGACTCGGTAACCAAGGCACAGCCTCAGAATGAAGGGCCAACACTTTTGAGCTGAGATGAGGAGGAATTTCTTCAGGCAGAGGGCGGTGAATCTGTGGAACTCATTGTTACAGAGGGCAATGGAGGCCAATTCACTGAGTGTATTTAAGACAGAGATAGATAGGTTCGTGATAGTTAAGGGGATTGAACGTTCCTGTGGAGTAGGCAGGAGAATGGGGGTGAGAAGCATATCTACCAAGATCAAATGGCAGAGAAGATTCAATGGGCTAAATGGCTGATTTCTGCTCCTTTTTCTTAAAGTCTTCTGGAGAGTTTCCCCAAAACCCTGGAATACTGAACCCACTGGACTGTGAGCCCTGCTGGACCTGTTTACTATCAGAACATTGCCAACAGATAACCAAAGAGTGGAGAGAGTGTGCATTTAGGTGGGTACTTCAGAATGTTTCCCAGCTCCTGGAATACCAAGAGTGTAGGAATTGTGGTCAGTGACAGCAGTTGGAGCTCCGGGTTTCGGTGCTTGACCAGCAGCTGGTGTCAGTGCGGAGAGTCCGTGAGGCTGAGAGCTCCGTGGAGAGCACGTTTCTAGATGTGGTCACTCTGCAGCTTCAGAGTATGCAGTAAAGAGGGAATGGGGGAGAAGCAGACAGTCCAAAAGGCCCAGGCAGCTCGAAGAGGAATCCCCTGAGTGTATCCCACTCTCCAACCGGGATTCAGTTCAGAGTCCTGATGAGAATGATGGTTCATCTCTGAAGTGCAGCCAGAGCCAAGTCCCTGGCACCAAGGTGGAGAGTTCAGCTGTACAAGGGGCACAAGTAAGACTGGAAGAACGATAGTGAGAGGAGATTCGAGAGTGAGGACAATCGAAAGGTGTGTCTGCAGCTGCAGATGGGAATCCAGGATGGTGTGTTGTCTCCCTGGTGCCAGGGTCTAGGATGTCTCTGAGCGGCTGCAGAGCACCCTGAGGGGAGAAGAGGAACAGTCATCAGTCGTGGTCCACATCGGACCCAATGACAGCGGCAGTAAAGGGATGTGGTCCTGCAGTCAGACTTTAGGGGGCTCTGGAGGGAATTAGGACTGGGAGCTCAACAGTAGGAATCTCTGGATTGCTCCCAGTGCCCCACCCAAGTGGAAATAGGAACAGGAGGATAACACAGGTGAATGTGAAGCTGGAAAAAGGATCCAGGTTGGAGGACTTTAGATTCTTGGGACATTGGGACTGGGTCTGGGGGAGATGGGACCTGGACAGACCAGACAGCGTTGTTCCTGAACAGAGCTGGGACTGAATTCCTTTGGGATGATTTAATGGTGCTGTTGGAGAGGGTTTAAGCTGACTTCGCAGGGCTGTGGGAGCCAGGGGGAAATAACAGAGAGGAACACGAAGGACCACAGAATCTTCCGTGCAGACAATAAGTCACTACCCAGTGAGAAGGATGCAGAGGAATACAAGTGCAAGGAATTTACAGATACCTGCAAACGTGATAGAGTCATTATAAATGGCTCTTTAATTTTTGAATATAGACTGGGGTAGTAGCAGTGTAACAGGCAGGGAGGGGCCAGAGTTGTGAAAATCTGTTCAGATGAATTTTCAGGTGGCATTGTGTCCAGTGAAGAAGGCTGTCTAAGTGTACAATGGGCTCTTGACCAACTGGGCCAGTGGGCTGAGGAATAGCAGATGGAGCTTAACTCAGATAAATGTGAGTGCTGTACTTTGCAAAGCCAAACCAGGGCAGGACTTTTACGGTTAATGGTAGGGCCCTGCGGAGTGTTGCTGAACAGAGACCTAGGGGTGAACGTGCAGGTGCAGGTGCATTATTCCTTTACAGTGGAGTCACAGGTAGACAGGGAGATGAAGAAGGTGTTGGGTATGCTTGCTTTTATTGGTCACTGCATTGAGTATAGGAGTTAGGACATCATTTTGCAGCTGTACAGCAGATGCTGAGGCCAGGCATTTGGGAATAATGTGAACAATTCTGATCATCCTGAGATAGGAACGACGTTGTTAAACTTAAAAGGCAGCGGAAAAGATTTACAAGGAGGTGGCCAGGAATTGGGGGGTTTCAGCTGTTGGGAGAGGCTGAAGAAATGGGCCTATTTTCCCTGCAGCATCTAAGGCCTCGGGGTGACCTTATAGATGTGCATAAAATCATGAGGGGCATGGACAGGGTGTATATCCAAGGTCTTTTCCTTGGTAAGGGGAGTTTAAAACAAGATGGCATAGGTTTAAGGTGAGAGACCAAAGAGTCAAAAGGGACCTGAGCGGTAACTTGTCACACAGAGGGTGGTGTGTGTCTGGATCGAGCTGCCAGAGAAAGTGTTGGAGGCGGATAAAATTACAACATTTAAAACACATTGGGATGGGAACATAGATAGGAAGGGTTGAGAGGGATGTAAGTCAAATGCTGGCAAATGGGATGAGGTCATTTAGGATATCTGGTTAACACGGGCAAGTTGGACTGAAATGTCTGTTTCCACGCTGTATGACTCCATGACTATGAGCAGCTAGAAAAGCTGAGACTTTTTTCCCTCAAGTGTAAGAGTCTGAGGAGTGACAACATAGAGGTTTATTAAATCATGAGGGACATAGATAATGTGAATCATTCAGAAAGCAGGTGAATGTTTTGGAGCAATGGCAAAAAATATTCCCAAAGATCATTCCAGGGATGAGGAATATTAGTTATGAAGATAGTTTGGAGAATTTGGGACTATCTTCTTTGGAGAAGGCTGAAAGGAGGTTTGTTCGAGGAATTAAAATCAGGAGGGCCCTAGATTCAGCAAATCGGGAGAAAATGTTCCCAATTGAGAAAGGATTGAGACAGAAAGACCACGGATTGAAAGTAATTGGGAAAAGTAACAAAAGTGAGATGGGGAACAACATTTTTGGCCAACAAGTGGTCAAGATCTGGAATGTACTGCCTGAGAGTGTGGTGGAGGCAGCTTCAATTGAAACATTCCGAAGGGAATGAGACTGTTATTTGAAAAGGAACAATGTGCAGAGTGACAGGGAGAAGGCAGGAGAATGACACTCAGTGAATTGCTCATTTAGAGAGCTGGTCCAGACAGGATGGGCAGAATGGCCTCCTTGTGCACTGAAACAATTCTGTGATTATGTGATTGAGCAGAGTTAAAGCTGGGGGAGGTTGGAGCTCGGTGTCTCACTGTGCTGCTGCTGCTGCTGCTGAGGTCAGTGAGATCAGAGACTGGGACAGGGAGCCAGAGCTCACATCAAACTCTGCCCGTGTCTGTCACACTGAGACTGACAGGAGGCTACTCACTGATTTCACTCCATGCTGCAGGAATGGGACCACAGGCTGCAAATTGACAGAGCTCCTCCACACGGTGAGTAAAACTGACTGACTTATATCTTGATTTTTAACGGCGTTATAGGACTAAAGAGATACAGGTGTACACCGTATGGGAGGACGTGGTGTTCCTCAATAAAATATTTCCTTCACTGCAACACTTCAACAATTCAGTATTTGTGTTTTATAAATTGTGGTTAGAGATTGAAAGTGTTAATAATGGAGGACTGAGGTTTAGTTACTCAGTCTGAGCTTGGTTCCTTTACAGGACGTAAGGCCAGCTGTAATACTGAACGTTGCTGATTGTCAGGATGAAACTGGTCCCTGGTCTACTCGCTCGGAGACTTCTGTGAATCGAGTTGTGCACTGTAGATCAGGAGAGAGGGTTTCTGACCTTCTCTCTGCTGGTACCAAGCAAGGCAGTTGCTACTGCTTTGACTGGCCGTACAGGTGATGGTTGCTGTCTGGCCCAATCCCACTGACAGCACCGGGGGAGACTGGGTCATGATGATGTCCCCACTGATACCTGAGGGATCAGAGAGGAACACAGTGAAGTCAGAACTTTCACAGAAAGAGCCTGTCAAATGAGAGATTGTTGGAGACACTGAGCATTCTTCTGGTTTCAGCATTTTCCCTTCAAGCACAAGTTAGTGGAATTGGAGTGAAATGAAGAGCAGCTAAAGATTCAAGGTGGAAGGAGAGAGATTTGTACCTGTGACACAGAATGCCAAGGGCCAGATCAGCTGGATGTGTGAAATCATGGTATGTGCTCCTGTCCCTGTGCGTGGTTCCTGATAAACTCTCCCTTCACTGGGCTCTGCTTTATAAAGCTGCAGCCTGTGAGAGTCTGACTGGGTGTTCCTCAGTATGTAAATGGCATCAGGCAGAGAGAGCCATGTCAGCCCCTCACACTTCCTCTTCTCTCTCTCTCTCTCTCTCTATCTCTCTCTCTGTCTCAGAGAGTCATTGATGTGAACAGCACTGAATGAGGCCATTTGGCCCATTGTTTCTGTGCTGTTAAACAAAGATCTGATGACACTAATCCCACCCTCCAGCTCTTGGCCCATTACCCTGGTGCCTACAGCAACACAAGGGAATATCTAAGCACTGCTCCAATGTCACGAGAGTTTGTGACTCAACCAGCCTTTCAGGCAGTGAGTTCCAGACTCTCACCAGCCTCTGGGTGAAAACATTTCTCCCTAACTCTCCTCTCACTCTCCAATCGATTGGGCCTGGACTCAGAAGGATAAGAGGGGATCTGATTGAAATGTATAATATTCTAACAGGGCTGGGCAGGGAGGAGGTTTCCCCTGGTTGGGGATTCTGGAACCAGGTGGAAAGTCTCAGGGGGATATGGGGTAGACCATTTCAGACTGAGATGAGGAAACATTTCTTCACTCAGAGGTTGGTCGATCTGTGGAATTATCTTCCACTGAAGGCTATGGAGGACAAGGAACTGAGTATATTCAAGAGAAAGAGAGAGAGATATTTGTTTTGCATTTTAACAGCATGAAGGGAATGGGGAGAAAGTAGGAAGGTGACTTCAAGAGAGAGGATTAGCCATGATCATAATGAATGACAGAGCAGTCTCAAAGGGCCGAATGGCCTACTCCTGCAGCAGTTTCTATGTGTCCATGTCTGTTTTTCCTTCAATCTCTGTCCCTGGTTAATGAGTCCTTGACTCTTGTAAAAAGTGCCTTCCTACTATATCTCTCACTGCCCTGAATAATCTTATCCCCCTCTATCAGGTCCCCTGCTGCAAGGAAAACAACCCCAACCTTGCCAATCTTTCCTCACAGCTGACCCTCCATCCCAGGCAGCATCCTGGGAAATCTCTGCGCCTTCTCAAGTACAATCTCACCCTTCCCAGAATGTGGTGACCAGGACCTGCCCCTCTGTCTCTCTCTTTCTCTGTCTCGTAGCCACTCTCTCCAACTTACACTTCCTCACTCCGTCTCATAATCTCTATTTCTGCATCTTTTTCTCTCACTATCACTCGCTCCATCGCTCGCTTCAATTGAAAGCCTCCAAATGTTAATTGCCCCTCACTATTCCTCTCTCTGTCTCTCCGTCCCTCTCTGCATCCCAATCTACAGTCTCTCTCCTCCCTCTCTGTCATTCTGTCTCTTACCATACTCATGTCTCTCTCTCTCTCTCTCTCACACACACACACACTCAAACCTACCCACTCTCTCTTGATTCCCTTCACTCTTGGTATCACACCCATCCTATCTCTTTCTCTCTATCCATCGCTATCAGTCACATCTTGTTTCACTCTCTCTCTGTTCCTCAACCACACACTTCTACCTCCCTCTACCTCTCTCGGTCCCTTCACATATCTCACACTGTCTCAGATGCCCCTCCCTCTATCGCTCGATCACACACACAATTTGCCTCTACCTCTCTCTCTCTGTCTCGCTTCTCTGTCTTTCTCACAGTGTCCCAGGTGGTGACAGTTGAATTCAGGATAAATCTCCCTCTGCTCTGCCCCACTAATGGATGTTAACCTTGACCCAGAAGCATGTCATTTCCTGGAGTAACTCCCCATTTCTCACATTGACCAGGGTTTGACCTCGTTCAGGAAGACGGACAGATTCTTGACAAATGAAAGGCAGTTCTGTTCTGTTGGCCTATTTTCACTGCGGACTGGTTTGGATACAAACCTCATTCCATGAAGGCCCAGCAGAAAAGAGGAAATCCTCAGGCCATCAGTGTGAGCTGGAGGGACAGGACATTTTCTGACCCAGTGACCCAGCCTGTCCATCCACAATATGTTCCAATCCTTTTCCCTTTCCTTCCCCTTCCATGATCAGTCTCTGAATCAGGCTGTTTGACTGGGATAAAGGTCAGAGCATCACACAGTTACAACAGAAAGGAACTGACCCCACACCCACCATGTGTTCATGACGCACCGGACTCTCCAACAGAGGCCACTAAACATGGAATTCAGTTCTCAAGGCTGCTCGATAGAGAGCCATGGGCCTCCTTCCCACTGAAGTTCCCAGAAGAGACCAGTAAACATGGGCTCCTTCCTGCTGGACCCTCCAAGAGAGAGCAGGAAACATTGGCCGACTTCTGATTTGATCCTCCAAGAGAGATCAGTAAACATGGGCCTCCTATTCATTGGAATTTCAGATTCAGGCGAGGAGATAACTGAGTTTTTGAAAAAGTAATCACGAAGATAGATAAAGGGAGAGCAGTACAATCTGTCTACTTGGACTTTAGCATGGCCTTAGACAATTATCCTCATGGTAGATTGCTCAGTTAGATTGTATCACACAGGATCCAAGGAGAGCTCGCCAATTGGATATAAAATTGGCCTGATGATAGGAGGCAGAGGCTGGTGAGAGAGGGTTGTCCTTGAGACTGGAGGCCAGTGACCAGCCATCTGCTACAAGAATCGATCCTGTATCCTCTGTTGTTCGTCAGTTATATGAACAATTTGGAGGGAAAATAACAGGAATGGTCAGGTTGTTTGTGGCTGACATTAAAATTGTTGGCATCGTGGACAGGGAAGAAGGTTATCCAAGAGTGCAATGTCATCTTGATCAACTGGGCCAGTGGGTCAACAAATCCAGATGGAAATTTTGATAAATGCAAGGAGTTACATTTTGGTAAGACAAACCAGGGCAGGAATTACACAATTAATGGTAGAGCCATGGGGAGTTTTGTTGAACAGAGAGACCGAGGGGTGCAGGTACATAGTTCCTTGAAAATGGTGTCACAGGTAGACAGGGTGAAGAAGGTTTTTGGCACGCTCACCTTCACTGGTCAAAGCAGGGAGTACAGGAGCTGGGACATCATGTTACAGCTGTACAAGGCATTGAGAATGCCACATTTGGTCACTGTGTACATTTCTGCCCATTCTGCTATAGGAAGGAAGTTATTACACTGGTTTGAATAAAAGAAAGATTAACAGGTATGTTACCAAGATTGGAGGGCTTGAATTATAAGGCGAGGATGGATATGCAAAGATGTTTTTCCAGGGAATGCAGGAGATTGAGGGGTGACCTGATAGAGGTTTATAGAATCATGAGGCTCACAAATAAGATGAATAGCCAAAGTCTTTTCCCCAGGGTAGGAGAGTCCAGTACTAGAAGGAATAGGTTTATGTTGAGGGGGGAAAGAATTAGAAGGGACCTGACAGGCAACCTTTTCACACAGAAGTTGGTGTGGATGTGTAATGAGCTGCCAGAAGAAGTGGTAGAAGGGAGTACAGTTACTACATTTCAAGGAGGTTTTTCCAGCAACATGGATAGGAAGGATTCAGAGAGATTTGGGCCAAACACAGGCAAATAGGTTTAGTTCAGTTTTGGAAACTTGGTCGGCATGAATGAGTTGAGCTGAAGGGCCTAATGCCATGCTGCAAACCTCTATGTCTCTATGATGATGT
This sequence comes from Chiloscyllium punctatum, assembly GCF_047496795.1. Classification (NCBI taxonomy): domain Eukaryota; kingdom Metazoa; phylum Chordata; class Chondrichthyes; order Orectolobiformes; family Hemiscylliidae; genus Chiloscyllium; species Chiloscyllium punctatum. The sequence continues at coordinate 9,024,225 of NC_092745.1, read as the reverse complement.
ATACATGGGCCACCTTCCTACAAGACCAGTAAACATGGACCTCCTTCCCACTGGAACCTCCAACAGACACCAATAAACATAGATCTCCTTCCCACTGGAATTTCCAATAGACACCAATAAACATAGACCTCCTTCCCACTGGAATCTCCAATAGACACCAATAAACATGGACCTCCTCCGCACTGGTTGTTTCAGGAGAGACCAGTAAACATGGGCCTCCTTCCCTCGGGACTGTCCAGTACTTGAGCTGCAAACCCCACATCCACTCCATCATGAAGATCTCTTCTTTCGATCTCAACAACACTGTCTCTCTCTGCACGACTTCAGTCCCCTGGCCACAGAAATCCTATTTCCTGCTTGTCCCACCACCTAACTATTGATTCCAATGTCCTCTCCCAGCTTCCTGAAGTCACATTCCATAAACCCCAACTTGTCTGATATGGAGTGGTCCCTTCCTTGACTGACATCTGAAGTCGTTCAAGAATGGCCCCCGAACTCACTGCCAGCCAATTGCCTCCATGGCCTCCCTCCTCCCTCAATCTGTGTCCTGCTGCAGACTCACACTCTCTCCCTCCCCCTTCCATCTTCTGTCTCTGGTCTCCTGCCCATTGCTGCTTCCTCCATCCCAACATTGAAAGCAGAATGTTCAGGCCCCTACAGCGAGCTCTCTGACCTCCTGCCCTTCATCCCTCCTCTTCTCAATTGTTGTGCTGTTGAATATATTGTTCAGTCACATTGCTTTTGGTTTACTGTTCCCTTGTCATTTATTTGCTGATTTATTCTAGTAAATCTAGTCTGGCCTGTTCCCTGAGTTTGTTCAAGAGCGTTTTGCTTGAGAAAACACTCTTCTGTAAACTGGGTTGTCTGTTTCTCCCAGTCTTTGCGTAAAGGTGAGCCCTTCCTGTATAACCCTGCAATTGTTTCTTTTTCAGCTATTTCTCAAAATGTCCTTTTGAAAGTCGCTGTTGAATCCACTTCCACTCACCTTGCAGACAGTCGTCATGAACTCGCTGGATAAAAATGTTCCTATCTTCTCACTTGTCCTTCAGACCCTTTCTGAAATGTGTGCCCTCTGGTTACTGACCCTCCTGCCTGGAGAAACTATTTGTCCTGTATTGACTGCATCCAAACTCTCTAATTGCGAACCCCTCACTGAGTGAGAACTATTTCCAGCACAGGGGGAGAACATTCAGCCTGTCAGGGAAATGCTGTCATTTCATGGAGCTATCCAGTCAGTCCCACCCCCTCCCCTACTCGACCCCCAGGGCCTTGCAGGTTTATTTCCATCAAGAGCCCATCCAATCTGTCAATGTAATCACTGAGTGTCTTCACCTGCCTCACGTGAATGGGCACTAATTTCCAAGTCATTACCAATTGCTGCAAAAAACATAGTCCTTCCTGTTATCCCACATCTCTTACCCAACAAAATGTAAGGTAATCTCAATGTGAAGATGGGATTTTGTCTCCACACGGACTGTGCGGTGGTCACTCTTACTGATACTGTCATGGACAGATACACCAGCAGCAGACAGATTGGTGAGGGTGATAGTGAGGATGTTTGTCCCTCTTGTCGGTTCCCTCACCACCTGCCCCAGGTCCAGTCTAGCAGCTGAATCAGGTGGAACTTGACCAGCTTGCTCAGTAGTGATGCTTCTGAGCATCTCTTGATGGTGGACTTTGAAGTCCCTTACTCAGAGTATATCCTGCATCCTTCCCACCCTCAGTGCTCCCTTCAAGTGTTGTTCAACATGGAGGAGGACTGACAGCTCAGTTAAGGTTGGAGGGGAGGGAGGTTCTATGTGGTAATCAGCAGGAGGTTTCCTTCCCCATGTTTGACCTGCTGTCATGAGGCTTCATGGGTTCCATAGTTAATAGTGAGGACTCCCAGGGCAAGTCCCTTCTGACTGTACACACCACTGTGTTGCCTCCCCTGCTTGGTCTATCCTGCCAGTTATAAACTGAATGAGGGAATAATTCTGTGCAGATTCCACAGCTTGGAGACAGAGCTGCTGCTGGATTCTGTTTCTGATCTCCGAGTGCAGGCGTGTGCGTTTGTGAGAGAGTGACTGACACTTTTTCCATCACTGTGCTGTTTCTGCAAAACACATCCCAGAACCAGCCTCCTGTGCTGTCAGATTCCAGGGAGTACAGATGGTTTCCAGTTTTCTCCTGTCTCAGTAACAAACATCCAGCTGCTTCGAGCTCCTTCTTTCACTTCCTCTTTTGGTGAAGTTTCAACTTTGCCATCTGTCAGTCTTTGCAGTTATTTTTTACCCTGGGGCTTTTTGCTGTGGTCAGAATCTCTCATAATAAGTGTTCAATCAGTGACAATCACAGCAGCTAAGAGCAGTCAGGACTGAGGAGCCTGGACTCACTGTGAAACATATTGGGAAGATCAAAGCCATCCTCTTCATCTCCTGGTACAAACTCCCTCTCTCTCCCTGGGGGGTCTGCTGCACAACCAGACACTTTACAAACATGACTACATCTCTGAGAATGATCTGAGTCCAATATCCTTCATATTAAACAGAGCAGCCACTGAAAATCTCAGTTTTGCCGGTGGGACTCTAAACATGACCATTCCAATGTAGTTCTGGCACACATTACAGCAATCGCCCTCTGTAACCTTCAGTTCTTCCCAAATTCTGATGCCTGTATCCAAACTTGCATCAAGTCCTGTTCCTCCAACCCCCGCACCTTGTGTCTACATCGGCTCCTCTCCAGCAACACCTTGATTTTCAAGTTCTCATCCTTTTTCGCAAATCCCTCTCTGCCCTTCACCCTCCCTCTGTCTGTAACCTCCTCCATGCTGCCTCAGTCAGTGTGATCAGCCATTTTGGATGTATGGCTCTCTGTTTCTGCATCCAAGTCATTGAGAAAAATCATAAAAAGCTGAAATACTGAAGCAGAATGATCTTGGAGTTCAGGTACACAGTTCTCTGGAAGTTGAGTCACAGTTCGAAAGGGCAGTGAGGAAGGCTTTTGACACACTGGCCTTCATCAGTCAGGGCATTGAGTATAGAAGTTGAGAAGTTCTGTTACAATTGTACAGAACGTTGGTGAGGTCGCACTTGGAGTATTTGGTCACCTTGTTATAGGATGGACATTATTAAACTGGAACGAGTTCAGAGGAAATGTACAAGCATGTTGCCAGGACTCAACAATCTGAGTTTTTGTGAGAGGTTGGACAAGCTAGGACTTTTTTCTGAGAGTGTAGGAGACTGAGGGGTTTTTTTTAGAAGTGTATAAGACCTTGAGAGACATGGTAGGGTGAGTGCCCTCAGTCTCTTTCCCAGGGTTGGGGAATTGAGGATGAGAGAGCATCAGTTTTAAGATAGAGGGGAAAGACTAAAACGGAACCTGAGGGGCAACTTGTTTACACAGAGGGTGACACACATATGGAGTTCGCGGTGAGTGGAAGTGATTGAGGCGGGTATATTAACAACTTTTAAAAAGGCATGTGGACAAATACATGAATAGGAAAGGCTCCGAAGGATATGGGCCAAATGCAGGGAAATGGGGTTAGCGTGGATGAACATTTTGGTCAGCATGGACCAGTGTGGATCAAAAAGCCTGTCTCTGTGCTGCAGGACTCAATGAATCTTTGACGCTATAATTCCATCGGTTTCCATGTTTATGGACATTCACTCAAACACAGAAACAAAGGAACTAGGAGCAGGAGTAGGCCATTCAGCGCTTCGAGTGGGCTCTGCCATTCAATATGACCAAGGCTGATCATCCAACTTAGTCCCCTGTTCCCACTTTTCCCCCATAACGTTAACCCCTTTAGTCCTAAGTCCCTTTAGACCTATCTCCTTCTTGAAAACTTTTAATGTTTTGGTCTCAACCGCTTTTTGTGATAGAATATTCCACACGCTTCCCACTCTCTGGCTAAAGAAATGTCTCCTCATCTCAGTCTGAAATAACCTTTCCCTTTTCTTTAAAATGTAATTCCTTGTTCTGAATTCTCCAGTGATCAGGAACATACTTCCTGTGTTTTCCCGGTCTTGTCCTGTTAGGATTTTAAAGATTCCAATATGATTCCTCTCAACCTTCTTATCTCCAGTGAATATAATCCTAAATGGTCCAGTTTCTCATCAGTTCGAAGTGCTGTCATCCCAGGAATCAGTCTGGTAAACCTTCACTGCCCTCCCTCCACAGTCAGAACATGCTTCCTCAGATAAGGAGACCAAAACTGCACACAACAGAATCATAAAATCACACAGTACAGAAGAGGCCCTTCAGCCCATTAACTGTGAACCAGCCAAACTACACTAAACTTCCACCAATCCCACTTTCCAACATGAGGCCCATGGCTTGAATGTTATGACATTTCAACTGCTCACCCAAGTAGTTTTTAAAGTTTGCGAGTTTCCGACGTCAACTACACTCCCAGGCTGTGCGTTCCAGTCCCCCACCACCGTCTGTGTGAAAAAACTTTCTTCAAAGCATCTTGAAACCTCCTATCTTTCACATTGAATGTGAGCCAACTTGTTATTGACCCTCCCTCGAAGGAGAACAGCTGTTTTTCTCCACCCTGTCCATTCCCCTCAAAACCTGAAACACCTCGATCAGCTCCCCCCCTCCACCTTCTCTGCTCTGAAGAAAACGACCCGAGCTGATCCAATTTCTCTTCATCACTGAGAGGTTCCATCCCACACAACATCCTGGTGATTCCCCTCTGTACGCCATCCAGTGCAATCACATCCTTCCTACAGTGTGGTGACCTGAACTGCACACATTACTCCAGCTGTGGCCTCACCAATGTTCGGCTTAACTGCAACATATCCTCCTGCTTTTATAACCAATACCTGAAATGACAAAGGCAAGTGTCCCCTGTGCCTTCCTAAGTGGTCTGTTAACCTGTCTTGCCACATTCAGGGATCAGTGGACAAGTACCACAAGATCACTCTGTTCCTTTGAGCTTTCTCAGGTCCAAGAACAAGGGACAAAGAAAATTACAAAACAGGAACAGGCCCTTCGGCCCTGCCAGCCTGCCCTGATCCACTCCTTCTATCTAGACCTATCATCAATTTTCCAAGGACCTGTATCCCTCTGCTCCCTGCCCATTCATGCATCTATTTCGATACATCTTTAATGATGCCATTATGCCCACCTCTACCACTTCCGCTACCAACCACTCTCTGCAGAAAGAACTTTCCACACATATCTCCCTTAAACCTTTCTCCTCTCACCTTGAACCCATGGTCCCTAGTAATTGAGCCCCTCACTCTGGGAAACATCCTCTTGCTATCCACCCTGTTTATAGCTCTCATGATTTTGTAGACCTCTAGAAGGTCCTCCCTCAATCTTCAACTTTCTATTGAAAATAATGTTAATCTACTTAACCTCTCTTCAGAGCTCATGCCCTCCATATGAGACAATTCTGATTAACCTCGTCTGCACCCTCTCCAAGCATCCACATCCTTCTGGTCATGTCGTGACCAGAACTGTATGCAGCATTCCAAATGTGGCCAAGCCAAAGTCCGATACAATTCTAACATGACCTGCCTACTCTTGTACCCCAACCGATGAAGGAAAGCCATCTGCCTCCTTGACCACTCTATCAACCTGCATTGCCACCTTCAGGGTACAATGGACCCGAACATCCAGATCTCTCTGTGCATCAATTTTCCCCCGGGCTTTCCATTCACCATATAGTTTACTCCAGAATTGGATCTTCCAAAACTCATCAGATCACATTTGCTCAGATTGAACTCCATCTGTCCGTTTCTCTGCCCAGCTCTCCAATCTATCTATATTCTGCTACGTTCTCTGATAGTCACCTGCTACTTCACCAATCTTATTGTCATCTGCAAACTTGTTAATCAGACCACCTATACCATCTTCCAGATCATTTATATATATATATATATATATATATATCATCAATAAGAGTGGTCTCAGCATAGATTCCTATTCTTCATTTTGAGAAACTCCCTTCCACTACTACTCTCTGTCTCCCGTTGCCCAGCCTGTTCTCTATCCATCTAGCGAGTACACCCTGAACCCCATGCGACTTTAATTTCTCCATCAGGCTACATGGGGAACGTTATCAAACACCTTACTGAAGTCTATGTGTATGACATCTACAGCTCTTCCCTAATCTATCAACTTTGTCACTTCTTCAAAAAATTCTATGAAGTAGGTAAGACATGACATTCCCTGCACAAAATCATGCTGCCTAACACTAATACATCCATTTTCTTCCAAATCAGTATCTGTTCTAGCAGCTTCCCTTCCACTGACGTCAGGCTCACCACTTGATAATTACCTGGATTATCCTTGCTACTCTTCTTATACAAGGAGACAACATTAGCTCTTCTTCAGTCCTCTGGGACCTCACCCATGTTCAAGATTGCTATTAAGATAGCTCATAAGGCCCCAGCTATCTCCTCTCTTGCTTCCCACAGTACCCGGGGATAGATACCATCCTGACCTGGGGATTTGTCCACCTTAATGCCTTTTAGAATACTCCACACTTTCTCCCTCCTTAAACCAACTTGACCAAGAGTGATCAAGCATCTATCCCCAACTTCAACATCCATCTTTTCCCTCTCCTTGGTGAATACCAAAACAAACCACTCATTAAGAATCTCTCCCATTTTCCCTGACTCCATCCATAACTTTCCTCTGTCCTTGAGTGGGCTAACCCTTTCTCGAGTCACCCTCTTGCTCCTTATATATGAATGAAAGGCGTTGGGATTTTCCTTAACCCATTTTGTTAATGATGTTTTTTTGATCCCTTTAAGCCCTTTTAATTCCTCATTTCAGATCGGTCCCAGTTTCCCAATATTCTTCCAAAGCTTTGCCTGTTGTCAGCCACCTAGACCTTCTGTTTGCTTCCTTTTTCCTCTTAGCTCGTCTCACAATTTCACCTGTCATCTAAGGTTCCCTAATCTTGCCACTTCAATCCCCCATTTTCAAAGGGACATGTCTGTCCTGCATTCTAATCAACCTCTCTTTAAAAGCCTCCCACATATCAAATGTGGATTTTCCCTCAAACAGCTGCTCCCAATTCACTTTGCCCAGCTTCTGCCGAATTTTGCTATAGCTGGCCTTCCCCCAGTTTAGCCCACTTTCTTTCGGACCACTGTCGTCTTTGTCCATTAGCGTTCTAAAAACTTACGGAATTGAGATCACTGTTCCCAAAGTAATCCCCGACTGAGATTTCAACCACCTGGCTGGGCTCATTCCCCAACACCAGGTCCAGTATGGCCCCTTCCTGAGTTGAACTATTTACGTACTATGTAAAATCCTCCTGGGTGCTCCTTGCAAATTCTGCTCTGTCTAAGCCATTTGGTCCTATCCCTCTGCTACATTACTTTGAATCGTCCCCATGAACGTGAGCAAAAGTAGCCTGGAGGACATTGGTTCCAGTCCTGCCCAGGTGCAGACTGTCTTATTTGTAATAGTCCCACCTCCCCCGGAACCAGTCCCAATGTCCCAAAAATCTGAACGCCACCCCCCTCACTGCGCCATCTCTCAAGCCACTCGTTCATCCTGCCTATTCTTCCATGTCTATTCTGACTAGTACGTGACACTGTTTGCAATCCTGAGATTACTACCTCTGAGGTCCTTATTTTTAATGTGGCTCCTGACTCCCTAAATTCTGCATGTTGGACCTCGTCCTGTTTATTACGTTTATCATTGCGGCCGACATGCACCATCACAGCTAGCTGTTCACCCTCCCTCTTCAGAGCTATTCAGGAGACTTTATTTGACCACAGAACCACCAAACTATTCCCCTTACAAAGTCCAAATAAACCACTTCCGCTGGCTCCCCCTTATCAAATCCACTCACTACATCCTCAAACAAGTCCAATCGATTTGTTAAGCATGATTTTTCTTTTGACAATCCATGCTGACTCTGTCCGATTTTGTCACTGTTTTCTCTCTGCTAAGCTATAAAATATTCTGCAATGATTTTGAGCTTTTTCTCCACTACAGATGTCCGGATAATTGGTCTAAATTTCCCTAAAGTTAATGCACAATGTTTCCCTTCATGGGAAAGTCAGGGCTACACAGAAAACCACTGAGTGACCACTAGGAGAGGATCCAGAACACAGGAGGATCAGAAAGCTGAACTGTAGCTATTTTAATGCAAGGAGCTTGATCAGTAATGTGGTTGAACTGAGAGCATTGAACAGCACGTGGGGATATAGAGTCATCGAGGCATAGAGATGTACAGCATGGAAACAAATCCTTTGGTCCAACCTGTCCATGCCGACCAGATGTCCCAACCCTATCTAGTCCCACCTGCCAGCACCCGGACCACATCCCTCCAAACCCTTTCTATTCATGTGTGCATCCAAATGCCTTTTAAATGTTGTAATTGTACCAGCCTCAACCACTTCTTCTGGCAGCTCATTCCATATACGTACCACCCTTTGAGTGAAAACGTTGCCCCTCACGTCTCTTATATATCTTTCCCCTCTCATCCTAATCCTATGCCCTCTAGTTCTGGACTCCCCAACCCCAGGGAAAAGACATTATCTATTTATCCTATCTATGCCCGTCATAATTTTGTAAACTTCGAAAAGCCTCCACTGCTCCAGGGAAAACAGCCCCAACCTTTTCAGCCTCTCCCTTTAGCTCAAATCCTCCAACCCTGGCAACATTCCAGTGAATCGTCTTTCAACACTTTCATGTTTCACAACATCTTTCCGACAGGAAGGAGACCAGAATATTTCAATAGTGGCCGAACCAATGTCATATACAGCCGCAACATGACCTCCCAACTCCTGTACTCGTTACTCTGACCAATAAAGGAAAGCATAGCAAACACCTTCTTCACTATCCTATCTACCTGTGACTCCACTTTCGAGGAGCTATGAACCTGCACTCCAAGGTCTCTTTGTTCAGCAACACTCTCTCGGGCCTTACCATTTAGTGTATAAGTCCTGCTCACGTTTGCTTTCCCAAAATGCAGCACCTCGCATTTATCTGAATTAAACTCCATCTGCCACTTCTCAGCCCATTGGCCCATCTGATCAAGATCCTGTTGTAATCTGAGGTAATCTTCTTTGCAAAAATTAATCCCTGAAGAAGGACTTCTGCCTGAAACGTCGATTCTCCTGCTCCTTTGATGCTGCCTGCCCTGCTGCGCTTTTCCAGCAACACATTTTTAAGCTCTGATCTCCAGCATCGGCAGTCCTCACTTTTTCTTAACCTTCTTTGCAGTCCACTACACCTCCAATTTTGGTGTCATCTGCAAACTTACTAACCATACCTCTTTTGCTATTTCATTTGTTGTTGCATTGTCTTTTTGGAGTACCATACTGTTGTAATTGCTGAGACATGATTGAACAAAGATAGGACTGGCCGCTCAACATTCCAGGGTAGAGAAGTCTCAGGTGGGATAGACAGGGTGCAAGAGAGGTGGGTGTGTTGCATTATTGATAAAAGAAACCATGACTGCAGTATTGCTACTGAAGGAGCATTTCTTGGAAGGGTCTTCACATGATGCCGTCTGGGTAGAGCTAGACAAAAGGAGAATCACTTTGCTGGGATTATACTACAGGCTCCCCAATAGTCAGATGGAGAGAGAGGAGCAGATATGTCGGCAAATCACTGAGAGGTGTGAGAGGAATAGAGTTATATTAGCAAGGAATTTCAACTTCTCTTACATAAACTTTATGTTTGACTTAATGTGAATGGAATTTTTAAAGTCCACCCAGGAGAGCTTTTGGTGCCAGTACGTAGATACTCACGAGACATGGGCAGTGCTGGGGTCAGTCTGAGGTAATGTCAAATTGTTGAAGAGTCAGTGGGTGAGCATTTTGGAGATAGTGAACATAACTCCGTACATTTCCTAATTATTATGGAAAGGAATAAGGGTAACACAGAAGTTGTGTCTCTAGTGAGGCAAGGCCAATTTCAATTTCATTAGACAGGATCTGGCAAATACAGACCGGGAGCAATTACTTGCAGGTCAGTCTACATTTGGAAAGTGGGGATCTTTTTAATGTAGTTCAGGGCCAGCTCAGAAAGAAAGGCAGCCTGATCCCCTCACCCCAGAATACTTAGGAAAGTGGCACGAGGAAGAATAGATGCACTCGTGGTCACCTGTCAGAATTCTCGACTTTGGAGCAGTTTGCAATGGGTTGGAGGGTGTCTAACATAACCCCATTATTTAAGAAGGGAGACAGAGAGAACACAGTGGGTTTTGTAGACCGGTTAGCTTGCCATCAGTAGTGGGAGAAATCATTATAAAAGATGTGCAGCAAACTTGCACCTTATGAACTAGCACTCTTGACAAACCGGCGAAAGTTATATCTCTCAAATGCCGCAAAGTTTCATTCTGTCCAATTATTATACATTTATAATTTATTAACTTCAGTGTAAATATACTTGTTTTTCAATTAAATGGCCGCATGAAATATCAACAGTTGATTCAATTTCGAGTCAATTTCTCCTCAAACTCGGTGACCTGCCGCGATGCCCAGGTAATCAGTTGAGAGTGTGAGTGAGGAGGATATGGGGAACAAGTGGTCTATTCTAGATACAAAGCATTGCTGACCACAATCATCATCCAGTGACCTGCTGGGTGTAGCTTGTCAGGAGCTGAACAAGAAAGAAAGAGTCATTAAGCTGAACAAGAAAGTTTGCAATTAAAGATGCTCAAGTTAAGGACATTCGTCACATACTGAGAGTAAAAGGATTTGCCTGGATTCTGGAAAGGTAGGAGCGGTAGCAGTGATGTGGTGACTGACAGATGTGAAAACAGTGGAAGGGTTTGCTGGATTCATCAAATATGAAGCGCCAATTTCTAATTAGAGTAACAATCACGATGCTAGCCAACTATTCCCATTCCAACTGCTGGTATTATTGGACAACACAGATCTCAGACTGAAACACAAACAGAAACTGCTGAAGAAATGCAGTTGCTCTGCAGCATCTGTCGAGCATAAGTATGCAATGCTGATGATTTAGATTGAATAATAAGACCTCAGCACACAAAAGAAATGAAGATAAAATAAAACATACTGACAGAAAACACAATTTCAATAGATTTCAAAACACGGCAAAATAAAATCCTTTCTATTCTAGCATTATTGCTTTATTGTACTTAAATAACAGGGAGAAGGGGTTCATTTCTCTAACGCGTCTTTAGGTTTAACTTAACTATAGTTTTCATTTCATTGTCTCAAAGTTTGATTGCCTTTCCCTTGATTAATACTTCACTGGCCATAGGTGAGTTGCCAGACTGGAGGATTGCCAGTGGGGTTTCTTTGTTCGAGAGGGCAGCAGGGATCCGCAAGGCAATTCCAGACCACTGAGTCTGATGTCACTGTGAGGGAAATTATTGGGAAAAATCCTGAAGTACAGGATTAAGCAATACTTGGAGAGATAGGGATGCCAGTACTGATTTGTTTGACAAAGGCCCCACATGGAAGGCTGGCCCAGATGGTCAGAGCCCATGGGATCCAAGGCAAGTTGTCTAGTTGACAAGTGAAGGGTTGTCGAAGTAATTGGAAGCCTGTGACCAGTGGTGTATGACAGGGATTGGGGCTGCGACCGTTTTTTGTTTGTAAAGTACCTTAATGAATTGACTGTGATTGTATAATTAGAAAGTTTGCAGATGCCACGTAAATTGGTGGTGTTGTTGATAATTGTTTTATTTTATTTCATTGTTACATGGACTCAAGTACAAAGGTATTGGAGTACAGTATGTGATATCACCTTGGAAGGAGCCATCTTAGGCACAAGGACCAAAGTACAGAATCTTAAGAACAAGGTATAAAGAAAGAATAAATTTTAATGTTACACGTTCCAGACTTCTTGACCTTTTTAGTTTTAAGTAGAAAATAAAGAAATAAATCTGGAAGTTCAATTATTACAGTCTTTCTTAAGTGCTTAGCTACAGTGGGATCATACTTTGAGTCATCACTTCGAGACTGGAAGGCAAACTGAGGCTGTGCTGGGCCGAAAGACCACCTTATACAGCAAAAGACCACCCTGTGGGCCGAGAGACAACCACGCTGGGCCACTGAGAGATCGCCATACTTGGCCGAGAGTCCATCACGCTGGAGTGACAATTGAACATACTGAGCCGAGAGGCAACCACATTAAGCTGAGAGCACAACACGTCAGACCGAGAGTCTGCCTCACCGAGCTGGGAGGTCTCTCTGCCAGGTCAGGACTCTGCCACACCAAGTCAAGAGGCCGCAACACTGGGGCTGCACTTGTCAGAGGCCTGGCAAGTGAGGCTGGGAGTCCGTGGCTGGGAGAGAAAAGAAGAGAGAACGACTAAAGAAAAACACAAAAGAAAATAAAAACCAGTCGAAGAAAAAGCTGAAAAGTAAACAGACGGAGCAGATGAATTTAATCTGAAGAGTCCAACTCTGCTGCCATCTTGGATTACTGGGTCTCAGGCTACACTCTGATGTTGATCAGCTGGTAATGGGGCAGAACAATTGCAGATAGAATTTAATCCTGACAAGTGTAAGGTGATCCAATTTGGGAGGTCTAATAAGGGAAGGATATACACAATGAAAGTTATGTGCCTTGAGTGTCCTTGTGCATGAATAACAGAGGGTTCGTCTGTAGGTACAAAAAGCAATTCGGAAGGCAAATGGAATTTTGTCCTTCATTGCTAAAGCGATTGAGTTTAAAAAGCAGAGAGGTTATGTTGCAGCTGTACAGGATGCTAGTGAGGCCACACCTGGAGTACATTGTGCAGTTTTGGTCTCCTTACTTGAGAAAGGATGTACTGACACTCGAAGGGGTGCAGAGAAGGTCAATTCCAGGGTTGATGGGGTTGGCTTATGAGGAGAGACTGAGTAGACTGGTATTGGAACTTAGAAGAATGAGGGGGATCTTATAGAAACATATAAAATTATGAAGAGAATAGATAGAACAGAAGTAGAGAGAATATTTCCACTGGCAGGTCAAACTTGGACAAGAGGGCATCGCCTCAAAATTAAGGGGAGCAGATTTAGGATTGAATTGAGAAGGAACTTCTTCAACCAGAGGGTCGTAAATCATGAAATTCCTTGCCCAGTGAAGTAGTTGACGCTACTTCAGTAAACATTTTTAAACATTTAAAGGAATTAAGAGATAAGATGAGAGCGCAGGTAAGTGGAGTTGAGTCCGGGAAAAGATCAGCCATGATCTTATTGCACAGTGGAGCAGGTTCGACCGGCCAGACAGCCTACTCCTGCTCCTAGTTTTTATGTTCTTATGTTCCTTGGCAGTAGTGAGGAACAAAGAGACCTTGGTGTACAAGTCCATCGATCCCGGAAGGTGTCAGCACAGCTAGACAGGGTGGTGAAGAAAGCATATGGGATGCTTGCCAACATTAGCCAGGGTGTAGAATATAGGAGTAAGGAAGTCTTGTTATTATTTTACAGAGCATTGGTTAGGCCATATCTGGAACACTGTGTACAGTTCTGGTCATAACACTGCTGGAAGGACATGATTGGACTGGAGAGGGTGTAGAGGAGATTCACCAGGATGTTGCTTGGGATGGAAAGTGATTGTTATGAGGTGAGAGACTGGATAGACTGGGTTTGTTTCCTGTGGAGCAGAGGAAGCATGGCGGGGGTGGGAGTGGGGGCATGGTGGAAGGGGGTGGTGAATCTGATTAAGGTATACAAAATTCTGAGAGACACAGACAAAGTCAATCGTGATCATCTTTTCCCCACTACAGACATGTCCATGACCGGAGGGAATAAGCTTAATGTGATGAAAAGGTGGTTTAGAGGGGAATTGAGGATTGTTTTCTTTCCCCAGAGGGTGGTAGAAATATGGAATGTGCTGCCTGAGAAGGTGGTGGAGGCAGCTCCTCTCACAACATTTAAGACACATCCAGATGAGCACATAAAATGCCAGGGAATGGAAGGCTATGGATCAAGTGCAGGTAAAAGGGATTAGTGCAGTTTGGTGTTTACTGAGCAGCATCGACATGGTGGGCAGAAGGGTCTGTTTGTTTGCTGTATGACTCTATAACTATGAAGAGAAGGAAGTGGAGGCACTTTTTATATCTTTTGAGAAGATATTTAAACAAGTGAGGTTCGGAAAAACACTGGAGCTTGCCCATGCAAAATGAACTTGGGAAGCACAAGAAGTTTCTATATCCCTGCCAGAGGAACATTCTCAGGATCACGAGGAAGTTACAAGGTGAAAAGCACATATGCATTGATCCCAGAAACATACAGACAGATGTTTCAGAACATACAGAAACAGTCTCCACAAACTTCTACTGAGTTTGAGAGAATTCAACAAAATAATGTTGACAGGTGGATAAGACCATTAAAGGCTGTGGATACTTACCAGGCTGTCAGAGAAATTATTCTTTAAGAAGGTTTTAAAACTGCCTTCCCTTCTAGAAACAGAATTCATGTAGAAGACCAAAGGGGAACGACAGTTAGACGAGCAGCTGGAATGTCTAATGATTATAGACTTCATTAAAGCCAAAACCCTGCAGATGCTGGAATCCAAAGTAGATAAACAGGAGGCTGGAAGAGCACAACAAGCCCAGCAGCATCAGGAGGTGGAGAAGTCACCTGATGGGAGACCGATCCAGAAACCTTATTCCCATCAGGCCCAGAAATGGGAGAAAAATAAAAATTGGGAATTTGTGTGGAAGGCAGGTAGCCAGGGGAGAGAATGGACAGTAGGGAACAGCCCAAGGACTCCTCCTCAGATTAAGAAAGAAATTGCTGCCGGTGGAAGTGATGCTCAGAAACTGAATATTTCTCTGGGGATAAGGTGGGCCATGTGCATATGGAATGTTGAAAGCTGTGAGGTAGACCCAGGGGATTTATGGGCGTTAATAAAATTGAGTCAGAGGAGGGAACACAAACAGATAGTCACATGGAGCAGGTTGTAGCTGTAACTATAACAAAAAGGCTGGAGGAAAATTCTGTCATTAGTAAAGGAAGTTGTAAGATAGATGAGAGGTGGACAGGACTTTTATCAAAAGGAATGGTGACTCCTTTTTCTTCAGCTAAACCCAGAACTAAACTGAGAGATACAGGAGCAACACAATCACTTTTACTGGAGAAAGAATTGATTCTCCCTCCACAGAGCTCGATGGGAGCTAAGGTATTAATCAATGGGATTGATGGAGAATATACTATATAAAGTACTTCTACTATATAAAGTACAACTGGAATGTGATTTGTTATCAGGAGAAGTAATTGATGGAGTGGGGAAAACATTCCCTGTTGAAGGAGTTGATTTCCTTCTGTGGAATGATTTGTCAGGACTAAAGGCAGTAACTTCCCCGATAATTACAGAATGTCCAAAGGAGGGCCAAGAAACAGAACAATGACAGGAACAGGTTCCTGGTCTCTCTCCTTCGTGTGAGGTAACCAGGGCAATGGTTAAACAAAATTCAGCAATTAGGGTTGATGTGACACCATAGCAAGTGAAAGTATCGCTGAAACTTTCCAAAAGGGTGACGATAATCCAGCTGGGGTGTTTGCTATGATGTCACTAATTACAGCAGATCCAAAAAGCAGATCCTGAGTGAAATAAATGAGCACAGTCAGCTCATACTGAGGTCGAGGCTGGAGGGGTTTCAGAGTGTTATTTCCTTCAGAATGGAGCACTGTTGAGGAAGTGGAGACCCCCCCTCATGGGCTCCCAGATCAAGAATGGTCAGTTAGACATTGGCTAGTGGTACCACCCAGCTATCATCGGGAGATATTGTGAGGAGCACATCAGAGTTCCATAACAGGACCATAGGGATTTGGAAAACACAGGCATCCAGAATCAGGTGTTTTATTGAGCCAAAATCATATAAAGATGTGGCGCAGTTGTATAAATGCATCATACTTGAACTCATCTTTACCAATCTGCCTACTGCGGATACATCTGTCCATGACAGTATCAGTAAGAGTGACCACCGCACACTCCATGGGAAGACCAACACCCATCTTCACATTAAGAATAGCCTCCAACGTGTTCTGTGGCACTATCACCGTGCTAACTGGGACAGACTTACAACTAATCTCACAACTCATGACTGAGCATCCATGAGGTACTGTGGGCCATCAACAGCAGCAGAATTGTGCGTCAGCCCCGTCTCGAACATTATCATCAAACCAGGGGATCAATACTGGTTCAATGGAGAATTCAGGAGGGCATACCAGGAGCAGCACCAGTCATTCACCAAGATGAGGTATTTACCTGGTGAAACCACCAAACAGAACTACTTACATGCCAAGCAGCACAAGCAAGAAGTGACAGACAGTATTAGACAACCCACAACCAATGGATCAGGTCTAAGCTCTGCAGTCCTGTCACGTCCAGTCATGAGTGCTGGTGGATGATTAAACATCTCAGGGGATGAGCAGGCTCCACAAATATCCCCATCCTCAATGACGGAAGTGTCCAACACACCAGGGCAAAAGATAAGGCTGAAGCTTTTGCAGAAATCTTCAGCCACAAGTCCTGAGTGGATAATCCATCTTTGCCTCCTCCAGTTGTCCTCAGCATTAAAGACAACCGTCTTCAGTCAATTTGATTCACTTCACGTGTTATCAAGAAATGGGTGGAGGCACTGGGTACTGCCATGGCTATGGGCCCTGACAACATTCTGGTAATAGTACTGAAGACTTGTGCTCCAGAACTTGCCACTTCCCTCGTCAAGCTGTTCCAGGAAAGTAATAACACTGGCATCTGCCCGTCAATGTGGAAAATTGCCCAATTATGTCCTGTACATAAAAAGCAGGACAAATCCAAGCCAGCCAGTAACCGCCCCATTAGTCTCCGCTCGATCATCAGGAAAGTGCTGGAATGTGTCCTCAACAGTGCTATCAATCAGCACCTGCTCAGCAATAACCTGCTCAAGTGATGCCCAGTTTGGGTTCCACCAGGGTCACTCAGATCCTGGCTTCATTACAGATGGGTTCAAACGTGGACAAAAGCGTTGAACTAGGGATTAGCAATAAATGCTGGCCTTGGGCAACTAGGGATAAGCAACAAATGCTGGCCAGCCGGTAATGCTCACATTACACAAAATGAATAATTAAAAAAAACTTGTCAAATTATAGGTAAACCTCAACATGTGATTGAACCAGCATTCTTAATTCCTCTCCCAGTTTTTGAGGAACCATTCAGTCGTGTACAGGTTTGTCAAGTAGTGAGCAAAATGGAGTACGGGATGAGAAAAGGTGTGAGAGCCAAAGATAATTGGACAATTTCCAAAGTGAACTTCCTCCAATGAGGTGAATATATTCAGAGATATTAGAGAATTCAGACACTGTATTTTTGTATCTGGAAGAAGATCAACAGAGAATACAAAGAAGTTTGTGTGAGGAGTGGTTGGTGCCTGTATTCGGTCTGTACTCGATGGAGTTTAGAAGGATGAGGGGAATCTCAGTGAAACATACAGTATACTGAGAGGCCTGGATAGACTAGACTTGGAGAAGATGTTTCCACTTGGCAGAGAGACTGAGACCTGAGGGCGCAGCCTCAGAGTGAAGGGACCATCCTTTGGAACTGAGATGAGGAGGAGATTTTACATCCAGAGAGTGGTTAATCTGTGGATTAATCATTGCCCCAGAATGCTGTGGAGGCCAAGTCATTGAGTGTATTTAAGACAGAAATCGATGAATTATTGAATGGTCAAGGGATGAAGGGTAATGGAGAAAAGGCAGGAGAATGGGGTTAACGAACAAATCAACTATGATCGAATGGCAGAGCAGACGTGATGGGCTGAATGGCCTAACTTTGCCCTGATACATGGTCTTTCAAAGATACACCTAGGTGTCCCAGATTAATCGAACATGATGTGGATGTAGGTTATTCAGGCCCAATAAAACAAAACCCATTTTAGTTAAAACCAGAGAAACAAGCCAAAGTAACAATTGAAGCTCAATATTTGTTGGAGAATCAAATGATTGAACTGTCAGAGTAATTGGAGTTCTTTTGTGGAGGATTTAACAAAAGTCAGTATCATATAAAACCCTGGATTTTTTTTTAAAAATGGCTGTCTGGAACTATTGTTCTGCCTGGAATTCCAGTTCACACCTCAACTCTGAAAGGGACACTAACCAGAACACATTCTCTTAGCTGAAACTAACTTTTACAACCTCGGCCTACTAACCCACACTACCAACAAGCAGCTTTAGAACCAAGAACCACAAAGGCCGAACACAGAAGCTGAATCCAGACACCAAACCAAGAGCATCATTGTATCAAAAAACACCCGAGAGCGGGAACACCAACCAAACGCTCTCTGAACAAGACCTTCCAGACACAGGCCTATTCTGAGCCAAGAGAAGCGATGGTGAGAACCTCAGCAACAGGACACATTTTAAACCTGTACTTTCCTCAGTGGTGAGCTGAAAATTCTGAGACCCGAAGGTTTCCCACTGAGCTCGCAGGGAGGGGATGGTGGGTGGTGACAGTGCATTCGGACCCCAAGGGTAGGAAGCCTGATTAAAGTTTCTGTGATTTAAACTGTTTCACTTGTAATTGTCGAAAGTGAGGACTGCATATGCCGGAGATCAGAGTTGGAAAGTGTGGCACTGGAAAAGCACAGCAGGTCCGACAAACAGGAGAAATGACTTTTTGGGCATCAGCCCTTCATCAGGAATGTAGTGACGGGGACAGAGGAGGACACACAGAATGTTTCGGAGAACGTCTCTGGGACACACGCACTAACTAACCCCACTGCCCTGTGACCGGCCAGGTCAACTCCCACTCTCACTCTGCCAAAGACATGCAAAGACATGCTGGACCTCCTCCACTGCCAAATCCAAGCTATCCAATGATTGGAGGAAGAATGACTTATCTTTTGCCTTGGGACCCTTTAATCACATGGCATCAACATCGACCTCACCAGTCTGCTCATCTCATCTTCCTCCACCTCAACCCACATCCAACCCTCCAATCAGCCTACCCACCTATCCACTCCACCCTCCCCTCTATCACTATCACCTCTCACCTGTATCTGCCTATCGCCTTCCAAGCTACCTTCCCTCCACCCCGACCCCCACTCTCCTATTTGTCTCTCCGCCCCCTTTCCACAGCCTCAACATTCCTGATGAAGGGCTTATGCCCAAAACATCAATTCTCATTTTCCTCAAAAGCTGCCTGCCCTGCTGTGCTTTTCCAGCACCACACTTTTAAACTCGAACTTCTAATAGTGTTTAACCAGTGTTTAATTTTATCCTGTATTTAATTACCGTCCTGTGTGTAAATTAGTAACACTTCTAATAGTGTAAACTTTTACAGTGTATGTCATTATTGTAGTCAGTATCATTGATCGTGTTAATTTCACTGTTTATTACACTGGCATTTGTTCTTGTATTATACTTATCTTTTGTATTGAATAAACACAGAGCTTCTTTTGCCCGGAACCTGTGTACTGCCTTCTTTATTTCACCATTTTAAATAAGTCTATTTGCAGAACTAGGGATCTGGGGATGATTAAAACGACCTAAAAATCAGCAAATTACTGATCACAAACGAGAGAGGGTCTCCTGATTCAATTGTAAGAGTAATTGGAGTTCTTTTGTTTAGTGACTCAGCCAGATGTTTCAATTCGATTCTGTGTACACTATAGGAAAGTGAATGTAGTCACAAAGATGGATTTGTATCCTATTGCCAGGTCAGAAGATTGCATTGAAATGATGTGTAGTGCGTCATTCCTATCGAAAATGGAATTGATGAAAGTATATTGACAAGTACCGCTGACAAGAGCAAAGGAAATTTCTGCCTTTGCTGCATTCTGGATCTTTGTACATAATGGAAACCGCAAATACATTTGAAACATGTTGGGAAGACAGGGTATAGACTGAGAGCAGAACTGAAGAAATTTAGTTGTATTCGGGAAATGGTTTTGGAAAATTTATGGAATTAAAGTTTGATAAATCCGCAGGGACCAATAACCTACATTTCAGATTACTTTAGGAATTGCCCAAAAAGTTTGGAACCATTGATGTTCAAGATAATATAGATTCTGGAGCAGTTCCCAGTGACTTGCGAATGTAACATCACTGTTTAAAATGGGAGGGAGAGATAAAACTGGGCATCTTAGACCAGTCAGCCTGACATTGGTATTGGGGAAAATACTCAAGTCCGTTGTGAAAGATTTAATTACTGAGCACATGGAAAATGGTGACAGGATTAGACAGAGTCAACATGGTTTGTGAAATGGAAATCATGCTTGACCAATTGACTGGAATTGTTCAAGGATGTAATGAGCGGATTTGACAAGGGGGAGCCAATGGATGTGGTTTATCTGGAATATTCAGAAGGTTTTATTAAGTCCCACAGTAGAAGTTAGCGTATGAAAGTAAGACTCATGGGACTGGGGGCAGTGTACTGAAGTGGATAGAGAATTGGTTGGCGGGCAAGAAACAAAGAGTAAAAGAAAATAAGGCCTTTTTCTGAAAGGGTACCACAGGCCTGGATCCAGCTATTCACAACATTTGTTCATGGTTTAGATGAAGGAACTTAAGAGTAATATCTCCAAGTTTGCAGATGACACAAAGCTGGGTGGGAGGGGGAGCTGTGAAGAAGATGCAGAGATGCCTGTGTCCGTGTGTACCAGTCACTGAAAGTCAGCGTACAGGTACAGCAGGCAGTTCAGAAGGTAAATGATATGTTACCTTTATAGTGAGAGGATTTGAGTACAGGATCAGGGATGTCTTGCTGTAATTGTATGGGCCTTAGTGAGACCACACCTGAAATATTCAAACCTAAACTGGTTCAGTGACAGGAGACAGAGGTTGGAGGCAGAAATTTGCTTATGTGACTGGGTCCAGTGTGCAGTGGGATTCCACAGGGATCAGTGCTGGGTCCCTTATTGTTCAGGATGTATTGAAACAATGAAGATGAGAATGTGAGAGGTAAGGGGTGGGGGTGAGTGGATGATGACTGAGTTTGTAGATGACACGAGGTTTGGCAGATGGTTGACAGTGAGGAAGAAGGTCTGAGGTTACAGGAGGATCTAACTGGATTGGTCAGATGGGCAGATCAGAGTCAGATGGAACATACCCCTGATAAATGTGAGGTGATGTACTTTGGACGATGTAACAGGTAAATAAAGTATTTATGAAGGTAGACAGAACACTTGCCTATATCATTTCAGGTACAGATGAGAAGACCAGGTCAGATATGGTGGAGCAATACAGAACTTTGGTTCGGCCACAGCTGGAGTACTGTGTGCAGTTCAGGTCACCACGTGATCGGAAGGATGGGATTGTACTGGAGGGAGTGCAGAGGATAGACACCAGGATGTTGCTTGGGATGAAGCATTTCAGTGATGAAGAGAGGCTGGATAAGCTAGGGTTCTTTTCTTTGAAGCAGAGAAGGTTGAAGGGGACCTGATAGAGGTATGAGGGAAATGGACAGAATGAATAGAAAGCAGTTTTTCCCCTTACTCAGAGTTGGCACACATTCAATGTGAAAGACAGGAGCTTCAGCGGGGATTTGAAGAGGAGATTTTCACCCAGAGGGTGATGGGGGTCTGGTTTGCATTGTCTGGGCTGGTAGTTGTGGTGACCTTCTAAATGTACTTGGATGAACCCTTGAAATATCATAACATTTAAAGTTATGGCCCTTGTGTTGGAAAGTTGGATGATTGCAGGTTTAGTGTGGTTTGACTGGTACACATACAATGGGTCGAAGGGCCTCTTCTGTACTGTGTGATTTTATGATTGTGTTGTGTGCAGTTTTGGTCTCCTTATCTGGGGAAGGATGTTCTGGCTGTGGAGGGAGGGCAGTGAAGGTTTACCAGACTGATTCCTGGGGATGACAGCACTTAGATCTGATGAGAAACTGGATCAGTTAGGATTATAATTACTGGAGGTTAGAAGATTGAGGGGAGTCACATTGAAAAGTCTAAAATCCTAACAGGACAAGGCAGGATGTTCCTGATGACGAGGGAGTCCAGAATCAAGGATGAAAGTTTAAGGATATGGGAAAGGACATTTAGGGCTGATATGGAGAGAAATGTTTTCATTCTACAGGAAGCCTGGAGGAGTTTCTGTCACTGAAAGCAGTTCAGCTCAAACCACTGAATGTTTTCCAGAAAGGGCACGATACAATTCTTAGAATGAAAGGGATCAAAGGTTATGGGGAGGAAGCAGGAACAGGCTCGAAGGGCTGAATGGCCTACTCCTGCTCCGAGTTTCACTGTTTGAGAGACTGTTCATCAACGTGGAAACATATTGAATTAGAGAAAAAATATGTGCCTTGGGTTAGGAATTAGTTTGGAGATAGTAGACAGAGTGAGGGGATAATGTGTGTGTCCTCCAATGAGCAAGAGGTGAATAGTGGAGTGTCCAGGGATCCATCCTGGGACTTTAGCATTTCACAATATTTCTCAATGACTTGGATGAGGGAATAGAGAGCCATATATCCAAGATTGCTGACCACACTGAGTGAGGCAGCTAGGAGGAGGTTACAGAGATGGGGAGGGTGGATGGACAAGGAGGGACTTCAGAACAAGGACGAGAATTTGAAACTCGAGGTGTTGTTGGACCGGGAGCCAGCGTAGGTCAGTGAGAACAGTGTGGGATAGAGATGGGGTTTGTTGCGAGTTCAGATACGACCAGCAGAGTTTGGGATGAGCTGAAGTTTACAGAGGGCAGTGGCTGTGATGTGGCCCAGGACAGCATTAGAATGATCACGTTTGGAGTCCCAAAGAAATGACTGAGATTTTCAGTGAA
The DNA here is from genome assembly GCF_047496795.1 of Chiloscyllium punctatum. Classification (NCBI taxonomy): domain Eukaryota; kingdom Metazoa; phylum Chordata; class Chondrichthyes; order Orectolobiformes; family Hemiscylliidae; genus Chiloscyllium; species Chiloscyllium punctatum. The sequence continues at coordinate 9,001,588 of NC_092745.1, read as the reverse complement.
TGATCTCTGTGATGTGGAGGATTTGGGGCTCAGATCAGCCTCAGAGATGAGGCCAAGATTGTAAGGAATCTGGTACGAAATAAAAGCTGAAAAAGCTGCACATTCGGCAAATGAGAAACAAAAACAGAAATTGCTCGAAAAGCTCAGCAGGTCTGGCACCATCTGTGGAGAGAAAGCAGAGTTAACATTTTGGGACAAGTGAATCTTCTCAGAACTGTTCTGAAGAAGGGTCATTTGACCCAAAAGGTTAACTCTGATTTCTTACCCCGATGCGACCTGATCTGCTGAGGTATTCTGTTTTTGTCAAGAGTCTGGTTGAGCAGCAGACAGTGCTCAGGGAGAGGGATGGAGTTTGTACCGGGAGCTGAAGAGGATGGCTTTAATCTTCCCAATATGTTTCCCAGTGAGCCTGGCTCCTCAGTCCTGTCTGCTCTGAGCTGCTGTGATTGTCACTGATTGGACACTTATTATTAGAGATTCTGACCACAGCAGAAAGCCCCAGTGTAAAAAATAACTGCAAAGACTGTCAGATCGCAAGGTTGAAACTTCACCAAAAGAGGAAGTGAAAGAAGGAGCTCGGAGCAGCTGGACATTTGTTACTGAGACGGGAGAAAACTCTGAACTGTCTGCACTCCCTGGAATCTGACCGCACAGAAGAACATTAAAACCAGGAGCGGGAGCAGGCTGTCTGGCCCCTTTGGGCTGCTCTGCCATTCAGTAAGATCATATCTGATCTTTTCATGGCCTCAGCTCCCCCTTACCCACCTTTTCACCAAAACCCTTGATTCATTTACTGTTCAAAAAATTACCTGTCTTCGCTTGAAAAACATTTACTGAGGAAACCTCAACCACTTCGCTGGGCGGGGAACTCCATCGATTCACAACCCTCTGGGTGAAGAAGTTCCTTCTCAATTCAGTCCTAAATCTGCTCCCCAGCAGAGGAGGAGATCATTCAGCCCATCGTGTCCGTGAGTGATCAAATTAATCCCACTACCCCTCCCTCTCCCCATAACCCAGCAAATCTTTCCTGTTCAGCTCGATGTCCAGCTGCCCCTTGTAGACCTGGGTCCACAGTAGAGACTGCCCCTAATCTAGGCTCCAAACTGGCACCTCATTCATTCATTGGGAGGCAAACTGTCTGGGCTGGGAAATGGAGCTCAGAATCCTGAATGTTCTATCTCCCCTCCTGATGGACATCTGATGCTGAGGTTTAGTCCTGTGGAGCTGTACAATATTTTCCTACCATACACACTTCTCCATTCTGTGTGTAAAAGGCTGGAGCGTGCCAGCAGGACATTCAACTGCAGGAGCCGTCATCAATTTGACCAATTCTGACCACACCCACTCTCTGTAAACGTTCAACTAATGACTAATATCAAATCTGTCCATCTCCTCCTTGGTGTGAGACGGGGAAGGGGCCACTCCATTTCAGACAATTTGGAATTTATGGAGCACAGATGGAGTTAGCTGAGAGAGGACATCAGAATGATGGAGTTTGGAGGTGGGATGAGCAGGAATAAGAGTTTCTGTGGTCAAGGGGCTGATGCAGAGCAGAGAAGGAAAATGTTGCGGAGTTTGAAATAAGATACCTATGTGATGGAGAGGATGTGGGATTTGAAGCTCCAATACTGAAGCGTCCGGTGGGAAAGAGGCCCAGGCTCATTGATGTCCATTGGACATTCCAGTGGGATGGAAGCACATGTTTCCTGATCTCTGTTGGACGTTCCAATTGAGTCCCATGGAATTGGAATGTTGGCATTTCTTGCAGCAATTGGAATCTTGGTATTTAATATAAAAGGACTGGATTACAGAAACAAAGAAATATTGTTACGATTCTATGAGGCATTGGTGAGACCACATCTGAAGCATTGTGTCCAGTTGTGATCTCCTTCCTTGGTGAAGGAAATGATGGCACTGGATGCAGTTCAGAGGATGTTCACCAGACTGATCCCTGGGATGAAAGGGCTGTCATATGAGGAATGGTTGAATAGCTAGTTTTTGTATTCACTGGAATTCAGTCGTATGAAGGGAGAATCTGAGTGAAGTATATAAGATGCTAAAGGGGATTGATAGGGCGGACATGGAACAGATGTTCCCTCTTGTGGGCCAGTCTTGAACAATAGATCATAGATATAGAGTGAGAGGAGGTATGTTTAAAACTGGGCTGAGGAGAAACTACAGGTGGCACAGAGGTGCAGTGCTGAGCACTGCGGCCTCACAGTGCCAGGGACCCAGGTTCGATTCCATCCTTGGGCAATTGTATGGAGTTTGTACATTCTCCCCCTGTCTGTGTGAGTTTTATCTGTGTGCTCCGATTTCCTCCCACAGTCGAATGATGTACATATTCGGAGGATTGGCCATGCTCATTTAGCCACAGTGTCCAGGAAAGTGTAGATTAGATTCCTTAGTCATGGGAAATGTAGGGTTACAGGGAAATGGTTCCGGAATGGTTCTGGGTGGAATGCTCTTTGAAGGTTCGGTGTGGACTTGTTGGGTTGAATGGCCTGGTTCCATACTGTATGGAATCTGTTCCATTCCAACTACTTCTCTCAGAGGGTTGGGAATCTGTAGAAGTCAGTGCGCAACACCCACCCCCCAGCTCTCCCATCCCCCTATCCCCCTCCCCACTCCCCCCCCCCCCCACTTCCTCAAGCCCAGTAGAGGCAGAATCAATCAACAGATTCAAGAAAGAAACAGATATTGTTCTGATGAAAAGCAGGATAGAGGGCGATTGGGAGCAGTCTGGAAAGTGGATTGGAGGTTAAGATCAGCCATGAACATGTTAAATAGCAAACGGGCTTGAAGTGCTGAATTACCTATTCCTGCTCCTCATTCCGAAGTTCAATCTTGCTAAGGCAATGAGATCCTCCTTGTTTACTGGTCTGTATTGGAGGATCCAGTCACAAAGAGACACATGTTTACTGGTCTTTATTGATGGGTCCAATTTGAAGCTGGCCCATATTTACTGATCTGTACTGGAGAGTTCAAAGAAATGGAGGTCTTTCTTTCCTAGTTTCTATTGGAGGGCCCAGCAGGAATAAGGCCTATGTTAACTAGTCTCTGCTGGAGTATTCAGTGGGGAATAGACCCATTTTTATTGGCCTCCATTGGAGGCTCCAGTGGCAAAGAGGCCTATGTTTAATGGTCTCTACTGGAGAGATCAGTGGGAATAAATTCAATGCTTACTGGTCTCCACTGGACAGTCCAGTGGGACATGAATACCGGAGTGAGTGTGGGGCCCATTTCCTTTCTATAGTAACTGTGTGATGGTCCAATCCTTATCCCAGTAAAACTGGAGCTTGACCATGGAACGGAAAGGTGAGGGGAAAGGATTGGAACATGTTGTGAATGGACAGGATGGGTCAATGGGTCAGAGCCTGTCCTATCCCTCCAGCTCACACTGATGGCCTGAGGATCTCCTCTATCTGCTGGGCTTTCATGGAATGAGGTTTGTGCCTAAACCAGTCCCCAGTAAGAATAGGCCAACAGCACAGAATTGCCATTCATTTCACGAGAATCTGACCATCTTCCTGAGAGAGGTCAAAACCTGGTCAATGAGGGAAATGGGGCTTTATTCTAGGAGTAGACATACTCCTAGTGTCAAGGTTTAACATCCATTAGTGGGGTAGAGCTGGAGCAGATTTACCCTGTATTTAACTTTTACCATTTGGGACATTGTGAGAAAGGCAGAGAGAGTGAGAGAGAGTGAGTGAGACGGAGAGAGAGAGAGAGATTGTTGGCGAGAGAGACATAGAAGGACAGGGTGTGAAAGTGAGAGAGTGGGATAAAGAGTCTCAGGCAGTGTAAGATGAGTAAAAGGGGGAGAGAGAGTGGTAGATAGAGGCAGAGATGGTGGGGTTGAAGAATAGAGATAGAGCAAGATAGAGTATGAGACAGTGTGACTCAGAGAGATGGGACAGAGAGAGAGAGACAGAGAGAGAGAGACAGAGAAGATGTGAGACAAAGAGTAAAGGCAATCCAGTGAAAGAGAGAGACAGACATGCAGACAGGTCCTGGTCACCACATTATGAGAAGGATATGACTGTACTCGAGAGGGTGCAAAGATTTCCCAGGAGGGTGTGAGCTATGAGGAAGGATTGGAAAGGCCAGGATTGTTTTTCTTGGAGCAGTGAAGGTTGAAAGGGAACCTGCTGAAGGGCAAAAAGATTATGAGGGGCAGGGATAGTGTGGACAGGAAGGCAACTTTTTCCATGAATAGAGGGATCAATATCCAGGGGCAGAGATTAGAGACTACACAGACATACAGAGATAGAAACAGAGAGCAGGAGTAGGGTTAGGGTTAGGGTTAGGGTTAGGGTTAGGGATTGGCCCTGTGAGTCTGCTCTGTTATTCAATATGACCATGGCTGATCCTCTCCCTCAATGCCAAGCTGGGATTGATGTTGCTCGAGCATTGATGACCAGTACAGACTTATTAAATGCTGTTCATGTCATTGAACTTCTGATTGAGAGAGAGACAGAAGATATATGTATATATATATATATATATAGAGAGAGAGAGAGAGAGAGAGAGAGAGAGAGAGAGAGAGAGAGCGCGCAAGTGTACATTGTGAGACTGAGTGAGAGAAGGCGAGGCATTTAATTGCTGCCCCAGGACTCACTGTTCCAATGTCCTGTAATAACGCCTGTTATAGAGATCAGTTAGAGAGCGACCGGAGGGAGGGAGACAGACAAAGAGAGAGTGAGGCAATTAGAGATTGAGGGTATAAGGAGAGAATGAGTGAAGAAATAGTTAGTAATATAAGTGAAGGAGAAAAATCAATGATAAGAAAGAGAGAGAGAGAGAGAGAGAGACCAACCAACACAGAAGGAAAGGGAGATAAACAGAGTGTCAAACTTTCATGGAAAAAGGGAAAGATATAAGTGGTTATATAATTGGGAGAGGACAGAGTCAAAGAAGGAAATAGAAAAAGAGGGAGAAAGTAAACGAATAACAGGAATATATACAAGAGAAAGATGAGAAATAGAAAAAAAGGAAAGAGGGAGAAAGGAAGTATGAAAAGGAAGGACAAGAGAGAGAGAGAGAGAAGAGGAAGTGTGAGGGGCTGATGTGGCTCTCTCTGTCTGATGTCATTTACATACTGAGGAACACCCAGTCAGACTCTCACAGGCTGCAGCTTTATAAAGCAGAGCCCAGTGAAGGGAGAGTTTATCAGGAACCAGGCACAGGGACAGGAGCACACACCATGATTTCACACATCCAGCTGATCTGGCCCCTGGCATTCTGTGTCGCAGGTACAAATCTCTCTCCTTCCACCTTGAATCTTCAGCTGCTCTCCATTTCACTTAAATTTTATTGACTTGTGATTGAAGGGAAAATGTTGAAACCAGAGGAATGCTCAGTGTCTCTGACAATCTCTCATTTGACAGGCTCTTTCTGTGACAGTTCTGACTTTACTGTGTTTCTCTCTGACCCCTCAGGTATCAGTGGGGACATCACCATGACTCAGTCTCCCCCGGTGCTGTCAGTGGGATTGGGCCAGACCGCAACCATCACCTGTATGGCCAGTCAAAGTATTAGCAACAACCTTGCTTGGTACCAGCAGCGAGAAGGTCAGAAACCCTCTCTCCTGATCTATTATGCAACAACTCGATTCACGGGAGTCTCCGAGCGATTCACCGGCAGTGGATCAGGGACCAGTTTCACCCTGACAATCAGCAACGTGCAGAATGAGGATGTCGCTGACTATTATTGCCAGTACATCTACTATAGCAGCTCCACTCTACACAGTGATACAAAGCCAGACAAAAACCTCAAGACACACAACACCACCTCGTGCCCTGACACATGAATCAGTTATATAAAATGTATAATAATGGACACACAGTTTGAACTGACACGTCCACAAATACATTCAAATGAAACTGAACAAATTACCCCATGCTGGGATGGTCACTCTCCACTACACACTCCAGTCCCTGTGCTGTCCACCACTCACTTGAAGGCCTCAAGTTTCCCTCTTACACTCCATGGCCACGCGTGAAGATCAGCTTCAAGATTTAATATCGAAAAATAAATTTCATAAAGCTCCCAAGCCCAGCTGGACACAGAGAGAGACAGAGACAGAAAGACACATGAATGAGGGAGAGACAGAGACGGGCAGAAAGAAGTTGAGAGTGAACGAGAGACTGGGAGACAGGGAGAGGTTGAGAGTGACGGGGGGAAGCAGAGAGTAGAGGTTTTTGTACAGCCTCTGCACTGGGAGCTCTCACTGTGTTACACGTTCGGTCCAGGAACCAAGCTCAGACTGAGTAAGTAAACCTCAATCCTCCGTTATTAACCCAGTCAATACTGAAATACACTTTCTAAGATACAGTGGCTGAATTGTTGAAGGTGTTAGAGGGGAGCTACAGTGAATGAAATGGTTGATTGAGGAGCACTGTGTCTAACAGTGTGTCCAGCTGTATCTCTTTAGTCCCATTGCCCCCTTTAAACAGCAAGATATAAGTCAGTCTGTTTTACTCACTGTGTGGAGGAGCTCTGTCCATTTGCAGCCTGTGGTCCCATTCCTGCAGCATGGAGTGAAATCAGTGAGTAGCCTCCTGTCAGTCTCAGTGTGACAGACACGGGCAGAGTTTGATGTGAGCTCTGGCTCCCTGTCCCAGTCTCTGATCTCACTGACCTCAGCAGCAGCAGCAGCAGCACAGTGAGACACCGAGCTCCCACCTCCCCCAGCTTTAACTCTGTTCAATCACACAATCACAAAATTGTTACTGTGCACAAGGAGGCCATTCCACCCATCCTGTCTGTACTGATTCTCTGAATGAGCAATTCACTGAGTGTCATTCCTCTGCCTTCTCCTGTCACCCTGCACATTGTTCCTTTTCAAATAACAGTCTCATTCCCTTCGGAATGTTTCAATTGAAGCTGCCTCCACCCCACTCTCAGGCAGTGCATTCCAGATCTTAACCAACTCACTGGCTGAACATGTTGTTCCCCATCTCACTTTTGTTACTTTCACTAATTACTTTCAATCTGTGGTCTCTCAGTCTCAATCCTTTCTCAATTGGATACATTTTCTCCCTATTTACTCTGTCCAAGCCCCTCCTGGTTTTAATTCCTCAAACAAATCTCCTCTCAGCCTTCTCCTAAGAAGACAGTTCCACATTCTCCAATCAATCTGTATAACTGAAGTTCCTCATCCCTGGAATGAACTTCAGGAATATTTTTTGCCATTCCTACGAAACTTCACCTCCTTCCTGAATTATTCACATTTTCTATGACCCTCATGATTTTATTAACATCTATAAGTTCACTTCTCAGACTCTTATGCGTCAGAATAAAAAGTCTCAACTTTTCCAGCCTCTCATCGTCATGAAGTCAACAGACCTTTCAGTTCAACTTGTCCATGATAACCAGATATCCGAAACTGACCTCATCCGATT